>NC_080549.1:29065999-29385133 GCF_028640845.1 Ahaetulla prasina | reverse complement strand
GAAAGGAAATCTCTGACCAATATGATCCAGAAGAAAAAAAATATTTTGGACTATATAAAAATTGCAAAGCTGCGGACTTCCGGTGGCGCCACCTCTTCGCTGAGCTCCTAATTAAGGGGCTCCGTACTGAACATCGTAAAGCCAAGAAAAGCCGGCTTTAATCTCTTTCCCTGGATGAAAGGGAAAAGATAAGAGCAGCAGGGAAGTGTTGGTAGACCTCCCCAGGGGCTTTGTTTTTAATTAAGCAGAGCCCTGAAGGGTCGACGGTCCCATAAATATTCCTGCCATGCTCCGACTTCAGTGCGTGCCTGCAAAAGCAGGAAAAGAAGAAAGTGTCCATCTCTGCTAATTGTCTTATCTTTATGGATCTCTTTAAGCAGACGGAATGAGTGCGAGCGAACAATTACTGGATTGCAAGTATTTTTGATTTCCTGACTTCTACCTTTTAAAAAAGAGAAACTTTTTTTCTTTGTTTTAATTGACTCTTAAAGATGGCGCCTGAAAGGGAGTGAAAGTGACGAATGGAATTTCATACAGCCTGTGTAACTAAGAAGATAAGAAATGTTATGTGTGGATTTTAATGAAGTGAAGTGAGCTCTCCTATACTTAAAGGGGAAAAGAGAAGTTTCTAGACTTATATTTTGTGAATTTTAAAAACTGAAATGGCTACTAAACCACCTAAGACTGGGGGTAGAAGGGGTTCTGAACCAGCTTTAGAAGATCTGATTAAAGAGCAAGGGAAAGTGTCTGAAGAAAGGTTTAAGGAGATTATGGATAATAATGAGAAAATAAGAGAAGAAATAAAAGAGAATAATAAAAAAATAAGAGAAGATATCTTGATGGCTTTTCAAGGTTTGGCAAAAAGACTGGAGGTGGTGGAGGAGGTGCAAGAAATTGTTCAGTCAAATCAACAAATAGAAAATAGAATGGGGGGAATGCAAATCAAATTGGACAAAAATGAAGATCAAGTGGTGGTGATGCAGTATAGAATGATGGAAGGAGCTCTGAGAATTAGGGGCTTGAATGAGGAGAAAGGGGAAGATTTTAAAAAAATTTTATCAGAAGCTCTGGCTGAATTTATTGAACTTGATCCACAAGAGGTTGCTTATCAAATTGACAAAATTTATAGAGTTAATTCTTGGATTGCTAGGCAAAAGAAACTTCCTAGAGACATTGTGGTTTATTTTTTGAAAAGAACAGTGAGGAATCAAATTTTGCAAGTTGCTTTTCAGAAAAACTTGAAAATAGGAGAACAGGAGTTGAAGGTTTTGAAGAGATTCCTCCCAAGATGTTAAGGGATAGAAAGGACTTTACATTTTTTACACAAGAACTTAAGAAATACCAGATTCAATTTAGATGGGAGGTTCCAGTTGGTTTGACAGTGTATTATCAAGGAAGGAGATATCGTATTGACACAGTGCTTAAGGCCAAAGATTTTCTTTCTACAGTGCTGAAACTTGAAATAGAAATAATAGAAAAAAGAATTCAAGAGACTCAAATGGGTGTGGAAGCTGAGGTGATTCCAGTGATGTTACCATCTGAGGAACAACCACAAGAACAAAGACTGACGAGGGGAGCCCTTAAGCGTAAAGAAAAGGAGCAACAAACTCAAAGTAAAGTTCAGGATTCTGCTACAGAAGCGGTGGGAGGAGCATGGCCGAAGATACGGGAGGACGATCTTCAGTTGATTGCTCAAAAGCTTCAGCAGCCCAGTAATGGCAAATAAAATCTTGACTTGGAATGTCAATGGTTTGAATTCAACTCAGAAGAGAAATAGGACAATACTGGAAGAAAAAAGAAGTACCTACAATAGAAGAATGGATATTGAAGGTTGCCATTTTGGCTGAGATGGCGAAGATATCAGCCTTTTTGAAAGACAATACGCAAGAAAGATACTTAAAGGAATGGAAAAAATGGATTGACTATATTCAACGTAGATATCAGTCTAAGAGTTATCAGACTGTTTTTGAATGATTATGATGTATTATTCTTGATTGTTTTTGGGGGAAGTTAGGAATTGATGATTGTAGGGGTATAATCAAGTTGGGATGAAAATTTTTTAGCATATGTTTGTTTTATTTTTAACTATACCTTGTGCCCGTTCTGGGAAGTTGGGGGGGGGAGGGGGGTTGTGAAGGGAGGGGAGAGGAGGGGGGGAAAGGGGGAAAAATTTTGTAAAACTTTTTGAATAAAAATAAAAAATAAAAAATTGCAAAGCTGCTTCCCTTTTGAAAATAGCCCAAAACCATCTCCTAGTTAACACAAAAAAATAGTACTGTCAAGTTTAAAGGAGATGTTCTTTGTTGATTTATACATTTATTTCTTCAATTTATATGACTGCCATGCTGATGGTCTAAGACTAAAATTGACTGCCTAGTTTCTACAATTGGAGTGAGATGGGATGGAGGTGAGGTCATGAGAACGTGTCCTTTAAAAAGTCATGAATCTGTTGCTGAAACATGTGAGACATAAGTATGAATTCTGTGTCAGGAAGGCTAAATATCTAAGTATCCTTTCTATTGAAGAAAAATTAGGGACAGACATGGAAAGAAAAACTCAAATTTATTATTGGTTAAATTTGGAGACTCTTTTTCCTTCCCAGGGAGACTTAAGGTAGCTGATAATGGCATTCTGGGGACCCTCTTATAAGCCAGTAGCAAAAGGTCTATTGCTCTATCTCGGTGTATGTGTGTGTGTGTGAAAGGAAGGCATGGATACTGGCTATGTAGCCAACTTTAAAAACCGCTACAAAAATATATGCCACCAAATAAAGACTGAATGTACCAATTACCACATCAAACAAGAAAAAGACCTTCTGCGCACAGAATTCAATTTCTATAATTTTGTAAACAATAAACTTAAAGACTCGAGATCCATCCCACCCCTAAAAGGATCTAATGGTAAAGAATGTAATGATGAAACAGTTAAAGCAAACCTCTTTAACACATTCTTCAGCTCAGTCTTTGTTAACAGTAATGGCTCATACTCAACATTCCCCAGTCGTACCAACAATGATTACAACGATGTAACACAAATAGATTTCACAGAAGATAATGTTGAAAAGGCCCTACGCAGAGTGAAACCATCCCTGTCTATTGGATCTGATGGTCTATGTGCATACTTCTTAAAAAAGCTTTCCACTGTTATAGCAAAACCCCTAAGCATAATCTTTGAAAAATCTTTCAGGACCAGCTCTTTTCCCAAACTATGGTCACTAGCCACGGTCATCCCTGTCTTCAAAAAAGAAGACCCCAGCCTAGTTAAAAATTACAGACCAATTTCTTTATACTGCATCACCTGCAAAGTCATGGAATCAATCATCAACCAATCCATCACCCTCCACCTTGAAACAAACAACCTACTCTCTAACAAACAATTTGGTTTCAGAAAAAAATTATCCTAAAAAAATTAACTTACAACTTCTTCACTGCAAAAACGTATGGACTACAAATCTTGATCAGGGCAAAGCAATAGATGCAATTTACATAGACTTCTGTAAAGCTGTTGACTCAGTGGTATATGACAAACTTCTTCTAAAACTTAAATCCTAGGGCATTTCTGGACCCCTCCATAATTGGATAACAGCGTTCCTGTCAAACAGACAAGTGGTCAAAATAGGCAGTGCCCTATCAAATCCTTCTCCTGGCAATAGCAGTGTCCCCCAAGACAGCATTCTAGGACCAACACTCTTCATATTATACATTAACAACCTCTGTGACCATATTATAAGTAATTGTGTTCTCTTCGCCAATGATGTTAAACTATTTAACACTACCAACAATGCGGCTACTTTGTGTCAGAATGGTCAAAAATTTGGCAACTCCAAATCTCAACCAGCAAATGCTCTGTCTTACACATTGGAAAAAAGAATCAGAACACTAAATACAAGCTGGATGGACATGATTTTTGACCTCACCCTGTCAAAGACCTTGGAGTTTTCATATCAAACGATCTAAGTGCCAAAGCCTACTGCAACTACATCACAAAAAAGACTTTAAGAGTTGTAAACTTAATCTTGTGTAGCTTCTTCTCCAGAAAGATTACACTATTAACCAGAGGATACAAAACATTTGCTAGAACAATTCTCGAATACAGCTCGCCTGTCGTGAACCCACACCTCATTTCGGACATTAATACAATTGAGCGTGTCCAGAAATATTTTACAAGAAGAGTTCTCCACTCCTCTGATCACAACAAAATATCTTATGCCTCCAGACTTGAAATCCTGGGTTTAGAAAATTTAGAACTCCGCCGCCTTCGGCATGACCGGAGTATAACTCATAAAATCATCAGCTACAATGTCCTTCCTGTTGAAGATTACTTCAGCTTCAATTGCAACAATACATGAGCACACAATAGATTTAAACTTAATGTGAACCGCTCCAATCTGGATTGTAGAAAATATGACTTCAGTAACAGAGTTGTTAATGCCTGGAATGCAGTACCTGACTCTGTGGTCTCTTCCCAAAATCCCCAAAGCTTTAACCAAAGACTATCTACTGTTGACCTCACCCCATTCCTAAGAGGTCTGTAAGGGGCGTGCATAAGAGTACCAGCGTGCCTACCGTTTCTGTCCTAATGTTCCCTTTGAATCCAATTCATATGGTTATTTCATGCTTATACTTATATATAGTTGTGTTTGACAAATAAATAAATAAATAATAAATAAATAAATAATAACAATAACTTTGACCAGGTCTGGTCTCTCTAAAAGCATCCCAGGCTATGAACCTGCCCTTTCAGGGGACACTTTTCCCAAAGCAAGACAAGATGAATCTTCTTTCCCAATGGGACCAAAAAGATCTCCATCCAATCCTGAGTCAAATTCATCTGAGTCAGTCCAAACCTGGATTTGAGCCCTGGTCAACAGAATTGCCTTTTTCTCTGCTATTTTGGGCACAAGGAGCAAACCAACGTGAACCTCTTAGCAGCACAATCTCCAGCCCTTGTGAGTTTCTCACCAGTTTGATGGAGCTACTAAACTGTAGATGGTTCATAAAACGGAGCAGTGCTGAAGCCTCCCAAGCAGTTGAAGATGATGATCAGGTTTCTACTCCCCAGATTCAATTCTCATTGAAGGTCAACCACCTTGAGGACTGGGCTGAGCCCACTTGAAATGGGCCCACAGGCTTTGGAAAAACAGAAAACAAGACACCAAATTTCACCCACCTTGTTAAGCAACTTTAGCTGTGAAAGAATCTCTTGAATGATAGCAAGTCTCTGTCTTTC
The DNA here is from genome assembly GCF_028640845.1 of Ahaetulla prasina. Lineage (NCBI taxonomy): Eukaryota > Metazoa > Chordata > Lepidosauria > Squamata > Colubridae > Ahaetulla > Ahaetulla prasina. The sequence goes on along the minus strand of NC_080549.1, from coordinate 29,379,904 downwards.
AAAAGTCCCAGAATCCCTTTGTTGGGATATTCCTTGGGGAGAACCAAAAAGATTTGGATGCCCAGATCTCCTGCTATCTCTCCATTTTGCTCCAAGTACAGTTTGGTCTCAGAAATTTATTTTATTTATTTATTTATTTATTTATTTATTTATTTATTTTGTCACAACATCATACAAAAAGATTATATAGTATATACACATATAAACATATATAGGAAGAAGAAAAGAAAAACAATAGGACAGGAACGGTAGGCACGTTTGTGCGCTTATGCACGCCCCTTATGGTCCTCTTAGGAATGGGGTGAGGTCAATAGTAGAAAGTTTTTGGTTAAAGCTATTAGGATTATGGGAAGAGACAACAGAGTCAGGTAAAGTATTCCAAGCACTGATGATTCTGTTGCAGAAGTCATATTTTCTGCAATCTAGATTAAAGCGGTTTACATTAAGTTTAAATCTATTGGTTGCCCTTGTATTATTGCAATTAAAGCTGAAGTAGTCTTTGACAGGAAGGACATTACAATAGATGATTCTGTGAGTTAAACTTAGGTCTTGTCAAGGCGACGGAGTTCCAAGTTTTCTAAGCCTAGGTTTTCAAGTCTGGTGGGATAAGGTATTTTGTTGTTTTCAGAGGAATGGAGAACTCTTCTTGTAAAATATTTCTGGACACGTTCAATTGTATTGATGTCAGAGATGTGGTGAGGGTTCCAAACAGGTGAGCTGTATTCTAGAATTGGTCTAGCAAATGTTTTATATGCTCTGGTTAGTAGTGTGGTGTTTTTGGAAAAGAAGCTACGCAAAATTAGGTTTACAACTCTTAGAGCTTTTTTTGCTATGTAGTTACAGTGGGCTTTGGCACTTAGATCATTTGACATGAAAACTCCAAGGTCTTTAACGGGATGGGGGTCGTCTGTAAGGTAATGTCCATCTAGTATGTACTTAGTTTTTGGGTTCTTTTTTCCTATATGTAAGACTGAGCATTTGCTGGTTGAAATTTGGAGCTGCCAATTTTTAGACCAAGCGGTTAGATGGTCAAGGTCGTTTTGAATGATAGAAGTGTTGTCTGTGGTGTTAAATAGTTTGACATCGTCAGCAAAGAGAACACAATTACTTGAGATATGGTCACAAAGATCATTAATGTATAGTATAAAGATTAACCCTTAGGACAAGAAAACTCAAAGGTCCAGGAACAGGATTAACGAGAAAAACAGGAAAACAAAACCCACGGCAATCAGAAACGCAAGGTCAAGCTGCAGGAGCTTCAAAGGGGAACTAAACATAAAAGGCTGAGATTCACACTTCCAAGCTGCTTGCAATCCAGGAATGCTCGAGTTGTGTCACTTCTGCTTCTTGCCTTCCTACAATAAAAGAATTCCACTTTCTGGCAGCTGCTTTTGAATCCATTTCTTCTCAGCTTCTGTGGCCATGTCCCAGCTGAGGAATGAACTCAGGAATTTTCTTCCAACAGAATGTTAATGATACAGGATGAATCATGGATACATGGATACATGCCATGCTTGACAAGGATATATGAGGGACAGTTTGGTCTAATGGCTAAGGCTAGAAAGCGAGAGGCTGTGAGTTCAAGTCCTGCCTTGCTCATAGAAGCCAATTGGGCGATTGTGGGCCAGTCACTCTCTCTCAGCCCAAATTACCTCACAGGGTTGTTCTTGTAGTGGGGAAAATGAACAAAACTAGTCCTTGGTACTCAGCCTGGGACCTTACTCCTCTTTTACTCTTCTGGAAAGGGTGCAATCTCCTAGGAGCCATATTTCAGGTAGCGCCCTGCATCCCAAATGTAGCACTAAGGAGGGAGGCAGGACTAGCCAAAATAAAAACTGGTGCATAGATTTACATTTTTGCACCTTGGTTAAAACTCCTCTTTTCCGTTAGAGGTTTGAGTTCTTGCCTTACAATTTTGAATCAGGATAGTTGAGGGCTATCTTACAAAAACTCTGGTGTCTTGGCTTCTCCAGGGAAGGGGGATCAAATGATGGGGGATGAGTTAGTGCATTTAGTGAACTCAAACAAGGGATCAAGGATCTGGAAGTCCTACAAGATTGGGCTGCTCTTCCCATAAACGTTTCTTTGAGCAGTCAAACTTTCCCTTTTAAAGCAGCGAGATATTTATATCAAATAACCATGACAAAAATAAGATTAAGGGGCTTCCAGTGGTGACATCATACCATGGCAGTTCAGAAGGACAGAGCTCTGTTCTCTGTGCCGGATTTCTAGTGATCGGGGGCTGTGAGAGGCAAAGTTTTGTCCTGGAGGGACAATCAATAGAAGGAGGAAGTCTCAGAGGCAGCGAGGAAAGGTGCAGTTTCCAGCTGTGCTAGGAAGAGAACCTCCAACCTGACATGGAAGAAGCCTGCCTTAATGGCAGACCTGGAGGTGTGACATGCCGGCCAAAGAAAAGGGAAGCGAGGAGAGAAGACAGTATAGCAGGCATAACATGAGCAGTGGATTTAGCCGAGCTTGGAAGACCGGCGAAGAAGCAACCGGAGAAGCGATTAAAGATACTGAATGAGTCTCCAATAGAGAAAAACTATTCTGAATAATTGGCGGCATTCTGACATCGGGAGCAGTAGAGTGAGCAGAAGAGCAGAAGAGCAGAAGAGAACAGTAAACAGTTAAAAAGCGAAAGGAATGGCGTTTCACTCCTTGAGATAAATAAGGAGTGAAATAAGGAGTGAAATAAGGAACTGTATTTCAAAATTCAGAAACTTGTACTCCAACGGAGAAACAAAAAGCTTACAGTCGAGAAGGAAAGATTATGAGAGAGTGACTGTGCAGACAGAGAGCGACTGACATTGTAAGACAGAAGCTGATGCAACAGTGAAAATAACGGGATTAAAAATATGCAAACATTCACATACCCCCTTCCTTTTCTCCCCCCTTTTCAATATTTATAGCTTAACATTCTCCCACTTGATATGTTTATAATATTATTTAGTACTCTTAGAGCTGGCTATAGATAATAAATTTAGTTTTTAGAAATATATGACAAAAATATATCTATTTAAGAAACTTAGTTAATAGATAATATAGAGTTGTGCTGATAGCTATATAAATACTTAATCATATTTTTTTGTACCCAATACCAACTGTATGTGTTGTATTTATTAACTTTATTAACTTTATCAACTAGATTTATTAATAACTTGATTTTCTCAATTAGATTAATGAGTATTTATTGTATTTATTCTATCTATTGTACCTAATATCCAATAGTTAACATTTATTATTTTTATCTTTACTATTTTTATTATCAACTAATACTACTTATTGACACATAATAGTAAAATTGATATTGATTTATAGAGATAGAACTATATTGATTAAAAGGGAATTAGTTTAATTCACAGGAAAGTATAATATATATCAATACAAACTAGATTAATAAAAATTGGATGGTAATTTGGGAGAATATATATAAAATCCTAGGTGAACAGCATAAAATTATAAGAGAAATGAACACTATTACAACCCTGAAAACTGGAAAGAAGGCCACACCATTAGTCTCAATACTGACTGCTTCTCCATCGAACCAAAAATTAATTGAAGGAATGTTAAAATTGAAATGCCACTCCAAATATGCAGGCGATGCAAGCTACCCTGATGACAATACAAGAAACGATGGTAAAACTCCAGGAAAATATGACAAAAAATCATGGAGAAATTAAATTAGATTTAAAATTAGAAGTGGGAGAGATGAAGACAGAGTTACACAAATTGGGCGATAGAATGGGCGCAATTCAAGAAGCGATCCAGAAAAAAGAGGAGAGAATAAAAACAATTGAAAATAGAACAGCAAACTGAGAAAAATCTAGAAATGGTAGATCGGAAAATATCGGGGATGAATAAGAATTAGGAGAATCATTGATACATTTGGAGATGGATCGGGCTTTCTTTTTTCTGAGGTTCCAAAATGTCATGGAGACAAAAGAAGAGGATCTAGGGATATTGATGGCAGGCTTAATTGCAGATGCACTGCAAAGGAACAAGCGAGAGATTATAAACAAATTGGATGATGTATACAGGGTCTATACGAGTTATGCTAGACTCCACAAACTCCCTACGGAAGGTCACATAAGATTCGCCCACAAGAAAGTGAGAGATATGATATACAAGATATACAAGAGGAACCGATGACTTATAGATGACGTGGACAGGTTGGACAGGTTGCTGGGGAGGTTACATGCAACTACATGTTTACTGGACCCGTGTCCTTCCTGGTTAGTGCTGACTGCTCAGGAAGTGACACGAGGCTGGCTCCAGGGGATTATAAATGCTTCTTTGGTGGAAGGGGTTTTCCCCGCCGCCTTGAAAGAGGCGGTGGTGAGACCTCTCCTCAAGAAGCCTTCCCTGGACCCAGCTATTTTGGGAAATTATCTTCCAGTCTCCAACCTTCGCTTTGTGGCGAAGGTTGTAGAGAGTGTGGTTGCATGGCAGCTCCCCCGGCACCTGGAGGAAGCTGTCTATCTAGACCCGTTCCAGTCCAGCTTCCGACCCGGTTATAGCACGGAGACGGCTTTGGTCGCGTTGATGGATGACCTCTGGAGGGCCAGGGACAGGGGTTGCTCCTCTGCCTTGGTCCTATTAGATCTCTCAGCGGCTTTTGATACCATCGACCATGGTATCCTGCTGCGCCGGTTGGAGGGATTAGGAGTGGGGGGCACCGTTTATCGGTGGTTCTCCTCCTATCTCTCTGACCGGTCGCAGACAGTGTTGACAGGGGGGCAGAGGTCGTCCTCGAGGTGCCTCACTTATGGGGTGCCTCAGGGGTCGATTCTCTCGCCTACCCTGTTCAACATCTATATGAAGCCACTGGGCGAGGTCATCAGTGGTTTCGGGGTGAGTTATCATCTGTACGCTGATGATACTCAGCTGTACTTTTCCACCCTGGACCACCCCAACGAAGCGGTCGAAGTGCTGTCCCGGTGCTTGGAAGCTGTTCGGGTCTGGATGGGGAGAAACAGACTCAAGCTCAATCCCTCCAAGACGGAGTGGCTGTGGATGCCGGCACCCCGGTACAGTCAGCTGCACCCGCAGCTGACTGTCGGGGGCGAGTTAGTGGCCCCAAAGGAGGTGGTTCGCAACTTGGGCGTCCTCCTGGATGGACGGCTGTCCTTTGATGAACATCTGGCGGCCGTCTCCAGGAGGGCCTTTTACCAAGTTCGCTTGGTCCACCAGTTGCGTCCCTTCCTTGACCGGGATGCCTTATGCACAGTCACTCACGCTCTGGTTACGTCTAGGTTGGATTACTGCAATGCTCTCTACATGGGGTTGCCCTTGAGGTGCACCCGGAGGCTACAGTTAGTCCAGAATGCGGCTGCGCGAGTAGTAACGGGAGCCGCTCGTGGCTCCCACGTAACATCACTACTCCGTAGTCTGCACTGGCTTCCTGTGGTTTTTCGGGTGCGCTTCAAGATTTTGGTTACCATCTTTAAAGCACTCCATGGCTTAGGACCCGGGTACTTACGAGACCGCCTGCTGTTACCTTTTGCCTCCCACCGACCCGTACGCTCTCACAGAGAGGGTCTCCTCAGGGTGCCATCCGCCAAACAGTGTCGGCTGGCGGCCCCCAGGAGTAGGGCCTTCTCTGTGGGGGCAGCGACGCTCTGGAATGAACTTCCCCCTGGCCTACGTCAAGTGCCTGATCTTCGGACCTTCCGTCGTGAGCTCAAAACACACTTATTTATTCAAGTGGGACTGGCATAATAGTGTTGAATTTTAAATTTGGGGTTTTGTTAATATTTTAAAATTTTAAAATCTAAATTTTTAATTATCAGCCTTTTATAATTTGCTATGTTTTAAATGTTGTTTTAATTGTATATATCTTGTGTTTTATCTTTGGCTGTACACCGCCCTGAGTCCTTCGGGAGAAGGGCGGTATAAAAATTTAATAAATAAATAAATAAATAAATAAATAAATAAATAAATAAATAAATAAATAAAAAGAAATTATTACACTGAAACAAATCCCTAGGAAGGTCTGTGACCAATGGAATGAATACCATTTTTTAATGACCCAATTAAATAAAAGGAATATACGGTTCCGATGAATTACCCCAGAGGGAATGTTAGTCTCCTGGAATGATAAAAAAATTGAAGTTGATAGTATGGAGAAAGCTGAAGAACTGTATGAACAGCTAACTGGCTCAAAGGAAGAATATAGTAGTAGGGAGGAATTGGAATCAGCCAGCCAAGATAAACAGCAGCAGGAGATACAAGAGAAAGACCAAGAGGATAAAAGAAAAGAGGAGAAAGATCATCAAGGAGAAGAGGGAGTAAGAACAAGAACCCAAGGAAGGCAACAAGTGACACATAATTAAGAATGGAAGAGGAACTGAAATTTATATCATTAAATGTGAATGGTTTAAATTCACCATCGAAAAGAAGACAAGTATTTTCTAAATTAGTTAAATAACAAGTAGATATTGTGTGCCTTCAGGAGGCACATCCAAAAACAAGAAGAAAAATATTTACAATATAACAAATTGGGGAAACTTTATTCAACATTGGCAGAAGAAAAAAAAGAGGGTGGTGGTATACATCAAAGTGGGGATAATAGCTGAACAAATATATACAGATACAAGAGGTAGAATGTTGATAATTGAAATAGTAATGGATCAAAAAATATTTTGCTAGTTGTGATATATGTGCCCAATAAGAATCAAGTGGACTTTTATAAAAATGTGTATGATAAGATAATAGAGATAGGGAACGACAATGTTTGTTTGATCGGTGATTATAATGCAATAGTGGACATTTAAAAAAATTATGTAAATAGCCAAAAAACAAAAATAAAAAGGAATACCTTACCCAAAGTTGTTTTTTTTTTTGACATGGCAGAAGAATTAAATCTATTCGACATCTGGAGATTTCGTAACCCAGAAGAGTCAAAATTTACTTTCTATTCCAACCCCCCATAGATCCTGGTCGAGAATTGATATGGCCTGGATATATGGAGATTTAGTTAAAGATATTGCAACTGTACAGATTATGCCAAACACCTGGGCCAATCATAATCCTCTCAAAATAATATGGAAAGGACAAAAAAGAAAGAAAGACAGTTGGATATTGAATCCACAAATTTTAAAAGAAAAGAATATATTCAAAAGATTCTAAAAGAATTGGAGTTATTTTTTAGAGACAACAAAAAACACCACACCTCATTACAAAATGAGGCCGGGATAGCTCAGGCAATAGAGAAGCCTGTTATTAGAACACAAAGCCTGCAATTACTGCAGGTTCGAGCCCGGCCGAAGGTTGACTCAGCCTTCCACCCTTTATAAGGTAGGTAAAATGAGGACCCAGATTGTTGGGGGGGCAATAAGTTGACTTTGTAAAAAATATACAAATAGAATGAGACTATTGCCTTATACATTGTAAGCCGCCCTGAGTCTTCGGAGAAGGGCGGGGTATAAATGTAAACAAAAACAAAAACAAAATCTCTGGGACACTATGAAAGCATATTTAAGGGGGATTACAATAACATATATTGCAAAAAGAAATAAAGATAAATGGAGACAACATAACATTTTGTCCAAGGAAATTCAAAAATTAGAAAATCAACTACAAACAGATCCAGGGGATGAACAAATTAAAAAAAATGGCCCTAGTCAAGCATAAATTGAATATTTTGGACCAAAAAGAATTGGCAAGAAACATAAAATTTGCAAAACAGAATTACTTTGAACATGCAAATAAGCCAGGGAGGTGGCTGGATTATCAATTAAAAAAGGAGAGAGAAAAAAGAATAATACACCAACCACAAGATGAAAATAGAATTGTGGAAAGTAATATGGAGAAGAAAAAAGAAATCACACAAGAATTCTTTGAGAGGCTTTATAGACAGGAAGAGACAGATCAAGGGAAAACAAGTTGAAGGAAGGAACTGGGTTTTCACTGAGGGAAGAAGAAAGGGAAATATTGAATAAGGAAATAACATTATTAGGAATTAAACAAGCAATTCAGAAACAAAAAAGTAATAAGGCCCCAGGACCAGATGGGTTGCCAGGGGAAATTTATAAACATTTAGGAGACTCGATAGAATTATTATTATTGGAAGTATGTAACGAAGCCCTGAGGGAAGCAAAGTCATCAGAATCATGGAAAGAGGCATATATTACCTTGATCCCCCAAAAAGGCACAGATAACAAACAAATCAAGAATTATAGACCAATCTCACTCTTAAATTCAGACTACAAAATATTTATGAACATTATGGCAGAACAGATAAAGAAAATACTGAATGATAAAATACACACAGACCGAAATGGATTCCTTCCTATGAGACAAATTAGAAACAATACCAGAACAGTACCGTATATACTCGAATATAAGCCGATCCGAGTATAAGCCGAGGTCCCCAATTTTACCCCAAAAAACTGGGGTAAACTGGGGACTCGAGTATAAGCCGAGGGAGGGAAATGAGGCAGCTACCGGTCAGGGAAAGCCTCCCTCCCTCAGCCGAGAAGGCTGGCGGCTCCCCGCCCGCCTCTCACTGCACCGCAGGGCTTCCCGCTAATGCAAAAGCCCGCCAAGTTTGCACCATCCGTATAATGTGAAAAAAGAAGAAAAAAACTCGAGATAAGCCGTATATACTCGAGTATAAGCCGAGGGGACGTTTTCAGCACAAAACGTGCTGAAAACTCGGCTTATACCGAGTATATACGGTAATTAATATATTGAATATTATGAGGCGCATCCTGAAAGACAAGTAGCCCTTGTCTTCCTGGATGCACAAAAGCCTTCAATAATGTAAATTGGGAATTTATGATTCAACAAATTAAAGCTATGAAATTGAGATAAATTTGAAAAGTTGATTGAATCGATCTATTCCATGCAAAAGGCAAGGGTAATAATAAATGGGAGACTACAAATTTATTTAAGATAACGAAAGGAGTTAGGCAGGGCTGTCCTCTGTCACCTCTGCATTTTATCCTGACCCTTGAGATATTATTACAGAGAATTAGACAGAAAATGGAAATAAAAGGAACCAAAATTAAACAGGAAGAATTTAAAGTGCAGGCATTTGCACATGATATAGTATTTGCTATAGAAGACCCATTGGAATCCGGACTGATACTACTGCAAGAGATAGAGAAATATTGTGTGTGGGGGTCGCAGGCCTTAAAATTAACAAAAAAAAAAACTCGAGTATAAGCCGTATATACTCGAGTATAAGCCGAGGGGACGTTTTTCAGCACAAAAAACGTGCTGAAAAACTCGGCTTATACTCGAGTATATACGGTAATTAATATATTGGAATATTATGAGGCGCATCCTGAAAGACAAGTAGCCCTTGTCTTCCTGGATGCACAAAAAGCCTTCAATAATGTAAATTGGGAATTTATGATTCAACAAATTAAAGCTATGAAATTCGGAGATAAATTTGAAAAGTTGATTGAATCGATCTATTCCATGCAAAAGGCAAGGGTAATAATAAATGGGGAGACTACAAATTTATTTAAGATAACGAAAGGAGTTAGGCAGGGCTGTCCTCTGTCACCTCTGCATTTTATCCTGACCCTTGAGATATTATTACAGAGAATTAGACAGAAAATGGAAATAAAAGGAACCAAAATTAAACAGGAAGAATTTAAAGTGCAGGCATTTGCACATGATATAGTATTTGCTATAGAAGACCCATTGGAATCCGGACTGATACTACTGCAAGAGATAGAGAAATATTGTGTGTGGGGGTCGCAGGCCTTAAAATTAACAAAGAAAAAACTAAAATGTTAGTTAAGAATTTAACGGAAAAACAGAAAGGAGAACTTGAGGAAAGAATGGGACTTCAAATTGTAAAAAAAGTGAAATTTTTAGGTATTTGGTTAAGAGCAAGATGTTCAGTATTAAAAAGGATAATTATATGAAATTAACACAACAAATAGGGAAAGATTTGGAAAGACGGGGAAAATTACAGTTGTCACTATTAGGGAAAATTGCAGCAATTAAAATGAATATTTTGCCAAAATTGCTTTATTTATTCCAAACGATTCCTATAAAATTAGATAACAATTTCTTTAAAGACTTAAAAAAAATGATTATGAAGTTCGTATGGGCAGAAAAAAGGCGAGGATAAAATTAACTTCACTTCAAGATAGAAGAAGCAGAGGTGGCTTTGGACTCCCTGTGTGGGAAACCTATTACAAGGTAGCAAGTTTGGTTTGGGTTAGGGAATGGATTAATTTAAAGAGTAGGAAAATTTTAATACTAAAAGGACATGATCTTCAGATGGGGTAGCATGCCTTCATATGGATCACCAGGAATAAGAAACATTCACCTTCATATTTTTATAGACATACACTGCACTGATACAGACTTGGGAGGGAATTAGGAAGAAGCATTATCTCAAAATACCAGGCTGGTTATCTACTATGGAGGCAATGATCTACACATTAGATATTGGTAAAATGGTAAAATACAATGAAATTTTGGATAATGAAGGAAGGAAGATTAAAATCTAACCAAGAATTAAGGGAACAGAGAATAATCATAGATTGGTGGCTGTATCTTCAATTGCAAATCAGATACAAAAAAGATTTAGAGGAATTTAGAATTGAACCGAAATTACACAAATTATTATCTAAAATATATAATTATTTATTAAATTTTGATTTAGAAGAAGAAATTGTAAAGGGATCAATGATAGCATGGGCTAAAAATATTGGGCACAACATTGAGTTAGAAGATTGGGGAAAAAATTGGGAGAAAAACTATACATTAAGAAAATCTGCCACATATAAAGAAAACTAATATAAAATGTTCTATCGGTGGCATTTAGCCCCAACAAGACTCACAAAAATGTACCCTAACCTAAAACCTAATTGCTGGAAATGCAAACAAGTACAAGGTACCTACTTCCATGTATAGTGGCTTTGCCCAGAAGTCAAAATTTTTTGGATTAAAATACAAAAATGGCTAAAAGAAAGCACACACTTTAAAACAGAATTGAAACCTGAACTGTTTCTTCTGGGGATTACCCTAAAAGGATTAAATATTTGATTATTCACATAACCACAGCAGCAAGAATTGTACTTGCACAAGCCTGGAAAATATCCACTATACCAACAAACTGTGCAATAATCCGGAAAATTTTTGAATGTGCAGAAATGGACAAACTTACTTTAGAATTAAATAATAAGGAAGACTTGGAATACTATTTAACTTGGGAAAATTGGAATGTATAGAATAAAATAAGATACAAAATATGTTTAAATATGTTGATTAAGTAGGAATATTTGGGAATAGATATACAAAGTTAAGAATTATGTACTGTCAGTTTTAGATCCTCCTTTATTTTCTTTTTCCTGTTTGTATTCCTTAATCAATTGTTAAAAACTTCCAAGATTGTCCAAATTTCCAATTTTAATTAAAAGTCCTATTTTTCTTTATTTGTTTAAAGGCTCTAGACTTCAATTCCAAACCAAATTCTTGTCAGGTTTCTGGGTACTGTTTCCGTTTCTTTTTTCCAGTTTTGTTTACAGTCCGTTTCAATTTAGCCCAGTGGTTCTCAACCTTTATAGTGCTGTGACCCCTTTACATGGGGCTCCCCTTGAAGAGCATCCGGAGGCTTCAGTTGGTTCAGACTGCAGCTGCGCGGGTGATAGAGGGAGCCCCTCGTGGCTCCCATGTGACACCACTTCTGCGCAGACTGCACCGGCTACCTGTGGTCTTCCGGGTGTGCTTCAAGATTTTGGTTACCATCTTTAAAGCGCTCCATGGCATAGGGCCGGGTTATTTACGGGACCGCCTACTGCCACCGATTGCCTCCCACCGACCCGTATGCTCTCACAGAGAGGGACTCCTTAGGGTGCCGTCTGCCAGGCAGTGCCGACTGGCGACACTCAGAGGAAGGGCTTTCTCTGTGGGGGCCCCCACCCTCTGGAACAAGCTTCCCCCAGGACTTCGCCAACTTCCTGACCTTCGAACCTTCCGCCGCGAGCTTAAGACACATCTATTTATTTGTGCGGGGCTGGCCTAGAGTTTAGTTTTAAAGTTAGTTTTAAATGGGGTTTTGTATTATTTTAACGATAGTTTTAAATTCGGCCTAATGTAATAAGTTTTTTAAATGTTGTTTTAACTTGTATTTATTCTTATGTTTTATAAGGCTGTGAACCGCCCTGAGTCCTTCGGGAGATAGGGCGGTATAAAAATTTGAATAATAAATAAATAAATAAAAAAATACAATTCCCCACGATGTGGCGACCCCTTTAATACAATTCCCCACGATGTGGCGACCCCAACCAAAAAATTATTTTCGTTTTGAATTTATTGCGCCTGAAGCCATATTGGCTAGCTATTTGAACTGCTTGCGATTGCCTTGAAGACGGAGGCATTAAAGCAGAGACTCCTCCCCTATTAAGTTTATCGTGCCTGAAGCCAGATTAGGCTAGCGATTGGGAGTGATTGCAGCTGGCTTGAGAGGGAGACATCAGAGCAAAGATATCTCTCTTTTTTAATTCATCGCGCCTGAAGCCGAATTTGGCTAGCGATTTGAAGAGTCTGCAGCTGGCTTGTGGAGTCAACCATTGGAGCGCGATTCTTTGACTCGCAAGTATACTTCCTGTTGTGACCCAGGTTCCTGGACCCAGACTCCTGGACTCGGATGATTCAGAAAGTGAGGGAGAAGACCTGGCAAGCCCTGCTTCTCTTGAGCCCTCTCCCTCCCTGACACCCACTCAAAGGGAGGAGGAGGGGCCGGCAAGGCCTGATTCTCTGGAGCCTTCTTCTGATTTGGCAACGCCCCAAGAACAGTTTTGGAGTGATGCAAGGCTGCGGAGGCGTGACCGGCGCGCGCAGCAGAAACAGCGTTGGGAGGAAGCCAAGTCATGATTGTCATGCAGTGACATCTGCAGAGACTATAAATAGGAGGCGGGACTTCCTGGTTTTTTGTCTTGGACAAAGCAATGAATGTATCAATGGAGGGAAGAATATATTCGTGAGTAATTCTGGCCTTATCTATAATTTCCTCGTTATCTCCAGAAACTTGGCAGGCCCGTGGGTAGGCGTGGCCAGGACATGTATCTATGTAAATAAAAGGAAAAAGGAGGCCTCTGACGGACTCTTTGCTGGGAGTATTGGGGAAGGAAACAGAACATTTTGTCCAAGACCTGACTAAAACATCTTCCACCAAAGATGGACCAGCAGCAGGTACAGCAGCAGTTACAGCAGCTACAAGCGGCTAATCAACAGCTCCAGCAGCAAGTGGCTCACTTAGCAGGCCAACTTGCTGCCGGGAATGTGCCTGCAGCCCCCCCATCCTCCCAATCCTCCTCCTTGTCGCAAGTGCCCGATAACCATGCCGGATAAGTTTTCTGGGCAGCCTGAGATGTTCCCGACCTTCTTGGGACAGTGCCAGCTCTACATGGCTATGAGGCCAGAGGATTTCCCAGATGACCGGGCTAAGGTGGCCTTCGTGATTAACCTTCTTTCCGGCTCGGCTGCTCGATGGGCCACGCCCCTCTTGCTCCAGGACAGCCCCCTGCTGGCGGACCAACAGCGTTTTTGGCAGCACCTACGCACCATGTATGAGGACCCCGTTCGAATGCTGACGGCAACCAGGCGCCTTAAGGAACTCCGTCAAGGAAACGCCCCTGCAGGAGTACATCGCGAATTCGTCTTTTGTGCCAGGACTCTGACTGGAATGATGCAGCGCTGGTGACGTTCAGGAGGGACTCTCAGAGGAATTGCAAGACGAGCTGGCCCGGGTGGAGGCGCCGCGGACCCTCGACAACTTGGTGCCCCTTTGTCTCCGCCTCGATGCCCGTCTGCAACGGCGACCGTCCCGTCACACCCCCCGGGACCCGCCGTTGACATCTGCACCCCCACTCCCTGCACCACCAGCTCCCCGGGTCGCCCCATGTTTTGTAACCGCTGCAGAAGAGCCCATGGAGTTGGGAGCAGCCAGACCTCGCCTGACAGCCCAGGAGCGGAACCGGAGGCGCCAAGGGGGATTGTGCCTGTACTGTGGGGAGCCCGGCCACTTCGCCGCTTCTTGCCCCAGAAAGCGAAGTGGGGCACGCCTGCCGGTCCCCGAATCAAAGCGTGACCAATCGGGAAACGGAGCAGGCCCGACCTCGGGGAAACCCTAGGTCGGGCACGTACTAAGCCCCCACTGGACGTTGAGGAAGTAGACTCTAGGCCCCCTCGGCATCTGATTCTGGACACACGGATATGGTTGGGGAACCAGTTGGATGGGCTCCAGGCGCATGCGCTGGTGGACTCAGGGGCCACGACAAACTTTATGGACCAGGCCTTTGTGACCCAGTTTGCGGTCCCCGTGGTTCCGGTGGACCCTCCGATGCGGGTTGAGACAATTGATGGACGAGAACTGGTGTCCGGCCCCATTAAATTTGCCACCCAGCCTTTGCGCCTGGCTATTGGGGACCATGAGGAGGCGATCCAGTTTTATGTCACGGCGGACCTTCATTTTCCCTTGGTCCTTGGGTTGGCCTGGCTTCGGACCCACGATCCTCAGGTGGCCTGGTCGCGAACCATCTCTTTCCCGAGTCTGCAGTGCGTCGACCACATCCGCCACACCTGTGCCGGCCAGAACGCCCCCACCGCTGCCATCACCTTGCCTCCTGAGCTGGCGGACTTCGCGGACGTGTTCAGCGAGAAGGAGGCGGACCGACTTCCCCCCCATCGGCCCTACGTTTGCCCAGTGGACCTTTTGCCCACCACCCCACTGCCTGTGGGACGCCTGTATTCCATGTCGGAGCCCGAGTTGGCTGCCCTCAGGGACTTCCTGGACAAAAACCTGGCCCGAGGGTTCATCCGGCCTTCAAAGTCCCCTCTCTTGGCCCCGGTCCTCTTCGTGAAGAAGAAGACAGGGGACTTGCGCCTGTGCTGTGATTACCGCCGGCTAAACGCCATTACGGTGCGGAATCGCTACCCCCTGCCGCTCATCCCGGAGCTGTTGGAGAGGTTGCGGGAGGCCACGATCTTCACCAAGCTCGATCTCCGGGGGGCCTACAACCTGGTGCGGATGCGAGAAGGAGACGAATGGAAGACGGCATTCGGCACCCGATACGGACACTACGAATACACTGTCATGCCATTTGGGTTGACCAACGCTCCCGCCGTTTTCCAGCACTTCATGAACGATGTGTTCCGAGACATGTTGGATCGGTTCGTGGTTATCTACCTGGACGACATCCTGATTTACTCCCGGTCCAGGGAAAGCCACCTTCGACACGTCGGTCTGGTTCTGCAACGCTTGCGGGAGCAACAACTCCATGCGAAGCTGGAGAAATGCGTCTTCTTCCAGACTTCCATAGAATTCCTCGGGCATATCATCTCGCCCGAGGGCATAGCCATGGACCCACGCAAAGTAGAAGCTTTGTGCAGCTGGGAAGCCCCTCGTCGGGTGAAGGATGTTCAACGCCTGCTGGGCTTCGCCAACTACTACCGGACCTTCATCTCGGGCTTTGCCACACTGACGGCTCCACTTACCCAGCTCCTCAGGAAGAAGGTTGCGTTCCGGTGGGGTCCCCCGCAGCAAGAAGCATTCACAGCCCTCAAGAAAGCCTTCGTCACGGAACCCATCCTGAGGCATCCCGACCCGCTCCGGCCTTTTGTGGTGGAAACGGACGCTTCCAATGTGGCTCTGGGAGTGGTGCTGCTACAGGCTCCGACGAATGGTGGCACACTTTTTCCCTGCGCTTACTACTCCCGGAAACTCAATCCTTCCGAGCGCAACTACACCATCTGGGAAAAAGAGTTGCTGGCTATCAAGTCTGCATTCGAGGCTTGGTGATACCATCTGGAGGGGGCCCGACATCAGGTGGAGGTCCGAACGGACCATCAGAATCTCGAGCACCTCACCACAGCTCGGAAGTTGAACCAGCGGCAGATCCGGTGGTCATTGTTTTTTGCCCGGTTCAACTTCCGCATGACCTACATTCCCAGCGGTCACAACCGGAGGGCGGATGCCCTATCCCGCAAGCCAGAGTACCTCTGCGCCAAGGACCCCCTTCCTCCACGGACGGTGCTGCCGGCAGAAGCCTTGGCCGCAGCACGGGAACCGGTGGACTTGCGGGCCCAGGTGCGAGAGGCGCAGCGCCAGGACGCCTGGTCGCAGCAAAGGAGAGCGGAGGTGGGCCCCACGTCTCCTTGGACCTTGGAGGAGGACTTACTCAAGTTTTGGGGCGATTATATGTGCCCACAGGACCACTCGAGCCCTCGTCATGACCCAGTGCCACGACAACCCTGC
This sequence comes from Ahaetulla prasina, assembly GCF_028640845.1. Lineage (NCBI taxonomy): Eukaryota > Metazoa > Chordata > Lepidosauria > Squamata > Colubridae > Ahaetulla > Ahaetulla prasina. Next base: position 29,363,676 of record NC_080549.1, on the reverse strand, counting down.
AGCAGGACATTTTGGGTTCTTCAAGACCCTCCACCTGGTGACACGGACCTTTTGGTGGCCCAGTGCGGCATGATGTACATGCCTCGTGACATCCTGCGTACCGTGCCGGCAAGCCAAGGCCGCCACGGGGCCCCTCGGGCTCCTCCAGCCCTTGCCGACACCCGACAGACCCTGGGGCGATCTCCATGGACTTCCTGATGGACCTGCACGTCCTCTGGGTTCACCACGGTGCTGGTGGTGGTGGACATGCTCACCAAGATGGCACACTTCATCCCATGCGGACTGCCCACAGCCAAAAGCAGCCCGTCTCTTTCTGCAGCACATCTTCCGCCTCCATGGTCTACGGACAGGGTGGTTTCGGACCATGGAGTTCAGTTCACAGCCGCTTCTGGAAGAGCCTGATGGCGCGTTGGAGGTGCAGGTGTCTGTCGTCATCGCACCATCCGGAGACCGGCGGGGTACAGAAGGTCATCGGTATCCTGGAACAGTATCTCCGTTGCTTCATCAACCAGCAACAGGACAACTGGGCGACTACCTGTCCCTGGCGGAGTTTGCTTTTAACAACTCTCAGCACACCTCTACTCAGATGACCCGTTCTTTGCCAATGTGGGTACCATCCATGACTCTTCCTCTGGCACCACGGACTCTCCTGTTCCCGAAGCAGACCTTCCTGGCGGGTGCATGCGGTCCAACAGTTGATGCGTCAGCAGCTGAATCGGGCAAGGAGGACTACAAGCAGTCCGCCGACCGCTCCGAACGCGCCCCGCTGGCAGTTGGAGACGGGTGTGGCTCTCCACCAAACACCTCCCGTCCGACCGCCCGGTAAAAAGTTGGACCACCGATTCATTGGCCCGTTCCCTATCGAGGCAGTCATCAACCCGGTAGCCTACCGACTGACCCTGCCACGATCCATGCGGATCCACCCGTTTTCACGGTCCCTTCTGGTTCCTGAGGCCACACCGAGTCCCCTTCGGTGCCCAACAGCACCCGTCACTGTCGCTGAGGGCGGGTCGGAGGAATCTGAAGTCCACAGCGTCACGAGACTCCCGCTGGCTAAAGGGTCGTTTCCAATATTTGATCGCGTGGAAGGGATACGGGACTGATTTCTCCTGGGTAGATGCCTCCGGCGTTCATGCCCTGACCTGGTGCAGGCCTTCCATGAGCAGAACCCAGCCCGACCGCATCCCGATCGTCAGCCCGGGGAAGGGCCCTGCGGTGAGGATAGTGTTGTGACCCAGGTTCCTGGACCCAGACTCCTGGACTCGGATGATTCAGAAAATGAGGAGAAGACCTGGCAAGCCCTGCTTCTCTTGAGCCCTCTCCTCCCTGGCACCCACTCAAAGGGAGGAGGAGGGGCCGGCCTGATTCTCTGGAGCCTTCTTCTGATTTGCGCCCAAGAACAGTTTTGGAGTGATGCAAGGCTGAGGCGTGATGTGACCGCGGCAGCAGAAACAGCGTCATGATTGTCATGCAGTGACATCTGCAGAGACTATAAATAGGAGGCGGGACTTCCTGGTTTTTTGTCTTGGACAAAGCAATGAATTTGGGCGGCCAAACTCTATCAATGGAGGGAAGAATATATTCGTGAGTAATTCTGGCCTTATCTATAATTTCCTCGTTATCTCCAGAAACTTGGCAGGCCCGTGGGTAGACGTGGCCAGGACATGTATCTATGTAAATAAAAGGAGAAAAGGAGGCCTCTGACTGACTCTTTGCTGGGAGTATTGGGGGAGGGAAACAGAACACTTCCCATATTTTCGATGGTCTTAGGTGACCCCTGGCAAATCATCATTCGACCCCCAACGGGGTCCCGACCCACAGGTTGAGAACCGCGGATTTAGCCACTATTCCAGGGTTTTTTTAAAAAAGCTTATGGCAAAAATCAATTAAAATGACTCTCCATGAGTTGATGATCACTCATCCGGCTTCACTATCCTGTACAATTTCACCACTTCAGCCTCGTGCATGCTCTTAGGTGGCTGTCCTGACTTTGACAGCTTGTGTTGGCTGCGGTCCACATCGCTGGGTCGAAGGATGTGAAGTGGCTCAACAGGCTAATGCAGCCTGTTATTAACACACAGCTGCCTGCAATTACAATTACTGCAGGCTCGAGTCCCAACAGGCCCAAGGTTGACTCAGCCTTCCATCCTTTATAAGGTAGGTAAAATGAGGACCCAGATTGTTGGGGGAGCAATAAGTTGACTTTGTATATAAATATACAAATAGAATGAGACTATTGCCTTACACAATGTAAGCCACCTTGAGTCTTCGGAGAAGGGCAGGATATAAATTCAAAAAAAAGAAAAGAAAAGAAGGATAATGGCTGGTGCTACAGGGAATTTGCAACTTCCCTGTTCGCTCCAGCGGCTCCTTCTTTCTTTGCTTTCCCTGCAGGACAGCTATGGTCAGTTATGGACCCCCATTACGATGGGATTTTTGGCGCTCAACCCGGAGCTCCCAGGGTTAGCATCCATCTCGTCGCGATGCCGGCCACGCCTCATTACGGATGTATTTTTGTTATAGATGTATTTTAACTTGTATTTTAGGATTTTAAATGTTAATAAAAGCTTTAAAAAATAGGATTAAGGGTATTCATCTTAGCACGCAACAACACAGTTCCCACAGCAGTCTTAGAGGGTCAATACAAAGAAATATCGTATGAGCTAAGACTGGGTCCCTGTGGACAAGGGGTATGGCCTTCTATGCTGCATCTTCTATAAGGACTCACAGATTCACATTATAAAGCCTGTCCTAATAAAATATCCGGGAAATACAACTGCAATTATCAGATGAGTACCAAGTAGTTTCTCTGAATTGGGCTAAATTGTGTTCTGCTGTACACAAAATTAGGCAGAGACTAACTGCCCATTGACTCTCTTTTATTTTTCTTTATTATTATTTTTAATGCTTCTATTTGCAATGCTGGTCTGTGACAATAATAAAAATTGATTGATTGAAGGAGGAAGCTGTGTTGGATACATTTGCCACCTTGAATTATTTGTAAATAAATACATGTTTATGAAAATGATCCCCAAATCGTACTTGACTGCAACCTGAAAGTGAGTCTTGAGAGAAGACAAGGAGAAGATTATGAGAGCAACTTCTCCAAATTAACAAATTCTCTCAGATGGACAAGGGAGGATGCAACACTCTTCCAACAACTGAAAGAGGTTAGACAGAAACATAAGATCTGCTCACTGTTATTCTGGAGTGTCAGACATGAGTAATTAGATGGTCCAAATCTGTTGACCTTTTGCAGCATAAGTAGGTTGAGATGGTCCCCTCCTTTTCCTCTGGATTCCTTCTCCAAAGGAACTCAGATTAATGGATCCACATCGCGACCCCATACCTGCCACGGGTGCAGCCTTGGAGACTCCAATCTCTCTTCGCCCTCCTTCCTTCTCCTCCTCAATCTGGAGGAATAGGCAGCATTCAAGGCCTGGGCAAGAGTCTTCATCATACTGTAATCTTGGTAGTCATTTGTGATCCGGATCCTGTTTGTTTTCTCTTGGGTCCCCAGTGGAGCTTTCTGGGTGCATCTTCTCCGGCCTTTGACAGAAAAGATGTGCTTTGAAAGAGAACAGCGAAAATAGTGACTTTGAAACTGGCGTTCCAGAAAGAAATAGGGTTCAAAGGTATCATCCATTGGCCTTTTTTTAGACAGAAAACCAAATGTCCAAATACTATGAATGTATTTGTAAAGTCTGTGCTTGTTTATTCTGTATAATAGAAAACTTGTGAGCATCCAGACTTTCCCCTCAATGGGTCCTGGCAAACGCATAAGTGTTAAATGGAAAGGAAGAATTCTGTATGTAATGGAAACAAATTCTATGAAGTGAACAAAGACGTTGACTTGTCTCCACTTAGAGAGGGACTCCCTGAGGGCTGCTGTATATCCCGTTGTTGAGAATCATTGAGATATAACCACACAAATTCCATTCCTGACAAGCATAGGAGTAAAAGTCCTCATGAAATTCTCTCCCTTCTCTGTGTCTGAAGCAAAGAGGCCAATCAGGGTCCATTTGAAATGGAGGAGCACTTGGACAATTGCTGGGTACTGGATCCCTTCTTTGGGGAACATCCAGTAGAAAAAGGGGAATCGACTTTTATCACTCAGGGCCTCTGAAGCAATTCTAGAACTGAACTAAAAAAAGTAATGAAGAATGTTGTACTATAATATGATCAGATCAACTCCAAAATATTAGTTGTTGACAAATTCACCATTGTTCTGATGAACATATTAGAATAGTTTGTTCCTTAGTCAATGTTTAAAATATTGAAGACAACATATTAATAAGACAGTATATAAAAATGGAAAGCAAAAAACAAATTAAGTAAAATAATAATAAATGCAATGCAAATTTCTGTATCACTCCTACAATTTACTGCAATTAGATTAAAATTTGCAGATGTCAGATATAGTGTTTAGATCTAAAAAAGGCCCGTATTATGTTATTTTTGAGGGCTGCACCATCTTTTTCTGCTTCTATATTCCAGAATCTTTGTGGAACAATCTTTTTAGCTTTCTCCAGTTATACAAAAGACAGGGAGACCGCAACACCTAATACAAATGATGTCCTATTGTTTTTCTTTTCTTCTTCCTATATATATATATATATGCTTATACCTCCTAATATTTACTCATATATATGTTTATATACTATATAATCTTTTTGTATGATACGTACATATATTGTTGTGACAAAATAAATAAATAAATAAAAAATTATCAGTTGTAGAATCCAAGACGTCTTTAAATGAAAATTTGTTTGTTTTAACAGATACAATTTTGGGAGTCTGCCAGTTTCAATAGCCTTAATTTTAAACCAATAATTATATACCTTGAATTTATAGAAAGCAGAAATTCACAATTCATCTCTGAGGGTAGAAGCTGAAGTCCTTTTATTCTCCTCAGATGCTGTGATTGGGTTTTTCTGATAGTGGCATTGTCAGGCATTGTCAGGGTATTACTTGGAAACCCTGACAGCATTTATAAAATGCCAAACATTAGCTTGATATATTCTTTACTAATTGGGCAGAAGGACGCTGGAGAGCTATGATTTTTTTTCATTTTTAGCACTACTTTCTTTCTCTAAAATACCTCCTTTGATGATGAGGGATCCAGGATTCAGTCTCAGATAAAACAACCCCAGGTAAGGAAAGGCTTTACTTGATCTACTGGATTACCATCAAATAGAAATCTGTGGCTATGATGTTGTTTTCCATTTTGAATTGTTTTATTAATAATCACACAATTACTATGACAGTAAGCTCTATGTTTTCTTAACAGGCTACAATCCAAATTATGAGTATGATAATAATATCTCATCATGAGATATAAATCGGGGTGTTTTGATATGTATTTATTACCATAGACATGTGTACTTCAAGATCCTTCATTAGTGCAGGGACGTCATTAATATCTCTACTGAATAACAAGGGTTCAAACATGCACCCTTCCCTTAACGCCTTCGTAAGTAATTGCTCCCTCTTCTTGTGGCTTCATTGAGCCCCAACCTCCCTCTCAAAGAAGAGCTTGGAGAAAGGGCTTGGATCAGGGCCAACAGGCTGAGCTCCATTTTAAGGGCAATCAATTTCTCCCAAAATATTTCTCCTTTCACTGTGCCAAATGCTGCACTAACATCTATAAAGCCAACAAACCATGGTTTACACAACGGACATATTTTGTGATTAGATATTTCAAGCCAACTATTAGACAATATTAGAGTATTAATTTAGAATAGAATAGAATAGAATAGAATAGAATAGAATAGAATAGAATAGAATAGAATAGAATAGAATAGAATAGAATAGAATAGAATAGAATAGAATTTTATTGGCCAAGTGTGATTGGACACACAAGGAATTGTCTTGGTGCATATGATCTCAGTGTACATAAAAGAAAAGATACCTTCATCAAGGTACAACACTTACAACACTTAATGATAGTCATAGGCTACAAATAAGCAATCAGGAAACAACTTATGCATTGTTTATTATAAAAGTTTATATAATTTTTAAGACTACCTAAAACCTTCTTGTTCCTCTGCAAGTATTGCACAATTCTTCTACCCTCTCTCAAATTTACTAGGAGGAATATAACATATATTGTAGCCACAGTAACTATTAGAGTAACTGACCTGTAATTGCTAGAGACTTTTTTATTCCATATTTTATGTACATAGACAGGACTATTGCGAATGTGAATCCAATTGGATAAGGCAGATATTATTGATATGTGAATATGTTAACGGAGGCCCTCAAAACCTGGATATTTTTTTCAATAGTTGAATATTCAGTAGAATATCCTCTACAGTTCTAATTGCTACCAACTTGCCTTCCATTGAGGACCTGTATACTGCACGAATCAAGAAGAGGGCCATGAAAATATTTGCAGATCCCTCGCATCCTGGACATAAACTGTTTCAACTCCTACCCTCAAAACGACGCTATAGAGCACTGCACACCAGAACAACTAGACACAAGAACAGTTTTTTCCCGAAGGCCATCACTCTGCTAAACAAATAATTCCCTCAACACTGTCAGACTATTTACTGAATCTGCACTACTATTAATCGTTTCATAGTTCCCATCATCAATCTCTTTCCACTTATGACTGTATGACTATAACTTGTTGTTGGCAATCCTTATGATTTATATTGATATATTGACCATCAATTGTGTTGTAAATGTTGTACCTTGATGAACGTATCTTTTCTTTTATGTACACTGAGAGCATATGCACCAAGACAAATTCCTTGTGTGTCCAATCACACTTGGCCAATAAAAAATTCTATTCTATTCTATTCTACAGGGACCTTAAGGATCTTCAGGCTTTAATGGTGAATTTGAACATGAACATAATAGACTAAAACATAGTTGACATGTTCACCAATATTCTGAAAAACAGCTCTTGGATTTCATGGAGAAGATATTGGAACATATGCTCATCCCCCACCACCCCACTGACTTTACCACATAGAAAATAACACACACAAACCTGTGGGACTTTGTAAGGTGCTGCTAATGTTGACATCTGGATGGAGATGTCCCTTCTAGCTCCATCAAGAAGAGCCAAAATGTTGTCCTTCCTTCCACAGCTGTAGTTGGGGACATTGGCTTCTCCAGTGGAGAGCATGTCCATCAAGGCATCTGAAGTGCCAGATGTGTTCAAATAGTTGTCATGGATATTGTAGCCAAGTGTGAGGTTGTGCAGGAGCTGAGGATTCTTGTTGACCATTTGAATGGCAAAAATTAATTGGAGAACATTACTAATACTATAAATATTCCTATTGTAAAAACAATGTTCACGTTATTATAGTCAACAGCAACAAATACTTTTTTTAAATATATAATCCTCCACAAGCCTACTGAGCCTTAGGCCGACATTGATCCCAAACCAATGATCAATTATACAAATATGGAAATAGGCTGAGGAGAGGCAAATACAACTGTTTAAATCATCACTTAAACCAAGTTCAATATTCAAGTGATGAATTCAGGACTGAACTTAAAAAGGAAAATAATCTTGTTTCCTTCAGATTTTTTTCAACCTTTGGATTTAAGTCTCTTCCACAAAATAAGACAAAAGAGGGAAGCCATGAAAATTAAAATCATTCAGGAAATGAAACAGGTCCTGCAGTATAAAAATAAGTGAAATAAGAAGAAAAGAAGGAGAGTGTTAGGATTAGAAAAAAGGCTCCTCCTGAATGACTTACAAATTAGATTGAACAGGAGGAGCCATGTTGAAAGGCAACTTTATATGTGATATTTCTTTTGCAGTTGTGACTATACCAATGAGATGGTCTCCTGGCCCATAAAAGCTCCATAGTCTTTTTTTTATCCTGGTGCTCCAAACTCAGCGGCATTTTATTCTCAGCTTCCCAGAGACGGGCTGGGACACCAGCAGCATCAAAAGCAGAAGCAGGAGATCCATAATTTATGGGGAGAATCAATCTGCTTCCTGTTTCAGTTCAAAAAAATGCAAAGACTCTGAGAAGTGCCTGTGGCTTTCCTTATATAAACAGAGAACTATTCAGTTTTATCTGGACAGGAGAGAAAGATACAATCAAGAGCAGAGCCTCTACCTGTCCCAAAACTTGTTCCCAGAGAAGTTGACCCAAGGAATTTATCCATATCTGATACAAGATCCTTTGCATGTGGCTTCAGTCTGATACCTAGTCAAAAACTGGAGAAATAACATCACAGGTCTCAAAGGTCCAGATGGTTATAATTATAGAGAGAAATAATTTCTCCTTTTGGGATCCTGAGCTTGTTTTGGGTTGCATGTGTAGAGGAGAGGCTGGAGAAAAGCATGTTAGTGAAAAATTACAGCTACACCCCTAGGGACACTGTTCTGTTGTGGTTGTGGTCCTTCCTGTCAGGACATGTCCAGAAAGTGATGCTGCAGGAAGAGAATTCAATAACAAGGGAATTGACTTCTGCTGTCCTTCAACATGGTCTCTTGTTTCCAGAGATTGCTGAGAAGGTCACCCAGAGCTATGGAGTTTGGTGCCACTTTAATTTAATGTTTTATTACTTAATTGTTTTATTGCTATCTTTTAGTGCTAGGCATTGGGAAGGGGTAATGTTTCTTTAATTAAGGGCTAGCTGCTTTAGTTGTCATGTAATGGAGGGTGAAGGGAGGGGGTTAAGTCTGAAACGAAACTTAATTTGCTACAGATAAATAGAATGTATTCGAAGTCTAGGAAGCAGGCTGATAACTCAGCTAACGGCTCGTGCATACCAGAGAAATGAAACCATCTGAAGATGACCCTCACGTGACAACTGAGGAAGAGGTGGATTGGACACAATTGCCTGACCTTTGGGGGAGGAGGGATTAATGTGGGAACTTGTATGTGTAAACCACACCTATTATTCAGAATTTGCTTTACTTTCATTGCAATCAGTTCATTCTCAGTAAAAGATACCTTTCTCTACAAACAATGGAGTTAGGGTTTTTCTTTCTTGAGTTTTGAAAGGAGGCAAGCTTGACAGAAATGAAGAAAAGAAAGTTGTAGTGTGTGAGTTCTTTAAAAAATTATATGAGGATAAAGAAAAGATTGAGGAAGATAAAATTTGGAATTAGTTTCAGAAAACAGGACTGCCCAAAGTCCTGATAGAATAAGGAGATACTAAATACTTTCTTCCTGATTTGCTTCAGAAAAGCACGTGAGTAGAGCTGCTGCTTTAAGGAGAAGTGGGGGTGGAAAACTCCTGCATTTCTTCCTGATTTGCTTCAGAAAAGCACGTGAGTAGAGCTGCTGCTTTAAGGAGAAGTGGGGGTGGAAAACTCCTGCATTTCTTTCTCATTTTCACAACCCGCGTGTTGTGTCCCACTCCTCTGCTGACGGCCGGGTCAGGGAAATCCGAATCAGGCTTGCCTCTGCAGCTCTGCCCAAAGTCCTAGCAAAGTCCTCAGAGCAGGCAGGAGACCAGAAAGTGACTTCAGCAAGATAGGTTCGACTTTGCCTGACTCAGAGACTGCCAGAAAGCAGATCCTTTATATAGGCCATGGGGTGTGGCTCCATGACTCAGCACTCATTAAGGCCTGCCCCTCCCTTCCTTCTGTTGCCTCCGCCTATCCAGTCTTCTGATGCGAGGGTCACTCCAATCAGCAGCTGTTGGAAATAAACCTTCCTCAGGCTCACATGCTGTGGAGGAGGGGGAGGGGTCTAGCTGCTCCGTTTGCCTGGGCATGGAGCCAGGGCTGGGGCCGGGGGATGCTCCCTCCTCTGCAGCCTGCTTGGGCATGGAGCCAGGGCTGGGACCGGGAGGTGCCCCCTCCTCTTCAGCTTGTCTGGGCATGGAGCCAGGACTGGGGCCGGGAGGCATACATTCCTCCGTATTTGGGAGCAGATAAGAAGGCCCCAGCTGCTGTGAGAGCGGGCAAGACACAACACTGCACGCCTAACGGCGCGCGAATCTAATCTAATCACTATAAATCAAAAATAGCAATAATATATTCAGGGTTGGTCCACTTGAGATTGTGATTTTATTCTATTCAAAATGACTGGCTTAGTTCAGTGCAATACTTGTTTTGCAGCTGTCTTCATGATACCCTTTTCAAATTTGGGTACTGTCCTCTTTGTAAACAAATTAGCAGTCTACGTGGACAGATTACATATCTAGAATCTCTAATCTATGCTCTCCAAGCAGAAATTAGGTACCCAATTCAGCCATTCCAGCTGCTGAGCCATCAGCCCCCTCTACCACAAAGATCCTGCAGGAAAAGGGCAGTATGGACAACCGTGGGATCTGGCAGGGTGAGAGCTGTGAACCATAAACACAAAGCTTTTACAGTGTCCCAGTATAACAGATATAGTGCCCTTGCTGACCTAAATAGGAACACTAAAGTGACAGATCAAGGTAGTTGTGATACTGATAACTCAAACAATCAAGGGATTATGGTTCAAGATGAAGAACTTACTTTGGAAAAGTGTGAACCTACTTTGGAAAAGTGTGTATCAAGTATTACAGATCGGTCACACAAGAAGAGCAAGGTATCCAAAAAGAGAAGCCACCTTCTGATTGGTGATTCAATTGTAAGGGATGTAAATTTAGGAAAGGATATGGAGGTTTTGAAAGACGTCAGGTGTCTACCTGGTGCTACTGCCAGCAGAGACAAGAGGCGTATTCTTAAGATAATCAAGAATGCCAGTAAGGATTCTGACGTTGATGCTATTATACATCTTGGCACAAATGATCTGTCCCAAAAGGATGTGCTTTCTGTGAAGAATGATTTCCAGAGCTTAGGGTATGAACTTAATAGCATAGGTTGTAGGCTTAACTTTTCAGAGGTTTTACCAGTACATAAGGAACAAAAAGGTAAAGGCCAGCGTGTAGTGGAGTTTAATGTGTGGCTAAAGGAGTGGTGTAAAAGGGAAGGCTTTGGTTTTATTAGTCATGATGTCTGCAACTGGTCCAATGAAAAATTGTACAAAAGAGATGGATTGCATCCATCAAAGAAAGGGACTGAGTTACTTAGCAATACATTCACAGATTTTCTGGATAAACATTTAAACTGAACAGTGGGGACAGAGAATTAACTGATATAAAAAATTTCTGTCCCCAGAAATCGAAAACTAAAAGGGTTATCAGTGCATGTAACATAGATGTCTGTATGGGTAAGACTATCAACCATGCTATCAAGCAAAACCAAGCATTTAACAGTGAGTGCCATACCATGTGCACTAAACCAACAGGTGGCAAGAAAGTAGGGGCAGTCAACACAGGTTATGTAGACAGTAAACACAAGATCAATCCAAATGGACTCAAATGTCTATACACCAATGCACAGAGTATGAGGAATAAACAGGGTGAATTAGAAATCCAAGTAAATGAGGGTAGATATGATATTGTTGCCATTATGGAAACTTGGTGGGATGAAACTGACAAATGGAACATACAGCTAGAGGGATATAAGTTATTTAAAAGAAATAGACCAAATAAAAGAGGAGGTGGAGTTGCACTATATATAACTACATCTCTATAGAAATAGAGCACAACAATGATGAAAATCATCTTGAATGTATTTGGGTCAATATAAAAGGGGTGAAAAACGATATTGCCATAGGTCTATACCAGGGGTGTCCAAACTACGGCCCGCGGGCCAACTGCGGCCCGCGGGTCAGTTTTTATTGGCCCGCAGCAAATTCTGGAAGTATAATTTAATATGGCCCTTAAGAGGCTTGGCTCCTCCCCATGGGCGGGAATAATGAAGGAGGGGCAGAGGAGGCGGCGAGCGGGAAAGAGGCTGCTGGCCGTGCCTGCCCCCAGCAGTTCTACCCTCGCCTTCCTCGGGCCGCCTGGCGAGGCTCCTCGCGCCTCCCCATGTCGGACATGCGTGGCGGCAGTGACAGCCATCGAGAAACAGGTGAGGAGGCGGCAAGCGCGAAAGAGGCTGCTGGCTGTGCCCGGCCCAGCAGTTCTATCCTCGCCTTCCTCGGGCAGGGAATAACGAAGGGAGGGGGGGAGGAGGCGGCAGCAAGCGCGAAAGAGGCTGCTGGCCGTGCCCGGCCCAGCAGTTCTATCCTCGCCTTCCTCGGGCAGGGAATAACGAAGGGAGGGGGGGAGGAGGCGGCGGCAAGCGCGAAAGAGGCTGCTGGCCGTGCCCGGCCCAGCAGTTCTATCCTCGCCTTCCTCGGGCAGGGAATAACGAAGGGAGGGAGGCGGCAGCGAAGAGGCTGCTGGCCGTGCCCGGCCCAGCAGTTCTATCCTGGCCTTCCTCGGGCAGGGAATAACGAAGGGAGGGGAGGAGGCGGCGGCAAGTGCGAAGAGGCTGCTGGCCGTGCCCGCCCAGCAGTTCTATCTCGCCTTCCTCGGGCAGGGAATAACGAGGGAGGGGAGGAGGCGGCAAGCGCGAAGAGGCTGCTGGCCGTGCCCGGCCCAGCAGTCCTACCCCCGCCTTCCGCGGGCAGGGAATAACGAAGGGAGGCGGGTCGGAGCCCCCGCGAGCGAGGCGACTTAAGCAAGGCAAGGAAGGAGTTGGGGAGACGCGTGGAAGAACAAAAGGATTTGCCGGAGGTGGGGATGGGGACTGAAGGGGGGTGGGCAGCGAGCAGCCCGCGCCGCTTTTCCCCGCCAGTCAAGAACGCGCCGCGCAAGAGGCAGCAAGGAAAAAAAGTTTTCCCGTAGGCAAAAAGATGACACGGGACGCGGATTGCCGCCTGGAGCTGTCACGTGGCCCAGGTGGCCAGGGACGCCTTTCCATGCAGACCAGGGGCGCCTAAAGCGGCCTGGGAAGACCCACAGGCGCAGTCAAGAAAATCAAGAAAAAAAGTATTGTACGTTACTTCCTTTATCAATCACCTTGCTGACATTTGCAAAGAAAAGTATAATCAAAAAGTATAAAACAGTAGTCCGTAGTGCAATTTTGTGACTGGATCAATTGAGGTGCCACTGAAGGTGTCTTCTTACTCTTGGTCTACAGAAGCCACCTTCTGAGGTCACACCAGGGTCTCTGAACATGGGTTTTTGTAAGGCTGACACAGGGCTGATAGCGGGAAAACTCAGGCAAAATTGTCTTTGCGTGGTAAGCGGTTGTGTGACTGCAGAAAGTACCCCCCCCCATTTCATATTCCTGTAAAACACAACGTCCGCAGCTTGCAACAGGGTGGGCGTAAAGCCGTCTTGACTCAGACACAGCAATTGAGGATGTAGTTTGGCATCAGGCTACATCAGACTGTGTTTGGTCCTACACAGAGTTCTTGATCTCTGTTAGAAATACACACAGTAATCATGTGTCAATATGTCACCTCTTGTGTGTGGCCCGGGCCACACATGAATTTACTAGGCTTATATACTGTTTGTTGTCCAGCCGCATGCCTTTCTGAATAGTTATATTTAAAAATATTACATTAAAAATCAACATAACACAAACACACACGTACACAAACATAGAGATACATGCACATATATATAACTCACACACATATAGTATACTTAAGCCTAAACTGTGCATAGGGACTACCCAGAGGGCTGAAAAAGTGATTTCTGACAGGTCCTCACACTTTTGACCAGTCCTCACACTTATGACCGGTCATCATTTATGCCTGTTGCAGCATTTTGTGCATAAGGACTACTCAGAGGGCTGAAAAAGTTATTTTTGACTTGTCCTCACACTTTTGACTGGTCCTCACACCTACAACTATCTTTACATTTTGCACCCTATCTTGTAACCGTGGTGAAGAGAAGCAGTTGTGAAATGAGTGATATGGTTGTTAAAAATGCTGCAATGGGCATAAATGTGAGGATGGTCATAAGTGTGAGGACTGGTCAAAAATTACTTTTTTTAGCCCTCTGAGTAGTTTCTATGCCCATAGCCACGCCCACCAGTCACATGACCACCAAGCCACACCCCAAAATAAGCCACGCCCATTCTCCCCCCCCCCTCCCCGTGGCCCGGGCCTTTGCTTATTTTTCTGTATTTGGCCCTCACTCAAAAAAGTTTGGACACCCCTGGTCTATACTATAGGCCACCCAACCAAACAGAGGAAGTAGATGAACTGTTTGCTAGTCAGCTAACTAAGGTATGTAGGAAGCACATCACAGTAGTAATGGGGGATTTTAACTACCCTGACATCAACTGGGAAACAAATTCTGCACCAAGTGGAAGATCCAACAGGTTCCTAACAAACCTAGCAGACAACTTTGTTTCCCAAAAAATAGAGAAGGCGACAAGGGGATCAGCCATATTGGACTTAATTCTCACTAACAGAGATGAAATGATAGAAGGTGTTGAAGCTACAGGAACCTTGGGGGCAAGTGACCACGCAATATTGGAATTCGACATTAAGCAAATACAAGTAGTAGAACAAAGTCAAACTAGAGTCTTGGACTTTAAGAGAGCTAATTTCAATAAACTTAGAGAGAGCTTGAGAAGGATTCAATGGATGAGAATCCTCAGGGGGAAAACAACTCAAAAAGCTTGGGAAATTTTGAAAAGTGAGATTATAAAAGCACAGTCTAACACAATACCAATGAAGAAGAAAAATAGTAGATCTCAAAAGAAACCAGCATGGATGCATAAAAAACTATCTGACAAATTGAAAGACAAAAAGGACAAATATAAAAAGTGGAAAGAGGGGCAAATAACTAAGGCAGAATATCAGCAAATAGCCCGAGCCTGTAAAGATGAAGTGAGGAAAGCTAAGGCTCACAATGAACAAAGGCTAGCGACAAAAGTAAAAAATAACAAAAAAAGCTTCTTCCAACATGTTAAAAACAAGAAAAAAGTCAAGGAAACAATTGGCCCATTGCTGGGAAAGTGGCAAGAAGATGACAAGCAACAGGGAGAAAGCAGATCTACTTAACTCATATATTGCATCTGTCTTCACACAAAAGGAAAAAACAATCCAACCTATCAAAAACAGCACTACAAAAAACAGATTAGAAACACGTTAAAATAGGGAAGAAAATGGTAAGTGAACACCTGTCTACCCTAGACGAGTTCAAATCACCAGGACCGGATGGATTACACCCCAAGGTTCTGAGGGAACTGGCAGACGTGATCTCAGAACCACTGAAGATTTCAAAGATCCCGGAGCACAGGGGAGCTGCCAGAGGACTGGAAAAGAGCTGATGTAGTTCCCATCTTCAAAAAAGGAAAAAAAACAGATCCAGGAAACTACAGACCTATCAGTCTGACCTCAATACCGGGGAAGATTCTGGAAAAGATAATCAAGCAACGAATCACCGAACACCTAGAAGCAAACAAAGTAATAACCAAAAGCCAACATGGGTTTGTCAAAAACTGATCATGCCAGACTAATCTTATCGCATTCTTTGACAAAATGACAAAATTAGTAGACCAGAGGAATGCTGTCGATATAATTTACTTGGACTTCAGTAAAGCATTTGATAAAGTAGACCATAACCTACTACTAGATAAAGTAGAAAAATGTGGGTTAGACAGCACCACCACCAGATGGATTCGTAACTGGCTGACCAACCGCACTCAACGTGTAGTCCTCAACGGAACTACATCCACATGGAGGGAAGTATGCAGTGGAGTACCCCAAGGCTCTGTTTTAGGCCCAGTACTCTTCAACATCTTCATCAATGACTTGGACGAGGGGATAGATGGGGAACTCATCAAATTTGCAGATGACACCAAGCTGGCAGGAATAGCCAACACTCCAGAAGATAGGCTCAAGTTACAGAAAGATCTTGACACTTGAACATTGGGCGCTATCTAACAAAATGAAATTCAACAGTGAAAAAAGTAAGGTTCTACATTTAGGCCAAAAAAACAAAATGCACCAGTACCGTATATGTGGTACCTTGCTCAATAGTAGTACCTGTGAGAGGGATCTTGGAGTCCTAGTGGATAACCATTTAGATATGAGCCAGCAGTGTGCAGCAGCTGTTAAAAAAGCCAACATAGTTCTGGGCTGCATAAACAGAGGGATAGAATCAAGATCACGTGAAGTGTTAGTACCACTTTATAATGCCTTGGTAAGGCCACACTTGGAATATTGCATCCAGTTTTGGTTGCCACGATGTAAAAAAGATGTTGAGACTCTAGAAAGAGTGCAGAGAAGAGCAACAAAGATGATTAGGGGACTGGAGGATAAAACATATGAAGAACGGTTGCAGGAACTGGGTATGTCTAGTTTAACAAAAAGAAGGACTAGGGGAGACATGATAGCTGTGTTCCAGTATCTCAGGGGCTGCCACAAAGAAGGGGGAGTCGGGCTGTTCTCCAAAGCACCTGAGGGTAGAACAAGAAGCAATGGGTGGAAACTGATCAAAGAAAGAAGCAACTTAGAACTAAGGAGAAATTTCCTGACAGTTAGAACAATTAATAAGTGGAACGACTTGCCTTCAGAAGTTGTGAATGCTCCAACACTGGAAATTTTTAAGAAAATGTTGGATAACCATCTGACAGATGGTGTAGGGTTTCCTGCCTGGGCAGGGGGTTGGACTAGAAGGCCTCCAAGGTCCCTTCCAACTCTGATGTGATGTGATGTGATGTGATGTGATGTGATGTGATGTGATGTGATGTTATGTTATGTTATGTTATGTTATGTTATGTTATGTTATGTTATGTTATGTTATGTTATGTTATGTTATGTTAAATAAAGAGGTAACACCATCAGAACTGATGGTGGCAATCAAAAAGCAAAAGATAAATAAAGCACCAGGACCAGATGAGTTACCATCAGAGATATATAAGAACCATCAGGGGGTACTGAGTTCTGTCCTGTTAGATGTATATAATGACGTTTTAAATGAGGCAAAAATTCCAACTTCCTGGAGGGAAGCGACAATTACACTGATTCCAAAGGAAAATTCTGACTTGACACATATCAGACTGATATAGACCGATATCTCTATTAAATTCAGATTATAAAATTTTTATGATGATTATGGCCGAAAGACTTAAGAATTTCTTAGAAAATGTTATCCACTCAGATCAAAATGGATTTTTGCCAGGACGACATATTAGGAATAATACTAGAACAATATTAGATATTATAGAATACCATGAGTCCCACAACAAAAAACAGATGGTATAAATATTTGCAGATGCACAAAAGGCATTTGATAATGTCAAATGGGAATTTATTTTGAATAAATTAAAATATATGGTCTTCGGGGACAAATTTATAAAGATGTGTGGAGCAATCTACTCAGAACAAGAAGCAAAAGTTGTAATTAATGGGGAAACAACAATGAATTTTCAAATTCAGAAAGGGATGAGACAAGGCTGTCTGCTGTCACTGCTACTGTTTATTTTATCCTTAGAAACACTGAATAGAGTAATTCGTGACGACAATCAAATTAGGGGTTTGAGAATTAGAAATGAAATCTTCAAGACGACCTGGTCTTTATTATTGAGGAGCCACTGCAGTCTGGTGTACGGCTGATGGAAATACTGGAGGAATATGGGGAGGTAGCTGGCTTAAAGATAAATAAGGATAAAACAAAAATGTTAGTTAAAAATATGATAAAGGAGCAAAAAAAAAAAAAAGAATTAGAAGGGAAAATGGATATTCAAATAGCCAAAAAAATCAGGTACTTGAGGATTCAATTAACATGTAGATGTGTGATGCTTCAAGAAGAGAATTTATCATAAACTGATTGAACAAATCAGAATTGACCTAGAGAGATGGGGAAGATTGCAACTTATGGGAAGGATCGCCGCAATCAAGATGAATGTGCTACCCAAAATACTATATTTGTTCCAATGTATACCAATTTGGCTTAAAAAAGATTTTTTTTACAAATTTGAATAAAATTATAGCAAAATTTATATGGCAAGGCAAAAAACCAAGAATTAAATTAAAACTATTGAGGGATGCAAAAGAGAGGGGGGGATTCGACCTTTCAGATTGGGAGAAATATCAACAAGCAGCGTCGCTGATCTAGGTAAGTGATTGGCTGCATCTCAAAAATAGAAGATTGTTAACATTAGAAGGACATGATCTTCAAATAAGGTGACATGCCATCATCTGGGAAGAGAAACACAAAACACACCAGTACTTCCAAAGGCACTACATTAGGAGGGTGCTCTTAGATATATGGCTCAAAACTAAAAGAAGCAACTATATACAGGTTCCAAATTGGCTATCGGTAGTAGAAATGGTCACACATATCCTAATCATCTTAAAACAGGGATTGCTACATACAAAGAACTATTGCATGTGAAAGGGGAATTGAAATCAAGGCACAAACTAAAGGAAGAGGGAATGGAATTAGAATGGTGGGTTTACCTACAAATACAGTCCAAATTCTTGAAAGATAAAAAAGAAAAGGGCATAAAGTCAGAACTATCAGAGTTGGATAAAATTTTACAAAATACGGAGAAAAAGGTCATAGGGAAACTATATAGGTATCTATTAGAACAAGATATGTATTGAATCCCTAGTGCTGCCGTGTAACGGGGTGAGCTCCCGTTACTTGTCCCAGCTTCTGCCAACCTAGCAGTTTCAAAAGCATGTAAAAATGCAAGTAGAAAAAAAAAGGGACCACCTTTGGTGGGAAGGTAACAGCATTCCGTGCGCCTTTGGTGTTGAGTCATGCCGGCCACATGACTACAGAGACGTCTTCAAACAGTGCTGGCTCTTCGGCTTTGAAACGGAGATGAGTCGGCAACGACTAGCACGTATGTGCGAGGGGAACCTTTACCTTTACTATGTATGAAGAACAGGTCAAGGAGAATATGATAACCTGGGGCAGATGCTTCGGGTACAGTATTGATTTGGATAACTGGTTAAATTTATGGGAAAAAAATATTAAAATTACATTGTATGCCATTCTATGCCCGTCCTCATTCCGGACTAGTATCATCTGTTATCATCCTGCCATTCGGAGATGGAGCCCCTATATTGCTGATTTCTATCTTCAGTTGCTATGCACTATACTTCTTGTGAACTCTTGCGCCTGCGAGGTGCCCCCGCCTCGCAGGAATGGCCCCCCACATTATCGAGGGCCGGCCTCCATGACGGGTTTTGGGACCCACAGAGGTGGCATGCAAAAAAGAAGAGCTTGTGGGGTTTTTTAGAGAGGGAATTTTTAAGGGGAGGGAGGGTAAGGTCGGGTAATGGGAGTAACCCGTCGGGTGGGGGGCCAGTCCCTATATATGCTCATGGCGGTTCTTTATTAGATTCGGAGGTTATGGGGGAGGAGTATGTTCCTACTTGTGAGGGTGGCTCTATTGATACGGTAAGTGGGAGGAGCAGGTACGGCGGAAGCGAGGGGTCATATCGATTTCGGAAGCGCGTGCTCGATGTTTGAAAGTGATCACGCGTTCCAACCCCTTAGACTTCTCCCGTTCCCCGGATGGTCAGGATCCTCAGAGCTTGGGCCTTCGGTTGATGCTATGCAATGCACGGTCCGTGGTGAACAAAGCCCCCCTCATCTGTGATCTTATACAGGGGGGCTCCGCGGACCTTATGGGCATTACCTGGTTGGGCACAGAAGGGGGGGTGCCCCTTGGGGAAATGTGCCCACCAGGTTTCTGAGCATTTCATCAACCGAGGGCCCAAGGTAGGGGTGGGGGGTGGCGGTTGCCATGGACCTGACCCAAGTAGTGGATGGCCCTACCCACATTGGTGGAGGCACACTGGATTTGATTTTTATCTCTGGATAGTGGATGAGTGATCTGGTTTTGGGAGATGTAGTCACTGAGCTGTTGTCATGGTCAGATCACTCTCTCCTTCGTCTGGACTTTCAGACCGCCACCCAACACCGCAGGGAGACAGGACCACTACGGTGGTTCCGTCCCAGGCGCCTGATGGACCCGGAGAGGTTCCTGACAGAGCTTGGGCCATTCCCTGAGGATCTTGCCCATGGCACGGCTGAAGAACTAGTCGCGGCTTGGGAACGGGCCGCGGCCGGGGCTTTAGACCGTGTCGTGCCTTTGCGGCCTCTGACCCAGCATAGGTCTCAACCAGCTCCTTGGTTCTCTGAGGAGCTAAGGGAGATGAAACGCCGGAGAAGACGCCTAGAGAGTGTCTGGAGATCCAGCCATTCGGAAGCTGATCGGACACTAATTAGTAGGGCCTTCTCTGTGGGAGCATCGACGCTCTGGAATGAACTCCCCCCTGGCCTACGTCAAGTGCCTGATCTTCGGACCTTCCGTCGTGAGCTAAAAACATACTTATTTATTCAAGCAGGACTGGCATAATAGTTTGATTTTAAATTGGGGTTTTATTAATATTCTTAAATATTTTAAATTTAATTTTAATTATTAGCTGTTTTTGTAATTTTGATATGTTTTAATTTGTTTTAATTGTACATATTTTGTATTTTATCTCCGGCTGTACACCGCCCTGAATCCTTCGGGAGAAGGGCGGTATAAAAATTCAATAAATAAATAAATAAATAAATAAATAAAATTAGGTCCTTTAGTAGGACCTACCTAGTGGCACTGAGGGAAGCGAGGCGTTTTTACGTCTCTTCCCTCATTGCGTTGGCAGATAACCGTCCGGCGGCGTGTTTCGGGTGACCCGCTCCCTTCTTCAATAGGGGATGCGGGATGACCCGTTGCAGGGACGTGCTGAGGATTTTAGTGGTTATCTATACGATAAAATCGCTCAGCTTCGGGATGGTTTGGATCAAAGTTGGGTGGATCCAGGTGAGATGTCGGAGACACGTCTTGTTGAGACTGTTTGGGATGGATTTGATCCTGTGGCTCCCGAGGACATGGACAGGTTACTGGGGAGGTTGAATGCCACCACGTTTACTGGACCCATGCCCCTCCTGGTTGGTGCTGGCCACACAGGAAGTGACATGAGGCTGGCTCCGGGGGATTATAAATGCTTCCTTGTTGGAGGGGGTCGTCCCTGCCGCCTTGAAAGAGGCGGTAGTGAGACCCCTCCTCAAGAAGCCTTCCCTGGACCCGGCTGCTTTAGGTAATTATCGTCCAGTCTCCAACCTTCGCTTTACGGCGAAGGTTGTAGAGTGTGGTGGCATGTCAATTACCCCGGTACCTGGATGAAACTGTCTATCTGGACCCGTTCCAGTCCGGCTTTCGGCCCAGTTATAGCACGGAGATGGCTTTGGTCGCGTTGGTTGATGATCTCTGGAGGGCCAGGGATAGGGGTTTTTCCTCTGCCCTGGTCCTATTAGACCTCTCAGCGGCTTTTGATACCATCGACCATGGTATCCTCTTGCACCGGTTGGAGAGATTGGGAGTGGGAGGCACCGTTTATCGGTGGTTCTCCTCCTATCTCTCCGATCGGTCGCAGACGGTGTTGACAGGGGGGCAGAGGTCGTCCCCGAGGTACCTCACTTGTGGGGTGCCGCAGGGGTCGATTCTCTCGCCCCTTCTGTTCAACATCTATATGAAGCCACTGGATGAGATCATCAGTGGCTTTGGGGTGAGATACCATCTGTACGCTGATGATACTCAGCTGTACTTTTCCACCCCGGGCCACCCCAATGAAGCTATCGAAGTGCTGTCCTGGTGCCTGGAAGCCATACGGGTCTGGATGGGGAGAAACAGGCTCAAACTCAATCCCTCCAAGACGGAGTGGCTGTGGATGCTGGCACCTCGGTACAGTCAGTTACAGGCGCAGCTGACTGTTGGGGGCGAGTTACTGGCCCCGATGGAAGGGGTCCGCAACTTGGGTGTCCTCCTGGATGGACGGCTGTCTTTTGAAGATCATTTGACGGCCGTCTCCAGGAGAGCTTTTTACCAGGTTCGCCTGGTTCGCCAGTTGCGCCCCTTTCTAGACCGGGGTGCCCTATGCACGGTCACTCATGCACTCGTCACATCTCGCTTGGATTACTGCAATGCTCTCTACATGGGGCTCCCCTTGAAGAGCATCCGGAGGCTTCAGTTGGTTCAGAATGCAGCTGCGCGGGTAATAGAGGGAGCCCCTCGTGGCTCCCACATGACACCTCTCCTGCGCAGACTGCACTGGCTACCTGTGGCCTTTCGGGTGCGCTTCAAGTTTTTGGTTACCATCTTTAAAGCGCTCCATGGCATAGGGCTGGGTTATTTACGGGACCGCCTGCTGCCACCGACTACCTCCCACCGACCCATACGCTCTCACAAGGATGGACTCCTTAGGGTGCCCTCCGCCAGGCAGTGCCGACTGGCGACACCCAGGGGAAGGGCCTTCTCTGTGGGGGCCCCCACCCTCTGGAACGAGCTCCCCCCAGGATTACGTCAACTTCCTGACCTTCGAACCTTCCGCCGCGAGCTTAAGACACATCTATTTATTTGTGCAGGGCTGGCCTAGGGTTTAATTTTAAAATTAATTTTAAATGGGGTTTTGTATTTTTTAACTATAGTTTTAAATTTGGCCTAATGGAATAAGTTTTTTAAATGTTGTTTTAACATGTATTTATTTTATACTTTATGTTTTATAAGGCTGAGTCCTTCGGGAGATAGGGCGGTATAGAAATTTGAATAATAAATAAAGAAATAAATAAATTGGCGGCCGAATACAAAGAAAACCTGTATAAAATGTTTCACAGGTGGCATATCCCACCCACAAGATGGGCAAAGATAAAAAGAGTAAAAAATATTCTCCGATTTGTTGGAAATGTGAAATGGAATTAGGAACATATTACCATATGTGGTGGGAATGCCAAAAAAATGAAAAAAAATTGGCAGCAAAAAAGCTGGCTAGAGGAAATGTTAATGATCAAAACTGAGGTCAAACCAGAATTTTTCTTATTGGGTATGACGGACGACAAACAAGATAAAAGTGTTACTTATTTAATATTTCATATACTAACCGCGGCAAGACTAATATTTGCCCAAAAGTGGAAGTGCAAAGATGTACCCTCGGAAGAAGACATAATAAATAAAATTTACAACTGCACAGAGATAGATAGACTTACCCTAGAACTTAAAGATAAATGTGAATCAAGGTATTACGACGTCTGGAATAAATTTTATGACTGCCTTGAGAGGAGGAAGAATGCCAGAAAGTAGGGATAAGGAGTGTCTGGAAATGTATATATCAATGTATATTGTATATTGTATTTATGAGGGTAGAATAATTTTATTAAATATGTATAGAGTTGTAATAGTAGTAATAACATGGTTTATACTTGATATAAATGGAATTAGGAGATATGTAAACCTATATATAAACTGAGAACACATGACATAGTAAATTAGATTTGACATAGATGTTAAAAACCAGAGACGTGGAGCAAAGTCCACTGTTTTTGTTTTGTTTTTTTAAATTCAATAAAAATTTCTGGAAAAAAAATAAAATAAAAAAATGAGAAAAAAGCTGGATAGATATGTTTTTTTTAAAAGTTTAAGCAGCAAATGCAATAGCCGAAAGCATTTTATTTATTTGTATAATTTTTCTTTAATTTCCTGCATAATAAAGAATAACTGTTAAAACTAAATCAGAGGCCTTGAAAGTTGCCTTAGATTGGCATCCTGGTTTGAAATTTTATTAACCTTTGATTAGATTGCGTAAAGGCTGGGAATTGTATTTATGAATTTGATGCTGCTGCGAATCATATATAAACTGAGCAAATCAATGAGCCTCTTATAGCCAGAACTTTGACAAAGGCAGGAGCCTTAAAAGGTTTTATTTTCCCCACCCAGGTCCATTATAGGCTGTCCTTGACTTATGGCCGTATGGTTAATAATGCTTCAAAGTTACAACAACCTTGGATAAAATGACTTACCACTTCTACTCGCACTTACGACTGTCGCAACATCCCTGTGGTCACGTGATCACAATTTCTGACCTTTTTTTGCCAATTTCAGGCATCGGGGAAGCCGGAGTTGCTTAATCACAGCCTGATTCACATAATAACTGTGTGATTTGCTTAATGACAGTGGTGATTCACTTAACAGCCTTTGAGGTGTTGACCCTTTGAGACCTGTACGCAATGAAATTTCATTTTAATGTATGCCGATTAGTCCACATTTAAAGTGACAATAAAGTTCTGTTCTATTCTATTCTATTCTATTCTATTCTATTCTATTCTATTCTATTCTATTTATCTTTGATAACCTCAAGATGGATGCCTGGAAACGTAGTCATGGCAACAGGGTTTATTTTTTATTAGCTGGGAGTTTTTGCTGCTTTTTCGGTCTGATCCACTTAGACTGGGGGATTCTGGGTAGGCAGAGAGTCGTTGGAATGTACCAACTCCTGGAATCCTCAGGGGTCGTTCTTGACCTTCCTGGGGGAGGATGAGGGATCAGCCCAGAAAATGGGGGTAGTGGTGCCTGAGGCCTCCATTGAGGGAAGCAGCCTCCGCTTTGGCACAAATGGACCCCTTCCCTTCTCTCTCCAACCCTCCATCTTCCCTGTCCAGAATGTGGGTCGCCCGTCCCCTCTGAGCTCCCATCACAGCCAACGCAGGGATCTCTTTCCTTTGGGGCTCCTTTCCCACTCGATCCCATAGTAGCCAAAAAAGATCGGAGGCTCCTCATGATCCTCAGAAAGGGATCCCAGAGGAAAGGGGGCAGGAAGGACCTCAGAGCATCTCCAGGGCGATTATGAAGGAGAAGACCAGAAGAGACTTGGCTTCTCTCATCCCATCATAGCTGCTGGGCACCTTGGCCTTGACTTTCTACAAAGAATTTTATTATGGCTACAACCTACTTCCCACTGTGCTATCCCCTCTCCCAACTTTAGTAGTAGGATAGTAGGATTATGGCAGGCCTCGAGCCTGAAGGCACAAAATGAGGTCTGACAGCTGGAACCCATCCTGAGGGAACTCAGGAACTTGAGGAGGGTCTGCAGCTACTGGGGGTCTCCTGGGGAAGCCTCACATTGCGTCTCCTCTTTTTCAACTCATCTTCCTCTTCCTCTTTGTGAATCTTCAATAAAGGCATCAAACAGACAAGAGACAGAACCAGTGCAGGTACTCCTTCAGTTGCAACAGTTCATTTAGTGACCGTTCAAAATTAAAATGTCATTGAGAAAAGTGACTTATGACTGTTTTCCACACTTACAACCATGGCAGCATTCCCATGGTCAGGTCACATGATCAAAAATTATATGCTATTTATGATGGTCGCGGTGTCCCAGGGTCACGTGATCCTCTTTTAGGATCATCTGACAAGCAGTGTCAAAGGGGAAGTCAGGTTCACTTAACGTTAGTAACTCTGTTACTAAATTAACAACTGCAGTGATTCACTTAACAACTGTGGCAAAAAGCTTGTAAATTGGGGCAAAATTCATTTAACAACTGTCTTGCTTAGCAACAGAAATTTTGGAGTCAATTGTGGTTGTAAGTCGAGGAGTACCTGTTAAAGGAAATCTCATAAAATCCAGAGGAGTTTGGAGGCTGGGGAAGGTGAAAGCAAATAGAAAAGAGAGAAAAAAGACCAAAAATCTCTCTCACACTTCAAACAATGAAAAATAACAGAAAGTAACAGAAATATTTCAACTTTCTTGACTTAATTACAACATTCACGCAAAACTGACAGAAGCCAGACTAAATGCTGGATGTGGGAGGGCAGCATTTGCACTCACCACTGAAATAAATTCAGCTTTTTAAAGGGACAAATTTGTCCCTTTAAAAATTTTCAATTTTCAATTTTCAAACTGTTTCCATATTGCAACTCAATAGGTTTTCAATCTCACATTTTGTTTTGTGCACCTGCACGCACAAATTTATGCAGACAAATGAGCAAACAAGCAAAACCCATCATACCTTTCCCTTAACAAAGCAACAGCTACACCTCCCGGCTTGTGTTTGCAGGGACTTTTATCACAGCCCTGAAGAGACTCCGGATTTCCCCCATTTTGCTTCCCAGCTAGAAGAAAGAAACGGCTTGCGTGGAATCCAATTGACGGGGAGACAGATCGATTAAAAAATCATCTTCTATTTGTAGTGGAATGATAGCATTTTTCTGGTTCTCTCCAGCCTTGATTACAGCCTTGCAATATAAGAGCAAATTAATTCATAAAAAGAAAACTTCTCAGGCAGAAGTGAGGGCACCAGACCCGCCCTCCCAGCCCTGGGCCATAGCGGGTTTTTCTGTTTCTTTGGGAAAGATTCAATTACTGATCAGTTTGAGCCCCATCATCCACTTCCCTCCCTGTCTAGGATCAGCTCACGCAATTCCTCCATTCAGAGAATAGGAAAATGGGAGTTTGCACAGAGCCTCTGGGTGAGTCTCTGATCTTCGACACAATAAGGTCAATCTGACCTCTCCAAAGCCAAATTCCCCCTTGGTTCCTGGACACCTCCAGCCATCGCTCAGCTCACAAAAAAATCATCCTATAGGGTTCCCCAGCAGTTGTCCCTGGTTGCAGCTTGAAGATTGGGAATCCCACTTCTAACACCAACTTCTGTGGAATCAAACACAAAAACCCAATAATGCAGACTCACTGCAGTCGCTATTTATTCATTGTCCACGGGAGGAAAACACTGGAAGGAAGTCCCACAGATAAAAGGACAATTTCAAAAAAACCAACTATGATCTCATAGACACTGACCTCTCATCTCTTGATTGGCAAATTCTATTCTCTAACTGTAACACTGCCGAAGACCATTATAATATTTTCTTGCTCAAAGTCAATAGTTATTAAACTATGTGTACCACTAATCAGCACCAAAACCAGGAAAAACAAATTACCCATATCAATAAGAAACCTCCAATAAAAAAAAATCCCTCTGGCGAAAAAACAAAACTGGCTATGTAGCTAACTTTAAAAGCCGCTACAAAAATATATGCCACCAAACAAAGACTGAATGCACCAATTACCACATCAAACAAGAACAAAACCTTCTGCGCACGAAATCCAATTGCGCCTTCTATAATTTTGTAAACAACAAACTTAAAGACTCGAGATCCATCCCACCCCTAAAAGGACCTAACGGTAAAGAATGCAATGATGAAGCAGTTAAAGCAAACCTCTTTAACGCATTCTTCGGTTCAGTCTTTGTAAACAGCAATGGCTCATGCCCAACATTCCCTAGTGGTACCTCTAATGACTACAACGATGTAACACAAATAGATTTCACAGAAGATAATGTTGAAGAGGCCCTACGCAGAGTGAAACCATCCCTATCTATTGGATCTGATGGTCTATGTGCATACTTCTTAAAAAAGCTTTCCACTGTTATAGCAAAACCCCTAAGCATAATCTTTGAAAAATCTTTCAGGACCAGCTCTCTTCCCAAACTATGGTCACTAGCCACGGTCATCCCTGTCTTCCAAAAAGGAGACCCCAGCCTAGTTAAAAATTACAGACCAATTTCTTTATGCTGCAATACCTGCAAAGTCATGGAATCAATCATCAACCAATCCATCACCCTCCACCTTGAAACAAACAACCTACTCTCTAATAAACAATTTGGTTTCAGAAAAAAATTATCCTGTAACTTACAACTTCTTCACTGCAAAAACGTATGGACTACGAATCTTGATCAGGGCAAAGCAATAGATGCAATTTACATAGACTTCTGTAAAGCTTTTGATTCAGTGGTACATGACAAACTACTTCTAAAACTAAAATCCTATGGTATTTCTGGACCCCTCCATAATTGGATAACAGCGTCCCTGTCAAACAGACAAGTGGTCAAAATAGGGAGTACCCTATCTAATTCTGCAGAGATGGATTCCAAATTTTTTTACTACTGGTTCTGTGGGCGTGGCTTATCTGGTGGGCGTGGCTTGGTGGTCATGTGACTGAGTGGGCATGGCCAAACTGAAGTCACTCAGGGCAAGGTGGGTGTGACATCAAGTTGGCCACACCCACTCAGTCACATGACCAATGCTGCAAAGATAGGGTGATTCTCCTGGGGGACAGCCAGAGCTTCGCCGCCTCCTCTTTTCCTCAGAGGACCTTTTTCCAAGGCCTTGTGAAGGGACACACACACACACACACACACAACACAACACAATAGACTTACACACAATGTAAAAACAGCTGCACTTCACCCAAAATGTCCCCTGCAACAAGCAGGAACTTCACACAGCCACAAAAAGCTTAAAAACTAACTTTCACACTTTACACACATACAACCCAAGACAACACAACTGACTCACACAGACACACACACACACACACACACACACACAAAATGCCACATACAGCTTTGTAAGATTCTGTGTGTTTGTGTAGTTAGGGTGAAACACTACAGAAACACACCAAATCTCTGAAAGCTGCACAAATATTTTATTATTTTATTTTATTTATATTTTTTAGATCAGGGGTCTCCGACCTTAGTAACTTTAAGGTTGTGGACTTCAACTCCCAGAGTTCCTCAGCCAGCAAAGGCACCGAGGAGATGGATTGCAGGCAGACAGGCAGTTGCTAGCTGATGCAACTGAATGCAGAAGCCGAAGGAAAGCGAGCACGAAAGGAGCAGTAATTATGTAAGTGGGGAGGGGGGATTGGGTGGGCCAGAGGAAAAAAAGATTTTAAAAGGCTCCTCTGACGATCCCAGCTGAAGTTGCCTAAGCAGCCCAGAACCTCTTAACTCAGCTGGGACTCCCAGAGAAGCCTTTTAAAACCTTTTGTTTTAACAACCTCTTCAGCTGAAGAGGTTGTTAAAAATAAAACTTTTAAAGGGTTCTGATGATCCCTGCTGAGCCGCGCGATCATCAGAGGTTTTTTTTAAAAAAAATTTAATTGAAAAAGTTTTACAAAATTTTTCACCCATACATCCCCCCTCCCCCCAACCCTAACCCTTTCCCTCCCTCCTCCCTCCCCCCTCCTCCCTCCTCCCTCCTTCCCCATCCCCCCCCCTGACTTCCCAGAGCAAATACAGGGTATCGTATCTAACAACCATAAGCTAAAATACGCTAATTAACATAAACTTCCATCCCTCTTCTTGAACCTCAACTCCCCTTTTCCATAAAAAAGTAGAAAAAGGAAAATGTTAATACTAATACAATTACATTCTATTCATTTAAAAGCTATTTAGTATTTTGTTATTTCAGTCCAATATTTTTTAAAAAAATCAAACCGTCTGCATTATATATATCGTTCGAAAGTAATCTTTCAAATATGCTGATAATTCTACCTTCTCATCTAAATCCATTAAGTTTAAAATCCAATCTTCTGTAATAAACAATATCCCATCTTCCAATGTTGTAATATCAAAAATTAGTCCTCAGTATACCTTATAATCCATCAAATTTGTATATTCATCATACATAATAATAAACATCATCTTTTTAGCTTATATAAATTTAACATTTACCTCATATTCTTCCCCATATTCCCCACACTATAAATTTCTAAACATTTTACACCCCATTTATCATACAATCCATAACTAATTACATTTCTTATCCCCACACAGTATTACACTATCAAAAGGTTTCAATATATCTTATAGTCCCTCAAATTTATATATCCATCATACCCTAAAAACTTTTATATTATCTAGTTTAACTATCCTTGCTAAAAGTAAATATGACTTATTCTTTCTACTTTTTATATTCAAAAATATCCCTTATAATTTACCCTATCCCATGAAAGGAAAGTCTTTTCATTTGAAAATATTACTTCTTTACTCCTTGCTCTTTACGTTTAATAGTTACAATCATACTTAAATCCTCCCCTACGGCTTTCTGTGTTTCTTCTCCAAAAATTACAGCCCCAGTTTTAAGTTGTATTTGCTTTACTTCCTTTTCCCCTTTTTTAACCATTCCCACCTCTCCTTCTGTCTTAACTTCTAACAATGGTAAACTTCCAACCTTCAATACTTTAGTATAAAAATCTCTTGCTTTAAAAACTGTATTAAGACAATATTTCCCTCCCTTATAGTTTACTGTTAATCCAGCTGGTACATTTCATCTATACTGTATCTGGAGATTTCTAAGCTGATCCACCAAGAAAGCATATTCTTTTCTATTTCTTAACATTTTAGAAGGAATTTCTTTCAATACCAATACCTCTTGTCCCAAAATTTGAATTTTGTTTTTATAAGAAACTTGTGAAATTTCATTCCTAACCTTCCTAGATGTAAAATAAATTACTACATCTCTTGGCAAGTGTCTCTGC
Organism: Ahaetulla prasina; assembly: GCF_028640845.1. Classification (NCBI taxonomy): domain Eukaryota; kingdom Metazoa; phylum Chordata; class Lepidosauria; order Squamata; family Colubridae; genus Ahaetulla; species Ahaetulla prasina. The sequence continues at coordinate 29,333,767 of NC_080549.1, read as the reverse complement.
TTTGCAACCCATGAATTAACAGGCTAAATTTTCTCAATTTGGATTTCAAAGTCCACTGGTTTCTGTCCAATCAGCTGTGCAAAAGCCTCTGCAAAGATCTTTTTAAAATCTTCTTGTTTGTTTTCGTTCAAACCTCTTACTCTCAGTGCAGATTCCATAACTCTGTATTGCAACAAAACCTACTTTTCTTCTGCCTTGATCTGGAGCACCTCTATTTTATTTTTTAAGTCCAAATTAACTTGATTAATTTCTTCAACTCTATCATCCCTGCTTCATATTCTCCGCCTTGATCTGAAACTCCTGTATTTTGCTTTGTAAGTTCAAATTAACTTGATCAATCTCTTCCACTTTTTCATCCAATTATTTTATACATTCAGCCAGAGTCTTAATTGCTGCCACCACACCTTCTCTGATCTCTTCATTCTCAGCTGCAACAGAATCTTTAATTTTCAATATTTTCTCCTCAATTTTCTTAATTTTTTTATCCCGAGCAAAAATTTGAGCCTTCAGAAATTCCTTCAGCTCCTCTTGTAATTTATGTAGTTGAACTAGTGGGGCTCCAACTTCCTTGAAGACAGCAGGCTGCATTTGTACAGAAGCCATCTTACTTTGATTTTATAATTTGGAACAAAGTCAGATCTTTTCATAAACACAGTATTTAGTTGAATATAATCTTTCCAGCTTTCACTTTATAGTTTCTTCATATAAATGTAAAATCCAGCAAGTTTAAGCAAAGTTATAAATGGTAACAATGTTAATAAACACCTTTTTGACTTTCACTTTCACGCCCATTATACTCAGACGCCATTTACTTTCTTCTCAAACGGAATCCACACACAGGGTTGAGGTCTGGTACTTACTTCTACCTTGCCTCCTGACATTGCTCTATCTGGTTAAGTCAAAAATCCATTTAAACTCATTATTGATCGCAGATGTGGTCACGGTGTTTTGCTCTGCCAAGAAAGACAGAGGTGTCCTGGATCCGGAGCTCTTCGGGTTGCCAAGGGAGCTCTTCCCTTCAAGCCTCCAGGATCATTCCTGGTGCTTTTGGGGGAGCTCTACCTCCACCTGATCGCTCACCTTTTCCTCTTCACCCGAGGGAAAGGTTTCCAAGCCACTAGACAGCTGATTTTCGCTGTCTTAGCGGCTCTACGCAATCCAGGGCTGGCTGGAGACCGTCCTCAACGACCAGCGGAGCCACCGGAAGTTTTTTTTTACTTTTAAAAGCCCTTTTTTGGCTGAAGAAAAGATGCTTTTTTTTTTTTTTTTGAATTTATATCCCGCCCTTCTCCGAAGACATTGTGTTAAGCAATAGTCTTCATCCATTTGTATATTATATACAAAGTCAACTTTTATTGCCCCCAACAATCTGGATCCTCATTTTACCTACCTTATAAAAGATGGAAGGCTGAGTCAACCTTGGGCCTGGTGGGACTTGAACTTGCACTAATTGCAAGCAACTGTGTTAATAACAGACTGCTTAGTCTGTTGAGCCACTAGAGGCCCTTTAAAAGTAAAAACAAAACAAAACAAAACCTCTGACGATCGGTGAACTGGTTCGGGGGCATGGCCAGCCAGCCATTACTACTGGTTCTCCGAACGCCAGCAGATTTTTACTACCGGCTCTCCAGAATCGGAGCAAACCAGGAGCAACCCACCACTGCCTGCACCTGTTAATAGCGGTGTCCCCCAAGGAAGCATTCTAGGACCATCTTCATACTATACATAATTGATCTTTGTGATCATATTATAAGTAACTGCGTTCTCTTCACCGATGATGTTAAACTTTAACACCACCAACAATGCTGCTACCCTTCAAAAAGACCTTGACTTTGTGTCGGAATGGTCAAAAAACTGGCAAGTCTTTGTCCCGTGACGGTGCGTTGCCGGGAATCCGAGGGAGACCTTTTCATTCTGGTTGCCGACTTTTTCATCTTAGCAGCCGAGGGAACAACCGGGGGAATATTGCTATACCAACTTCCGAGAGGGAGGCCATTGGATTTGGGCCGGACCTCCGGATCCCTTGGTTGTTCTGGACCCTTTGGATTTTGGGTTGTTTCTTCTGGTCCCATGGATTTTTACTGACGATGACCCATACGGTTGACTATTTAATGTCGGGTCTTGGTGAACTATTGGTATGACTGGAACATCTCCGCCGGCTAGGGATGGACACTTTTCTGCTGTTTTATCGATTATTTCTCCATGAGATACTCGTCTGCCGAACTATTATGACTGCGAGGTTCCCCCGCATCGCAGGAATGGTCCTCCAAGTTATCGAGGGCTTACCTTAACGAAGGGTCTTGGGACCCAGAGTGGTGGCATGCGGCTAAGAAGAATTTGTGGGGATTTTTAGATAGATTTTTAAATAAGGGTTTTTTAAGGGGGGGGGGAGGGATATGACGGGTGGGGGAAAGAACCCGTTGGGGAGGGATCCAGCCCCTGTGCTTGTTCGCAGCGTTATGGCATCTGGTCTGAAGGCAGGGGGGGAGGGTTCTGTTCCAGGATTAGAGGGTTGTTCAATCTGTACGGTAAGTGGGAGAGGCAGATATGGCGGGGGGGGCATATCGAGTGTTGGGAGCACATGCTCGATGTTTGAAAGCAATCACGTGCTCCGGCCCTTCAGTCCCTACCCGTTCCTCGGGCGGCCATGATCCTCAGACCTTGGATCTTCGGTTGATGTTATGTAATGCCCGGTCCGTGGCCAATAAAGCTCCCCTGATTTGCGATCTTATTCAGGGGGAGTCCAGAGGGGGGGGTTTCCCCTTGTTGAGCTGTGCCCTCCGGGTTTCCGAGCATTTCATCAACCGAGGGCCCAAGGTAGGGGTAGGGGTGGGGGGGTGGCAGTTGTTATTAAGGAAGATCTAGAGCCGAGGGAGGCCACTGTTCCTCAGATTGCCGGCTGTGAATCCCTCTATGTGAGGTGGGGCCATAGGAATCAGTTGGTCTTGTTAATCGCGTACCTGGCTCCTTGCTGCGTGACCACAGCCCTGCCCGAGCTGTTGGAGGTACTTGCCGCTGTGGCGGTTGAGACCCCCAGACTTATAGTTATGGGGGATTTCAACCTGCCATCGGCTGGCTTGTTATCGACTGCAGCTCGGGAGTTCCAGGCTTCCATGACGGCCTTGGACCTGATTCGAGTAAATGATGGCCCTACGCACATGGGAGGAGGCACGCTGGATCTAATTTATATCTCTGGACAGTGGTTAAATGATCTGGAATTAGATGATTTAGTAACAGAACCGATGTCATGGTCAGATCATTTTCTCCTTCGCCTAGACTTCCGAACCACCACCCACCATCGCAGGGAGACGGAACCTATACGTTGGTTCCGTCCCAGGCGCCTGATGGACCCTGAGAGGTTCCTAATGGAGCTTGGGCCATTCCCTGAGGATTTGGCCCACGGCTCGGCTAAGGAACTAGTTGTGGCCTGGGAACAGGCCGCGGCTGGGGCCTTGGACCGTGTCATGCCTTTGCGGCCTCTGACCTGGCGTAGATCTCGTCCGGCCCCTTGGTTTTCCGAGGGGCTGAGGGAGATGAAACGCCGGAGAAGACGCCTAGAGAGTACTTGGAGGTCCAGTCGTTCTGAAGCTGATCAGACACTTGTTAGGTCCTATTCTAGGACCTACCTAGTGGCAATGAGGGAGGCGAGGCGTTCTTACGCTTCCACCCTCATTGCGTCGGCAGATAACCGCCCGGCCACCCTGTTTCGGGTGACCCGCTCCCTCCTTCATCAGGAGGTGCGGGATGACCCTTTGCAGGGACGTGCCGAGGAGTTTAGTGGTTATCTATACGATAAAATCGCTCAGCTCCGGGATGGTCTGGACCGAAATTGGGATGATCCAAGCGACAGGGAGGAGGCACGTCTTGTTGAGTCTGTTTGGGATGAGTTTGACCCTGTGGCTCCCGAGGACGTGGACAGGTTGTTGGGGAGGCTCCACGCCACCACGTTTACTGGACCCGTGTCCTTCCTGGCTGGTACTGGCCAATCAGGAGGTGACACGAGGCTGGCTCCAGGGGATTATCAACGCTTCTTTGTTGGAAGGGGTTTTCCCTGCCGCCTTGAAAGAGGCGGTGAGACCCCTCCTCAAGAAGCCCTCCCTGGACCCAGCTATTTTGGGTAATTATCGTCCGGTCTCCAACCTTCGCTTTGTTGCGAAGGTTGTAGAGTGTTGTGTCTTGCCCGCCCTCAGAGCAGCCAGGGCCTTCTTACCTGCTCCCGAACACTGAGGAATGTATGCCTCCCGGCCCAAGTCCTGGCTCCATGCCCACACAAACTGCAGAAGAAGGAGAATCTCCCGGCCCCAGCCCTGACTCCATGCCCAGGCAAACGGAGCAGCTAGACCCCTCCCCCTCCTCCACAGCATGTGAGCCTGAGGAGGGTTTATTCCCAACAGCTGATTGGAGTAATCCTCGCATCAGAAGATTGGATAGGCGGAGGCAACAGAGGGAAGGGAGGGGCAGGCCTTAATGAGTGCTGAGTCATGGAGCCACACCCCATGGCCTATATAAAGGATCTACTTTCTGGCAGTCTCTGAGTCAGGCAAAAGTCGAACTTATCTTGCTGAAGTCACTTACTGGTCTCCTGCCTGCTCTGAGGACTTTGCTAGGACTTTGGGCAGGGCTGCAGAGGCAAGCCTGATTCGGATTTCCCTGACCCAGCCGTCAGCGGAGGAGTGGGACACGACATAGAGAGTGCTGTGGTGCGGCAGCTACCCCAATACCTGGATGAAGCTGTCTATCTAGACCTGTTCCAGTCCGGCTTCCGACCCGGATACAGCACGGAGACAGCTTTGGTCGTGTTGGTGGATGATCTCTGGAGGGCCAGGGCCAAGGGTTATTCCTCTGCCCTGGTCCTATTAGACCTCTCAGCAGCTTTTGATACCATCGACCATGGTATCTTGCTGCGCCGGTTGGAGGGATTGGGAGTGGGAGGCACCGTTTATCGGTGGTTCTCCTCCTATCTCTCCGACCGGTCGCAGACGGTGTTGACAGGGGGGCAGAGGTCGGCCGCAAGGTGCCTCACTTGTGGGGTGCCACAGGGGTCAATCCTCTCGCCCCTTCTGTTCAACATCTATACGGCTGTTGGGTGAGATCATCAGTGGCTTTGGGGTGAGATATCAGCTGTACGCTGATGATACTCAGCTGTACTTTTCCACCCCAGGCCACCCCAATGAAGCTGTTGAAGTGCTGTCCCGGTGTTTGGAAGCCGTACGGGTCTGGATGGGGAGAAACAGGCTCAAGATTAATCCCTCCAAGACGGAGTGGCTGTGGATGTTGGAGGCGAGTTATTGGCCCCAAAGGATAGGGTGCGCAACTTAGGTGTTCTCCTGGATGAATGGCTGTCGTTTGAAGATCATTTGACGGCCGTCTCCAGGACGGCCTTCCACCAGGTTTGCCTGGTTCGGCAGTTGCGCCCCTTCCTTGATCGGGATGCCTTGTGCACAGTCACTCATGCGCTCGTTACTTCCCGCTTGGATTATTGTAATGCTCTCTACATGGGGCTCCCCTTGAGGTGCACCCAGAGGCTTCAGTTAGTCCAGAATGCAGCTGCGCGGGTGATAGAGGGAGCTTCGCGTAGCTCCTGTGTAACACCGCTCCTGCGCAGACTGCACTGGCTACCTGTGGCCTTTTGGGTGCACTTTAAGGTTTTGGTTACTACCTTTAAAGCGCTCCATGGCTTAGGGCCTGGGTACTTACGGGACTGCCTGCTGTTACCTCATGCCTCCCACCGACCCGTACGCTCACACGGAGAGGGACTTCTCAGGGTGCCGTCCGCCAAGCAATGTTGGCTGGCGGCCCCCAGGGGAAGATCCTTCTCTGTGGGGGCCCCCACACTCTGGAACGAACTTCCCCTGGGTTTACGCCAAATACCTGACCTTCAGACCTTCTGCCGCGAATTGAAAACACATCTATTTATCCGCGCGGGGCTGGCTTAAATTTTATTGTTTTAAATTTTTTATCATTAATTTTAAGGGGTTTTTTAGTTTATATTTTAAAGTTTTTAGGCCAATTGTATAATAAGTTTTTTAATTTGTATTTTAATTGTATATTGTATTGTGTGTTTTACCTTGGCTGTACACCGCCCTGAGTCCTTCGGGAGAAGGACGGTATAAAAATTGAATAAATAATAATAATAATAAAAAATAATAATTACAAATCTCAACCAACAAATGCTCTGTCTTACACATTGGTAAAAAGAATCAGAACGCAAAATACAAGCTAAGTTGACATGACCTTGAAGATGACCCTCACTCTGTCAAGGACCTCAGAGTACTCATATCAAATGATCTAAGTGCCAAAGCCCACTGTAACAACATCACCAAAAAGACATTAAGGGTTATAAATCTAATCTTGCTTAACTTCTTCTCCGGTAATATTACACTATTAACTAGAGCATACAAATCATTTGCTAGACCAATTCATATCGGACATTAATACAATTGAGCGCATCCAGAAATATTTCACAAGAAGAGTCCTCCACTCCTCTGCTTGCAAAAAAATATCTTCTGCCACCAGACTTGAAATTCTGGGTTTAGAAAATTTAGAACTACGCCACCTTCGGTATGACCTAAGCATAGCTCAAAAAATCATCTGCTACAATGTCCTACCTGTCAATGACTACTTCAGCTTCAACCACAACAATAATGAGCACACAATAGATACAAACTTAAAGTGAACCGCTCCAAACTCGATTGCAGAAAATATGACTTCAGTGACAGAGTTGTTACTGCCTGGAATGCACTACCAGACTCTGTGGTCTCATCCCAAAACCCCAAAAACTTTAACCAACACTGTCTACTGTTGACCTCACCCCATTCCTAAGAGGTTTGTGAGGGGCGTGCATAAGAGCATCAGCGTGCCTACCATCCCTGTCCTAATGTTCCCTTTAATCGTATTCCCTTTAATCGAAAAAAAAAAAAGGGATTTGAGGGCGGATGGTGATGCTGTTCATATAAATAAGTATAGAAATATTAAGATAAGATAAAAAAATAGGGAAAAAGAATATTTTGGCAGAAATTGTAACTATGTAAAGTGTATTTGGATATGATAAGTTGTATAAGATATGATTTGGTTCATAGAATATATATGGGGGGGGGGGTGATTCCAAAAAAGAGGAAAGAAATGCACCCTAGTGGCCAAAAGGTGAACTGTACTGATGCCTCCTAAAGTTTGCAATGCACCCTAGTGGCCAAAAAAGGTGAACTGATCAAAGATTCCTAAAGTATCCAGGAAATCTCCTGAGTCTTCCCAGTCATAGCTGAGGCCTCTAATGCTGAGCTGGTCCTCCCAACTAATCTCGACACGAATGAAGAATCTGATGTCATGGAGTCTTCCCCAATCATGGCAGAAGCATCTGATTTACCAGGAATGCCAATCCCCCCACCTAACCTCGATTCAAACTCAGAATTTAACTTCCAAATTTCAGAAGAGGCAGAGGCACCTCAGAGAACCTATGCATTGAGGCAGCATAGAAAGCTTACCGATGCCATGCGGTCAAGCCTGGTGAAGGAATGGGATTAGCACTATTGAAACCATAACAGATCCTGGGATAAATTGATACGTCTTCATGATACACCCAGAGAAGAGCTCTCCACCAGGTGCATCCACTAAATGGATAAAGATATGAATGAGCTGTACCTACAATGGAAAGATTGTGAACGCTAACTCGTCCACATCCAGTCAAAGTTAGAAGACCCAGAGCTCCAAAAAGACATACAACGCATCCAAACGTTAAACAAACAGCATGATAACATCTTTCCAAACAGGAATGACTTTCTCCAAGCTGATTTTCAGCCTCAAGCTGATCTTCAGGTGGAGATCATATGAGCAAGAAGGCCAAATCCAAGGTATCCCATCGTTCGCATGCACCATCCCAGCGACCACATGATGCTTCCTCTCATTCTTCTAAGAAAGCATCATTCTTTTGTCTCAAAGATACAACGAGTGAGAAGACCAAAGCAACCCATCATTCGCATATGCCATCCCATTGGTCATATGTGCACCCCCCTCACAAGTCATTCCGGTCTCAGCTGTGTAGCAGTGTCTCATAGCATTCTTCTGCCTAAGGCTCCTAGCATTCTTCCAAAGCATCTTCTTATCATAGCCAGAGGTTCCAGGCCTCAAGAGCAGAGGATCAAGCTGCTAAAGCTGCAGAAGCACAAGTTGAAGCTGTGGCAGCCAAGGCAACCTTAAGCATGGCAAAAGAAGAGCAATTGCATAAGGAAGAAATGGCCAGACAAAAGGAAGAAATGGCCAAAGCTCAGGCCAGACAAAAGGAAGCTCAGGCTAGACTTGACTATTTGAAGCACGAATGGGAGGCAAAGGAAAAAGCAGCACAGGCTGAAGTTTTACAGGTGGAGGCTAACCACACTTTACTCAGCCTCAATCCCAGACAGTTAGAGAAGGAAAACTCATATGAGCATATCAGGGTTTATGTGAATGGCCAGAACTTGCTATGGCAGGGACAAGGAGGAGAATCTCAACCACCAGATAAATAGAATAGTCAGACATCATGACATTGTATGATTTGGATCATGAGATCCCTCCCTCAGAATTGACAACCTACCCTGACAAACCAAGACACACAGGATAACCAGAGTATTCCATCAGTAGCAGTGAAGGATCCTCAGCAGGACGGTACACAAGTAGCCGCAATTCACAACCTCAATGCTGAGGCTGAGGTGTTCCTGCCAAATCTTCAAGGCATTTCGAGCACGATGCCTGGCCCAATGGATGTAGTCAGCCTGCCTGCCAGCAAGGAGAACAACCATTGTCTGTGTCATGGCAAGACAAAATTGTCAAGAAACATTCAGTAAGAAACTACTAGCTGTCTCTGGCACATGGCCCTGCTCCTGGAGGCTATGCTTGCTGGGACCCAAGGGAGGCCCCTGGTCCTGCTCTTGCTAACTCCATCGGGTGCATCTTACCATCACCCCCACCATACAACTCTCCTGAAGTCCAAAAGGATCCTACAACACCCTGGAGAAGAATGGACTTGGCATCTAGGGGGGTGTACAAGTTCTCCGACAAGCCGGGCTCAGAATATTTGCTATGGAAGCATATCTTTTCAAACACCATTAATGACAAATGGTTGCAGCCAGCCAAAGAACTTGGCCATCTGATACTACTGCAAGAATAGTAAAAGAGATCTACACATCCCAACTAGGCGAGCCAGTCAACGCCTTCAGGTTATCATGGGAATTGCTCGATCGGCAGTATAGCGTGTTTACGCTGACAGAGTCCTTGCTCTTAGATTGTGTTGACCGCTTCCCTGACATCAGCCTCAGTGAACCTCATGAGCTATGAAGCTTCTCTGCCCTCCTTACACAGCTGCAGTCAGCACAAAAGGATCTTGTCTTGCCGGAGCTTATCTGTCTCAACCTGTTTAAGGCACAAAGTTCTATTATTAAAAAACTACCATGGCAGCTGATCGAAGAATGGATCAAGCTATCTGATGATTACAGGGCAAAGAACCTAGGCAGAAACCCACCTGTTCTGTCCCCTCCACCTCTCCGAAGAAAACACATGCGCTGAAGGACATCTGCCAGCAATTTATTTACAAGTTGGCCTGGTTTCCTTTGGCAGAAGAAAGTTCTGGCAGCTACTCTCCAAGAACCAGCCAAGTTTCTTATCAAGAGTCAGCATGTTTACAGTCCGTTGCCGGAGCAACCAGGAGTCTAAAGAATGGTCAAGAGTTACTCATGAAAATCCAAGCCTTAAATCCAAAAACTGTCTGAAGCTCACACGATGCAGTTCACCCTTAGTAGCTTTTGTCCGTCACAAGGGCCAGATAGCAACCCCACCCGCTTTTATCCCCTGTGGAGTGTGGCTCAGTGACTCAGCACTCTCTGGGCCTGCCACACCTCTTCCTCTGTTGCGGCGCCACTCTTGCCGACGCTGCCTAGGGTCAATCCAGGATTGATCCTCCTCTTCCTCTATCTGTGGGGGCTCTGTCATGCCTTCTTCCTGGCCTTCCGCTCGCACTTGAGGCGTTGCCAGGAAGGAGGGACCTGGAGAGGGAGGCCTTGTCGGCTCCTCTCCCTCCTCTCCCTCCTCTCCCTCCTCTCCCTCCCTCTGAGTCATCTTCCTCCATGAGAACAGGCTCGGGGGCCAGAGTCACAACACCACCCTTCGCTGCCCTTGAAGAATTTGTTGCTCACCTAGTGAAGCTATACAATGACTCTCGAAATCTCAACCTCAAGAATAGGAACCCTACTGAGCATGCGCAAGATGGCGGCATAGTAGAGACGGAGCGGAGAAGTGATGGTCTTCTCCTGGCAGGGCTGGACAGAAGGGGGGCTTTTGAACAGCGTTGCCCCCCTTCCCGGCTGAAGAAACATCTCGTCGGCCCGAAAAGAGGGTTTTTAGCCCTCGGGATGAGTCAGGCCGAATGGGACGTGGACGGGACGCAGACGGCGGCTGTGAACTCGGCGGGCCCGATTGGGGTGGAGGCCGACCAGTCACCGGCATTTTTTCGGCCGTTTCAGCACCGCCGGCGGTGGCATGTTCGTCGGCGATGGCAACAGTGAGGTGGCGGCAGGGTCGCCCTTTCCCTTTGGTGGAGCCTGCGGAGCACGGGGAGCCGGTGGAACCCCATGGAGCCCTCTCAGCCCTGCGGAGCCTGTGCTGGGTGCGGTGTTGGGGGCAACGGCTGGTGTCTTCGGTCTGCCTGCGACGGCGGTGGCAACGGCGGCGGCAGCAGAGGCGGGGTGGTTTCCCCCCCTCCATGGAGCTCCGTGGTGCTTTGGGGGCTCTCCTGATGGTTCCTGAGCGGCGCTGGAAGCTGAGGCAGTGGTGACGGCGACAATGGTGGTGGACGCCATTTTGGCGGCTGTGCTAACGTGGACGGCATCCCGCGATGGTGACGGCGGCTGCTCTTTTTCCCCCTCCTGGAATTTTTGCCTGAGCCCAGGGTGGTTGACTGGGGATTGTCGGTTGGGTCTGGCGGCGATGGTGTCTCCCAGACGGTGGATGGTGCGGTTGGCGCGACCTCGGCCGGTGGCGGCTGCAGTGGTGATCTTCCACCCCATGTCAATATTGTATATCTTAGTTCCACCCGGGTCCTCACCGTCTCCATTGTCATCGTTAAGAACTCCCGTTCCCAGCCAGTGGTCTGTCTAGCCATTGTAACATCTCTTAACATCTTGATAAACCAGGACTCTGTCACTCTTCAGGACTCCCGTGATGTACACGTCGAAACAACTTCTTGCACTGCGAGATGTCCCCCTCTCGCAGCTTTGGCCCTCCTTTCTATCGAGGGCCTACCTTGATGATGGATTTTGGAATCCCGAGAGGTAGCATGCAGCTAAGAAAGGGTTAAGGGGTTTTTAAAATGTGTTTTTACAGAAATTTTTAATTAAATCGACTAAAGGGTTTTTAAGGGGTGGGTTGGGTGGGGGGGGACACCCACAGGGGGTTAGGCCGGTCCCTTCTAAGGTTTGCGATTTGGAGGTCTCTGAAATGGAGGCAAAGGATGAGGCTAAGACTCAACCATGTATGGGCATTTCCATTGGCACGGTACGAGGGAGGGGCAGATATTATTCTTATTCTTATTCTTATTCTTATTTATTAGATTTCTATACCGCCCTTCTCCCGAAGGACTCAGGGCGGTGTACAGCCAGAATAAAAAACCCAAACAATACAATATACAATTAAAACAAAATTAAAAAACTTATTATACAATTGGCCAAAAACTTTAAAACATTTAAAATTCTAAAAACCCATTAATATTCATATAAAATTTAGAAATATAAAATATATATTTAAAAATACAACAAAATTTAAGCCAGCCCCGCGCGAGTAAATAAATACATTTTCAATTCGCGGCGAAAGGTCCGAAGGTCAGATATTTGGCGTAAACCAGGGGGAAGTTCGTTCCAGAGGGTAGGAGCCCCCACAGAGAAGGATCTTCCCCTGGGGGCCGCCAGCCGACATTGTTTGGCGGACGGCACCCTGAGAAGTCCCTCTCTGTGTGAGCGTACGGGTCGGTGGAAGGCATGAGGTAACAGTAGGCGGTCCCGTAAGTACCCAGGCCCTAAGCCATGGAGCGCTTTAAAGGTCATAACCAAAACCTTAAAGTGCACCCGAGAGACCACAGGCAGCCAGTGCAATCTGCGCAGGAGTGGTGTTATATGGGAGCTATGTGGAGCTCCCTCTATCACCCGCGCAGCTGCATTCTGGACTAACTGAAGCCTCCGAGTGCACTTCAAGGGGAGCCCCATGTAGAGAGCATTGCAATAATCCAAGCGAGAGGTGACAAGAGCATGAGTGACTGTGCATAAGGCATCCCGATCAAGGAAGGGGCGCAACTGGCAAACCAGGCGAACCTGGTGAAAAGCCCTCCTGGAGACGGCCGTCAAATGATCTTCAAACGACAGCCGTTCATCCAGGAGAACACCCAAGTTGCGCACCCTTTCCTTTGGGGCCAATAACTCGCCTCCAAAGTCAGCCGCGGCTGCAACTGACTGAATCGGGGTGCCGGCATCCACAGCCACTCCGTCTTGGAGGGATTGAGCTTGAGCCTGTTCCTCCCCATCCAGACCCGTACGGCTTCCAAACACCGGGACAGCACTTCGACAGCTTCGTTGGGCTGGCCCGGGGTGGAGAAGTACAGCTGAGTATCATCAGCGTACAGCTGATATCTCACCCCAAAGCCACTGATGATCTCACCCAGCGGCTTCATATAGATGTTGAACAGAAGGGGCGAGAGAATCGACCCCTGTGGCACCCCACAAGTGAGGTGCCTCAGGGCCGACCTCTGCCCCCCTGCCAACACCGTCTGCGATATAGGAGGAGATCCACCGATAAACGGTGCCTCCCACTCCCAATCCCTCCAATCGGTGCAGCAGGATACCATGGTCGATGGTATCAAAAGCCGCTGAGAGGTCTAATAGGACCAGGGCAGAGGAATAACCCCTATTCCTGGCCCTCCAGAGATCATCAACCAACGCGACCAAAGCCGTCTCCGTGCTATATCCGGGTCAAAAGCCGGACTGGAACAGGTCTAGATAGACAGTTTCATCCAGGTACCGGGGAAATTGACATGCCACCACACTCTCTACAACCTTCGCCACAAAGCGAAGGTTGGAGACCGGATGATAATTACCTAAAGCAGCCGGGTCCAGGGAAGGCTTCTTGAGGAGGGGTCTCACTACCGCCTCTTTCAAGGCGGCAGGGACGACCCCCTCCAACAATGAAGCATTTATAATCCCCCGGAGCCAGCCTCGTGTCACTTCCTGTGTGGCCAGCACCAACCAGGAGGGGCACGGGTCCAGTAAACATGTGGTGGCATTCAACCTCCCCAGTAACCTGTCCATGTCCTCGGGAGCCACAGGATCAAATCCATCCCAAACAGTCTCAACAAGACGTGTCTCCGACATCTCACCTGGATCCACCCAACTTTGATCCAAACCATCCTGAAGCTGAGCGATTTTATCGTATAGATAACCACTAAAATCCTCGGCACGTCCCTGCAACGGGTCATCCCGCATCCCCTATTGAAGAAGGGAGCGGGTCACCCGAAACACGCCGCCGGACGGTTATCTGCCAACGCAATGAGGGAAGAGACGTAAAAACGCCTCGCTTCCCTCGGTGCCACTAGGTAGGTCCTACTAAAGGACCTAACTAGTGTCCGATCAGCTTCTGAACGGCTAGATCTCCAGGCACTCTCTAGGCGTCTTCTCCGGCGTTTCATCTCCCTCAGCTCCTCAGAGAACCAAGGAGCTGGTTGAGACCTACACCGGGTCAGAAGCCGCAAAGGCACGACACGGTCAAGAGCCCCAGCCGCGGCCAGTTCCCAAGCCGCGACTAGTTCTTCAGCCGTGTCGTGGGCAAGATCCTCAGGGAATGGCCCAAGTTCCGTCAGGAACCTCTCTGGCTCCATCAGGCGCCTGGGACGGAATCACCATATTGGTCCCGTCTCCCTGCGGTGGTGAGTGGCGGTCTGAATGTCCAGGCGGAGGAGAGAGTGGTCTGACCATGACAACGGCTCAATGACTACATCTCCCAAAACCAGATCACTCATCCACTGTCCAGAGATGAAAATCAAATCCAGTGTGCCTCCCCCGATGTGCGTAGGGCCATCCACTACTTGCGTCAGGTCCAAGGCCGTCATGGAGGCCATGAACTCCCGAGCCGACGTTGATGACATGCCAGTAGATGGCAGGTTAAAGTCCCCCATGACCATAAGTCTAGGGGTCTCAACCGCCACCCCAGCAAGCACCTCCAACAGCTCGGGCAGGGCTGTGGTCACGCAGCAAGGAGCCAGGTACGTGACTAACAAGTCCAACTGACACCTATGGCCCCACTTCACAAAGAGGGATTCACAACCGGCAATCTGAGGAACAGTGGTCTCCCTCGGCTCTAGACTCTCCTTTATCACAACCGCCACCCCCCACCCCTACCTTGGGCCCTTGGTTGATGGAATGCCCGGAAACCCGGTGGGCACATTTCTCCAAGGGGCACCCCCCCTTCTGTGCCCAACCAGGTCTCCGTAATGCCCATAAGGTCCGCGGAGCCCCCCTGTATAAGATCACAAATAAGGGGGGCTTTGTTCACCCCGGACCGTGCATTGCACAACATCAACCGAAGGTCCAAGCTCTGAGGATCCTGACCATCCGGGGAACATGAGAGGTCTGAGGGGTCGGAGCGCGTGATCACTTTCAAACATCGAGCATGCGCTCCCGAAAATCGATATGACCCCCCACCTCCGCCATACCTGCCCCTCCCACTTACCGTCTCAATACAACCACCCTCATCAGTAGGAACATAGTCCTCCCCCCTGACCTCCGAACCTAATAAAGAGCCGCCGCGAGCACACGTAGGGACTAGCCCCCCACCCGACGGGTTACCCCCATTACCCGACCTTACCCTCCCATCCCTTAAAAATTCCCTATCTAAAAAACCCCACAGGTTCTTTTTTTTCGCATGCCACCTCTGTGAGTCCCAAAACCCGTCATAGAGGCCGGCCCTCGGTAATGTGGAGGGCCATTCCTGCGAGGCGGGGGCACCTCTCAGGTGCAAGAGTTCACAAGAGGAGTAGCGCATAGCAACTGAAGATAAAATCGGCGTAAAGGGGGTCCATCTCCGAATGGCAAGAATGATGACAAAATGATGGTAGTCCAGAATGATGGTAGTCCTGAATAAGGGCAGACATAGAATGATGACAAATGATGGTAGTCCAGAATGATGGTAGTCCCGTATGAGGGCAGGCATAGAATGGAAAACAAAGGACAGTCCAGATGGTAATCTGTCGAGTGCCTAATCCAAACATCCTGGAGTAAGGAGCGGGGGTGCTCCGGTCATAAGCAATGTCGACCTCCGTCCCCCAGGCGAATCTACTACCTATTCCAAAAAGTCCCAATAGGACCAACAGCGGCCAAAGAATCCCCAAAAGGCCGAGGAGAGGCATAGCTGATGTTAAACCGTCAGGGGGGACTACAAGGGGACAAATCCGGAATACCTCCATCGCCTCCCCGCAGTCCTCCAACAAACCACCTCCAAACATTAAAGACATTGGAACTCACGGCCCATGGGACCTGTGCACCAAGCCTTACCCAGCTCTCATGTACTAGTTTGCCAAGTCAAAGTTCAGATCGTGAAGCCACAAGAGTCATGCCATGACCCACTGACTTCCGACAAGAAGTTCTACACCAGACCAATCACTGACTTAGTAGTGCTGCGAAGGAAGATCAAACTAAAAAATTGAACCTCAAGCTTTGCATGCTTTGTGTCTACCTCATTGTTTGATGCTATGCCTTTGTATACCTTAGTCAATTAGATAGTTAAGTTTACATTGTTTTATGCTATGCCTTTATTTACCTCAGTTAATTTGTTAGTTAATAGTGGAATTTTATAATTCCATGCAGGGAGTGTGCTGCTTAGACAGTAAATTAGTTACTTTAAAGAATTAAGAGCTGTCTCCTTAAGAGATTGCATTATGGGAAATGTAGTATATGACATGTGATCACATCTGTGTGTCAGATTGGCCACTGAGGCTCTCTACCTGGGTGTAGAACAAAGCTCTGGCTATTATAAATTGCAACAAATTGCAACGGAGGAGAGAAACATGCTTTCTGAATATGGGGAGAGATCTACCACTCTTTTATACTAGGAAATGGGACAGATTATGAATAATCGGATAAATCTCATCTTGACTGTAAGCCTTTGATTTGGAGGGTGCCTGATAATAAACTTGATCTGTATGAAAACCTGTTTGCTAAAATTAACTGGCTGCTCCATGAAAATCACAAAGTCCGGAATCAGAAGAAGAGGCTCGGTGGCTTAAAGAGGCTGGAGATGGTCTCTGCTCTGGCAGTTTGAGTTCTACCACTGCATGATGGGGTGAGCTCCCATCACTTGCCTCAGCTTCTGCCCATCTAGCAGTTTGAAAGCATGCGACAACACTAGTAGAAAAATTGATACTACTTTGGTGGGAAATATGGCATGTTTTGTGCAGATGCTTGGGCCCCTGCCAAGGCTGGACTTGCTCAGATGTGACACCCAACTGTGAGGCAACATCGGTGGTGAGAGAAGCCCAGATGATGCCACAGGGCACCTCTTGTTTTCTGGTGCGGAGCTAGTTCATCCCCTGTGGTGCCGCCTTGGGAAGCTCATGAACACAAACTAAAGCTGTCGAGGTGATGGCCCGGTGTCTTGAGGCCGTGCGGGTCTGGATGGGGAGGAACAGGCTCCAGCTCAACCCGACCAAGACAGAGTGGCTGTGGGTTCCAGCGTCCCGGTACAGCCAGCTTTTGCCATCGCTGACTGTTGGGGGTGAAGTACTGGCCCCCAGAGGAAGGGTGCGCAACTTGGGCGTTCTCCTGGATGGACGGCTGTCTTTAGAAGAACATCTGACGGCCGTCGCCAGGGGAGCATTTTTATCAGGTTCACCTGATTCGCCAGTTGCGCCCCTTCCTTGACCGGGACTCCTTACGCACGGTCACTCACGCCCTCGTTACCTCTTGCCTGGACTATTGCAATGCTCTCTACATGGGGCTCCCCTTGAAGAGCACCAGGAGGCTCCAGCTAGTCCAGAATGCGGCTGCGCGGGTAATAGAGGGAGCACCACGTTGCTCCCATATAACACCTATCCTGCGTGGCTTGCACTAGCTGCCGGTAGCCTTCCGGGTGCAATTCAAGGTGTTAGTGACCACCTTCAAAGCGCTCCATGGCTTAGGACCGGGGTATCTACGAGACCGCCTTCTGCCACCGATAGCCTCCCAACGAGCTGTGCGCTCCCACAGAGTGGGCCTGCTCAGGGTGCCGTCGACCAAACAATGTCGGTTGGCGGCCCCCAGAGGGAGAGCCTTCTCTGTGGCAGCACCGGCTCTTTGGAACGAGTTACCTCCGGGGTTACGCCAACTCCCCGATCTCCGAACCTTCAAGCGGGAATTAAAAACTTTATTATTTAATCGTGCGGAACTAGCCTAAATGTATTTTAAATGTATTTTAATTTTAGCTTTTAGATTTTAAAGGGTTAAAACCCTTTGGCTTTGACCGTTTTAGCAATCTGGCCAATTAATATATTTGTTTTAAATGTTTTTTAAATCTGTTATTTATATTATGTGTATTTTTGTATTTTAATATGGCTGTACTCCCTGAGTACTTCGGGAGAAGGGCGGTATAGAAATTGGATTAATAAATTAATTAATTAATTAATTAATTAATTAATGGACTAGCGTTCTTTGGTGGTGAAAGAAATACTATGTACTAACATTGCAGTCTCCAGAATAATTATACCTTTGCCATCTGCTAAATAAATAAATAATTTAGCAATTTAGACATGTACTGAGAATCTTGCCTTAGTCCTGCTAAGTCATTAATATATAGACTGAATAACAAGAGTTCAGATATGCACCCTTCTGTGTTACCCCTTGGTAAGTATTGATTCTTCTTCTCATGGCTCCAGTGAGCCCAAACCTCCCTCTCAAACAAGGGCTTAGACCAGGGCCAACGGTCTGAGGTCCGTTTTGAAGGCAATCAGTTTCCTCCATCATATTTCTCCATTTACTGTATCAAATCTTGCACTAACATCTATACAGCCAGCAAACCATGGTTTACTTGACTGACATATTATGTAAGTAGATATTTCAAAACAAATCTGTTAACAATATTAAATTATTAATTGATTGATTATTATACAATTATATGAAACTTTTTACTCTACTTAAAACCTTCTTGTTCTTCTGCAAGGAATGCACTTTTGTTCTACCCAATCTTAAGTTTACTTAAGAGGAACATGGCAAATATTTTAGCCACAATACCTACTAGATTAACTGGCCTCTAATTGCTCGAGTCCGTTTTATTTCATATATAGTTCACCCACAACTAGGGATATTTTTTGAATACCTGAATAGACAGGAGAAAATCCTCTCCAGAGACCTTATTACTTTTCAGGCCTCTTTAATTTTAACATGAACATAATAGAAAAAAACAAAATTGACATGTTTGCTAATATGGAGAAAATCAATTCTTGAATTCCATGGAGAAGATATGGTTGCATCTGTTGCTCCCCCCCCCCCACGCCACCACTCACTTTGCCAGATAGAGAAAAACACACAAACCTGTGGGATTTTGTAAGGTGCTGCTAATGTTGAAATCTGGAGGGAGATGTCCCTGTGAGCCACATCAAAAAGACCCAGAAGGTTCTCCTTCCTTCCACAGCTGTAGTTGGGGACATTGGCTTCTCCAGTGGAGAGAATGTCCAGCAAGGCTTCTGAAGTGCGTAAATGGCTCAAATGGTTGTCATGAATGTTGTAGCCCAGTGAGAGGTTGTGCAGAAGCTGGGAATTCTTGTTGACCAGTTGAACGTTGAAAATTAATTGTAGGGTGTTTAAAAAACCAAAAGAACCCTTACTGTAAAAAAATGTTCATGTTATTCTCATCAACAGTAACAAGTAACTTTTTAAAATAATTTATTCCTTTTTGTCTCCACAAGCCTCTTGAGTCTTAAGTCAATATTGATCCAAAACCAATAATCAGTTATAGAAATAAGGGAATGGGCTGGGCAGAGGCAACTACAACTGTTTCAATCACTCAATGATTCAAACACAATGAATTCAAGTGAAGAATTCAGGAGTGAACGGGGAGAGGAAAATAATCTGGATTGCCTTCAGGTTTTTTAACTCCATCTTTGGATTTGAGTCTCTTCTACAAAATAAGAAAAAAGAGGCAAGTTATGCAAATCAAAATCATTCAGGAAATTAGACAAGTCCTGTAATATAGAAGTAAGTGAAATAAGAAGAAAAGAAGGACAGTGTTAGAACTGCAATTGGAGGGTCTGCAACTACATCATCCTGAATGACTTACGAATGAGAAGGTATAGAAGGAGGACTGTTGAAAAGCAACGTTATAGGCGATATTAGTGTTTCAGTTGTGACTATACCAACGAGATGGTCTCCTGGCCTGTAGTAGCTCCATGGTTGTTTTCCATCCTGGTGCTCCAAACTCAGCGGGCATTTCATTCCAGGCTTCCCAGACACTGGATGGGACATAAGCAGCATCAAAAGCAGAAGCAGGAGGTACATAATTCATGGAGCTTTATTAGAATAGAATAGAATAGAATAGAATTTTATTGGCCAAGTGTGATTGGACACACAAGGAATTTGTCTTGGTGCATATGCTCTCAGTGTACATAAAAGAAAAGATACGTTCATCAAGGTACAACATTTACAACACAATTGATGATAATATATCAATATAAATCATAAGGATTGCCAGCAACAAGTTATAGTCATACAGTCATAAGTGGAAAGAGATTGGTGATGGGAACTATGAAACGATTAATTAAATTAATTAAATTAAATTAATTACTGCAGATTCAGTAAATAGTCTGACAGTGTTGAGGGAATTATTTGTTTAGCAGAGTGATGGCCTTCGGGAAAAAACTGTTCTTGTGTCTAGTTGTTCTGGTGTGCAGTGCTCTATAGCTGCTTTTGAGGGTAGGAGTTGAAACAGTTTATGTCCAGGATGCGAGGGATCTGCAAATATTTTCACGGCCCTCTTCTTGATTCGTGCAGTATACAGGTCCTCAATGGAAGGCAAGTTGGTAGCAATTATTTTTTCTGCAGTTCTAATTATCCTCTGAAGTCTGTGTTTTTCTTGTTGGGTTGCAGAACCGAACCAGACAGTTATAGAGGTGCAAATGACAGACTCAATAATTCCTCTGTAGAATTGGATCAGCAGCTCCTTGGGCAGTTTGAGCTTACTGAGTTGGCGCAGAAAGAACATTCTTTGTTGTCCTTTTTAATGATGTTTTGATGTTAGCTGTCCATTTGAGATCTTGCGATATGATAGAACCCAGAAATTTGAAGGTTTCTACTGTTGATACTGTGTTGTCAAGTATTGTGAGAGGTGGAAGTATGGAAGGGTTTTTCCTAAAGTCTACCACCATTTCTACGGTTTTGAGTGTGTTCAGTTCCAGATTGTTTTGGTTGCACCACAAGGCTAGTCGTTCGACCTCTCGTCTATATGCGGATTCGTCATTGTCTCGAATGAGACCAATCACTGTTGTGTCATCTGCGAACTTCAGTAGCTTAACAGATGGATCATTGGAGATGCAGTCATTGGTATACAGAGAGAAGAGAAGTGGGGAGAGCACACAGCCTTGGGGGGCCCCTGTGCTAATTGTACGGGTATTTGATGTGATCTTGCTTAGCTTCACCTGCTGCTTCCTGTTTGTTAGGAAGCTTGTGATCCACTTACAAGTCTGTTCCGGTACCTGTAGCTGGTTTAGCTTAGTTAGAAGAATGTCTGGAATGATGGTATTGAATGCTGAACTAAAGTCTACAAAGAGGACCCTTGCATAGGTCTTTGGAGACTCAAGATGTTGTAGGATGTAGTGCAGAGCCATATTAACAGCATCATCTGTTGATCTATTTGCTCGGTATGCAAATATTAATCCTCTTCCTGTTTTTAACACCAACAATAGGAACAAATGGAAGAATTCAAAGCACTCTCACAAGATGCAAATGCCAGTCACTTTCCTGACATAAACAGAGAAACACTCAGCTTCACCTGGAAAGGCGAGAAAGGTACAATCAAGAGCAGAGCCCCTGCCTATGCCAAAACTTGTTCCCACAGAGCTTGTTCTAACAAATGTATACAAGATCCTTTGCTTATGACTTCAATCTGATGTCCCTATAAAAGCCATAGAGATTTCCAAGGCCCAAATTGTCATCATTACAGGGAGAAGCAACTTCTCCTCTTGGGATCCTGAGCTTCTTCTGGGCTCCATGTGTGCAGAAGAGAAGTTTGTTTGTGAAAAGCCACAACTACACTCCTGGGTCAATTTCTGTAGTAGTTGTGGTCCTTCCTGTCAGGACATGTCAGGAAAGTGATGCTGGAGAAAGATAGTTCAATAACAACGGAACTGACTTCTGCTGTCCTTCATCCGGATCTCTTGTCTCCAGAGTCTGCTGGAGAAGGTCACCCAGAAGTGTGGTGACATTTAACTCATGTGCTGCCTGTCTTCTAATGTCAAGGAATCGAGTCGCCTTGGATTCTGCCTAATGAATTTCAATGAATTTCAAATCTTTATTGTCAGTGCACAACATATGTAAAATGAGATTGGTTGAACTCCCTCACTGCACACCCCCCCCCAACACAATACAACTCATAGTGAAGACAGAAAATCCCTAATCCAATAAATCATAATAATAAACACCCAAACAAACAAAATGTTAAGAGTGGGGCCTGTTTGGGATTTTCTTCTATATCAGAACTTCATATATTAATTCTAAATTGGAGCTGATTTTAAAAAGTGGACACTTTTGACATTCCCATCTCTTAGGCTGAGGGGTGAACTCCTTCTCCTAGGGCAGGTTGCTCAACCTTAGCAAAGATGTCTGGACTTCAACTCCTAGAATCCTCTGTCCAGCACTCAGGGGCCTCAATCCTCTTTCCATGGTTTAGCTGTCCCTCACACTGCATGTAGGGGGCAGTCTACAGTCTACTCTAGCCTTTCAGTCCCAGCTGGCCCCCACAGGCAGCGAAAAGGACAGCTAAAGCAGGGGAAAACCCCCACAGCATCCTCCATTTTGTGGCCTCTTTCCTGGGGGGATTCTTCCTCCCTCCATTTTGAGGCGAGGAAAAAGCTGCAAGGATATCTTGTCCCCTCTCCAGCCAGGAGTCAGGAAAAGTTCCCCACAGGGGTGGAGGGAGGTTGGGGTGGTGGGAGATCAGCAGCCCCTCTCGGTTCTTTCGGGTGAGTCCCAGAGCATCCCAGGGCTGGAGGTTCCGCCAGAGGTCATCCAGTCGGACCCAGGCCCAAACAGGAGCCCCTAGGCCCCTCCTGGAGGTTTCCCTCCGAGACCTCTGAGCTGCCAGTGGGCACTTTGAGGGCGGTCTGTGTATGTGTGAATGAGACTTGCAGAGCTAAGGACCAAGGGTCTCGTCCTTGGTCGGCCATGGAGCCCCTGAAAATACTGACTGAGATTTTGAAATATGTTGACTCCATTTCCCCCATTCTGGTGGGTGGGAACCTTCCCCTTTCTGTGTTGATGTGTGAAGCAGGTCATCACGCTAAACCACCATCTGGTTTGTGCATTTTGGCATGGCTCCTATGGCCAACATAGCAGTTCTCTTCCATTAACCTGGATTAAGTGTATTATGTGGATTCACCACAGATCAGGCAGGGGATGATGGGCCTCTGTGGCTCAGACTGCTAATGCAGTCTGTTATTAACAGCAGCTGCCTGCAATTACTGCAGGTTCTAGTCCCACCAGGCCCAAGGTTGACTCAGCCTTCCATCCTTTATAAGGTAAGTAAAATGAGGACCCAGATTGTTGGGGGCAATAAGTTGACTTTGTATATAAATATACAAATAGGATGAAGACTATTGCTAACATAGTGTAAGCTGCCCTGAGTCTTTGGAGAAGGGCGGGATATAAATGCAAATTTAAAAAAATGCAGCCCCTTTGCACGCAGGATGGAGAGCTTCCCATAGGATCTCTTTCTGGATTCGGGGTTTTCAGCACCAACTGCAATGCTTGCAGTAAACTATGGCTGAACGAAGTGGAGTTGGAGGGATGTGTGAACCAGATCAGAGTTTGGCATTCAGGGAAAAGAGTTGGGATAATGGGAGAGGGACAGAGATGAAGTTTTAGGGATGGAGGGGGTCAGTGATTTTCCACAATCTCTGGACAAACCTTGATAGAGACTTGCAGAGATCTCTCCATGTGTCTTCAGAGGATCAACCAGTGATTTTGATTCTCCTCATCCCACTTGGAACCTCAGGGTGGTTTTTGGATGCTGGTTTCCAGTATTTCCAGTTAGGCCATGGTTCAGGATACTGGGGCTGCTCCCCAGAGCAGAAAGGCTGGGTGTGCATCCGGTCAAATTGAAAAAGGGAGAGAGCTTTTTATTTATTTTTATTTATTTATTAATCGTATTTATATACCGCCCTATCTCCCGAAGGACTCAGGGCGGTTCACAGGCAAATAAAAACACATAAATACAGATTAAAATAACAATTAAAAATTGTTGGGTGCTTCAGCTCTCTCTCCTGCCAGTGTTGGGCGAAACAATGGACACTGCTTGCTTTAGTCTTTCCAAGTCCTGTTTATGAATCTCTGTCCTGCCTAAACAGCCACAAGCAGCCTTCCCATGTGCACCTTCCAAATGCATAGACTTCAGCTCCCATCATCCTCAGCCACAGCTGTGCTGTTAGCAGATGCCAAAAACGGAGGTTCAGAGAAGGCAGTTCTGTTCCCCAGGGAGGAACCAGTGGGCTTAGTGGTTACAGTGGGAGAGAAACAGCCAAGGAGGCTCTCCTGGAAGTCCTGCCAGCCATTCCTGGTCCAGGGAGGTTTTGGGCCTGAGAGCCTCACTCAGAATCTGGGAAGGTTTTGTGACTCTGCCCAAATCTGAAGGGCCAGGAAGGGGCTGAATTCACGGGCATCCCAGGCTTTGCTCAGGTTGTCTTAGTGAGCTATAAGAACCAACCAGGATCAGGGTCTTGGGGTTATATATAACTCCAATTAATTGTGGCATGTTTCACTTCTGATGGCCATAACAAATCATGGTTTCTGCATTATTCAAGCCAGCCAGAGAAATGCCCAACAATCTCTGAGTCCAAGAACTAGTTGAATTATCCAGGGATCCCTCTTGAGAAAGAGAATTATTATCCTCCAAGTTTCCACTCTGCTCTTTGGCCGAATCCTCCCAGAGACTTTGGGCAGAGACCCAGGGAGTTGGTGATGGTGGTGGGGGCAGCTTCTCTCTTCTCCCACTGACCCCGAAGGCCCTGGATGGAAACCTTTCCTGCTGGAGAACTTGACTTTAGGCAAAAATTGTCACTGGATAATTTGAGACTTTGAACTTCTCTCCTCATTAAAGATCAGGGCTGTCTGGATTCCTTCCCATCAAAGTTTGCCTCTCTTGCCTCTGGTTCGCAAGGGGAGTTGCCATGCCAGCTGAGATCGGCAGAGCCTTTAAACTTTAAAAAAATTTTTTTTAAAAGGCTCCTCTGGCAATCTCACCTGAGTTCCTCAGCAGAACCTTAAAAAACATGTTTTCTGTAGAAAACATGTAGAAAACCTCCTTTTAAGAGATTCTAAGGCACTTACCTGATTACTGATCGAACGCATGGCTTTTTTCCCAGCCCTAAAGCCCGTTTCACTTTCAGCACCAGACAGAATCAGTTGCTTAGCTAATCTATTTCATCACTGAGCAACTAATGCTGGCTGGCTTTGCTGGCTGAGGAACTCTGGGAATTGAAGTCCACAAACCTTAAAGTTACTAAGGTTGGAGACCCCTGATCTAAAAAATATAAATAAAATTAAATAAAATAATAAAATAAAATATTTGTGCAGCTTTCTGAGATTTGGTGTGTTTCTGTAGTGTTTCACTCTAACTACACAAACACACAAAATCTCAGAAAGCTGTATGTGGTATTTTGTGTGCGTGTGTGTGTGTCAGTTGTGTTGTGTTGTGTTGTGTGTGTGTAAAGTGTGGAAGTTGGTTTTTGAGCTTTTTGTGGCTTTGTGAAGTGTGAAGTGCAGCTGCTTTTACATTGTGTGTGAGTCAGTTGTGTGTGTGTGAAGTGTGAAAGTTGGCTTTTGGTACCTCTTATTGTTTTTTATACTTTGTTTATTATTTTTATTATTTATTGTTATTGGCCACACCTACCCAGTCATCTGACCACCAAGCCACACCCACCAATTAAGCCATGCCCACAGAACTGGAAGGGAAAAATTTTAGATTTCACCCCTGCTTAAATTGTCTGGGAAAGAGTCAGAAGGAAAACAACCTCAGGGTCATCCAATTTTAAGCAGAGGGAAAAAGTATTGGTGAGGGTCAAAGAAGACACACAAATTAGGTAGATGGATCTCTTGTTCTTGTATTTTTCTTGTATTTTAATGGGAGTTTATTTGTATAAATAAATTACTCAGAGCCAAATCTTGCAAGGAACACACCACACTCAGAGATGGGAATGTCCCACCCCACCAAGTACATCCAGACAACCAGAAGGAGAGGCCATCAGATCTCCAAAAACAGGTCACACCATCTTGGCTGTGGGAACTACCCACACCTTTGTAAGCCCCCAGAGTTACCTGACAGAAGATGGAAGGCCAATAAATTTGATAAATAAATTAATAAATAAATCTCAGCTTCAGACCTTACAGTCCATTCTTTATTTGATAAACTAAAAAGAAACTTCAAAATACAAAGAATCTTAACGTCTTACATCATTGCAGAAAGTGTCAATAAAAAATCTTCCATCCACTCTTTGACTTTCTCCCTATTCAGCCAATAGAGCCCACAGGCTGTCACTTTCCTGCCTCTCATCCCAAAATTGACATTCCTAGAAAAGATGGGAAAGAAAGTTTCACTTCAGGCACAAGGAATTTTAAAATCAGCTCCAATTTAGGATTAATATATGGAGTTCTGATATAACAGAAATTCCCAAACAGGCCCCCAGAATCTAATGCTTCCTTGGCATTAGAAGATAGGCAGCACCAGAGTTAAGAGTCACCAACCTAGAGTGGCACCAAACTCCACACTTCTGGGTGACCTTCTCCAGCAGACTCTGGAGACAAAGAGATACTTGAAGGACAGCAGAAGTCAATTCCCTGGTGTTGAAGGATCTTCCTCCAGCATCACTTTCCTGACATGTCCTGACAGGAAAGACCACAACCACTACAGAAATTGACCTCAAGAGTGTAATTGTGGCTTTTCACAAACAAGCTCTTCTCCAGCCTCTCTGCACACACGGAGCCCAGAAGAAGTTCAGGATTCCAAGACGAGAAGTTGCTTCTCCCTGTAATGATGACCATCTGGGCCTTCGAGATCTCCATACCTGTGACAGAGAGAGCAGGTTGAAGCAGAGGTGAAATACTACCAGATCGGACCGGATCAGGCGAGTAGGTAGCAAAGACTGGGGCTGGTTCACCGAACCAGGAGCAATGGCTGGCTGGCCACGCCCCCAAACCAATCCAAGGCCCGCAGTCCTGCCATGTTTGCCTGCCTTCCACGCCGCCTTCCCGGTGTCCCGGTGTCCAGCTTGCGAAGGCAGGCAAGTGGAAGCCCCCATGGAAGGCAGTCAAGCATGGCAGGGCTTCGGGGAAGGGAGTAAGCTGCCCTACCCCCGCTTTACCACTCCATCTCTTCCTCCTTGCCAGCAGCATCCACTCGTCCAATCTCCCTGCAAACTCGGCTGATGCTTCCACACTTCTGCATGCTTCCTTTCCTTTCCCCCCATGACCTCCCCACGCCTGCACAGCATCTGTTTTTTCAGTAAGGCAGCCGCAGGAATTACCAACCCATCAGTGGGCACCGGGAGCCTAGGAGGGGAAAGCCACACTTATGAGAAGGGGGACGGTCCTCTCTTCTTTATGGAGCTCAACTTTGCCGGACTCTTCTCTGCCCACTCTTAACGCCACCGACGCCGATGCTGCTGGGAAACCGGCTGGATATGGCCAAATGAAGTTTGCTGTCCTGCCACACTTACTAGAAAGTGCCTAGGATCCAGGCTATGGTCAGGATTGCAAAAAAGATTCAGTTCTTGGAAAGACGCTCTCTTTTCTTGTCTCCCCAAGAACTGAACCTTTTTTCAGCTGACTTGGAGCTCCCAGGCAGCCCGGAGGTCCTGCACTGAGGCAGATCTGGGCTAATGCCATTGTGATCCTGACTGTAGCCTCGATCCTAGTAAGTGTGGCAGGACAGCAAGCCTCATTCGGCCGCATCCAGCCCGTTTCTTAGCAGCATCGGCGTCAGCAGCGTTAAGAATGGGCAGAGAAGAGAAGAGTCTGGTATGTGCGGAAAGTTGTCATCCTGGATTTGTCAAGAGGGCTTGAGAAGGAGAGCCAGTTCGCTGCTATGACTGCGTTCCTTATCCGGAGGGGACCTTCACCACTCAGGAAGGTGGGTGACACCAGAGGAAAGGAAGTTTTTGTGAAACTGGATCCGTCCAGAAAATTTCCATGAAAGTGCAAGATGAGGAACAAATTGTAGTTAACTTGTTTTATTGATTATTTTCAACCTGCACAATTTCTTATTTAAAGAGAAGAAGAGCAACATGATTTGAAGGAGGGACTGGCAAAAGATGGGAGGAGGGTGTGGCATATTGGGCAAGCTTTACTAATAGCAGAGGAAATATTTTTTCTGCTTTATATTTTGCATGCATCCTCCTAGGTTTACCTTCCTAGGAACATCAGAGTTCTTTGAAACTTGGTGAATTCTCTTAGATTCACCTCCTGAAAGGCTTCTTGCAATGGGTTCTACATGGGCCTCCCTTGAGGGTCACTGAGAAGGTGTTGCTGGTCCAGAAAGAGACAGTGTGGATTGTTATTGGTGGAACTCATTAAATCCATGTTACCTTTTCTTTTCAGTGCCCTTTCCAGATTATTTGTGGGACAAACTTTTTCTGCCAGCCAATTAGATTTCAAAATATAGTATTCTCCCTATCAAGCATATTAAGAAGTGCCATGTGGCAGGCAGGACTATTGCCTAGAAATATGATCTGATTCATTCTTTACCTCTAATAATATAGTTTCCTATGAAGATTCTGCACATTGGATGGAAAATAATTACCATCCTAGGACTTCCTCCAACTTCAAAAAGGTAAAGGTAAAGGTTCCCCTCGCACATACGTGCTAGTCATTGCCGACTCTAGGGGGCAGTGCTCATCTCCGTTTCAAAGCCGAAGAGCCAGCGCTATCCGAAGACGTCTCTGTGGTCATGTGGCCAGCATGACTCAACGCCAAAGGCGCAACTTCATAGACTTAGCTATATATTTTTATACATTTAAAGAACAGAATGTTAAAGAAATATTGTTTTTTTGCTTTCTCAGATACGGGAAAATGCACCAAGTGTCCAGATGATAAATATCCAAATCATAACCTTCCTGTCTTATGAGGAACATCTGGGCATCATCCTGGTCTCTTTTTCCCTACTCTTCTTCCTACCACAGCTCTTGTTTTAATAGTATTCATTAAATACCGAGAAACTCCCATTATCAAAGCCAACAACCGGGACCTCTCCTATATCCTCCTGATCTCCCTCTTGCTTTGCTTCTTGTCTTCTTTTCTATTCATTGGTCAACCAAAGAAAGCCACCTGCCTTCTCCTACAGACGGTTTTCAGCCTCATCTTCTCACTTGCCGTTTCTTGTCTCTTGGCCAAAACCATCACAGTGGTGCTGGCTTTCCTGGTCATAAAACCAGGAAACTGAGCGAAGAGATGATTGGGGAAGAGCTTGGCCAACTCCATCATTCTTTCTTCTTCTGCAGTCCAAGTGATCATCTGCTCCATCTGGCTGGATGCTTCTCCCCCCTTCCTTGACTCTGACCTCCACTCCCAGCCTGGAGAGATCATCCTGCAATGCAACGAAGGGGCCGTTGTCATGTTCAACATCACCCTCAGCTACATGGGCTTCCTGGCTGCCATCTTCTTCATGGTGGCTTTCCTGGCCAGGAATCTGCCTGGGGCCTTCACCTTCAGCATGCTGCTCTTCTGCAGTGTCTGGGTGACTTTTGTGCCCACCTACCTGAGCACCAAAGGGAAATACATGGTGGCTGTGCAGGTCTTCTCCAACCTGGCCTCTAATGCTGGTCTGCTGGGCTGCATCTTCATCCCCAAGTGCTACATTATCCTTCTGAGGCAAGACCTGAACACTAAGGGGCAGCTTACAACCAGAATACATGTAAAAATATAGTCATAACACCATGATTTTGAAAGAATTCTAAAACTTATTTGCAAGAAGATATTATTTCCACTTAGATAGTATGCAAGAATCAAAGAAAATGATATGTTTATGTTTCATAACGGGAAATGGTTTATTGACTGTAATTCTTGTAATTCTCTTCCCTCTCATCTCAATAAATCTTGCTAAATAGAACCGCGAAAGTCATTCAGAGGTCTTTCAGCAAATGCCAATGAACATGATTCTGCATTTCTTCCTGATTTGCTTCAGAGAAGCACGTGAGTATAGTTGCTGCTTTAAGGAGGAATTGGGGGTGGGAAACTGCCTGCATTTCTTTCTCATTTTCACAACCTGTGCACCTAACGGCGCGTGAATCTAATCTAATCACTATAAATCAAAAATAGCAATAATATATTCAGGGTTGGTCCACTTGAGATTGTGATTTTATTCTATTCAAAATGACTGGCTTAGTTCAGTGCAATACTTGTTTTGCAGCTGTCTTTCGCAGTACTCTTTTCAAATTTGGGTACTGTCCTCTTTGTAAACAAATTAGCAGTCTACGTGGACAGATTACATATCTAGAATCACTAATCTATGCTCTCCAAGCAGAAATTAGGTACCCAGTTCAGCCATTCCAGCTGCTGTGCCATCAGCCCCCTCTACCACAAAGATACTGCAGGAAAAGGGCAGTATGGACAACCGTGGGATCTGGCAGGGTGAGAGCTGTGAACCATTTTTATTTA
The DNA here is from genome assembly GCF_028640845.1 of Ahaetulla prasina. NCBI lineage: Eukaryota > Metazoa > Chordata > Lepidosauria > Squamata > Colubridae > Ahaetulla > Ahaetulla prasina. The sequence continues at coordinate 29,303,882 of NC_080549.1, read as the reverse complement.
TTTATTTATTTATTTATTTATTTAATCACATTTATATACCGCCCTATCTCCCAGGGGACTCAGGGCGGTTTACAGCCTAATAAAACATGCATATAAATACAAAATAAAACACCAATTTAAAAAACTTATTAAATAAGGCCGAATGTTAAAAATTGCAATAAAAACAATAAAACCCCATTAAAGGGGGGGCGTGGCCATGACCGTGGTGGGGTAAGGACCTTTCCTTCACTTCACAGGGCTTATTAATGAAGATTTATGAGAATTTATGCCGTTTGGAATGCACTGTTATGGATGAAAGTTAATAAATCACGAAGTGAAAGTGTTAACAGCCCAGCAGATTGAATTTAAAACTGGTAGGTCATCTGAAACGGCTTGAATTAAGGAGTTTCTACAGCGTGGGATGACCGAGCCGGCCGGCAGACACGATAAGTTGGAATAAATTGCTGTGTTTTGTTTTTCCAAAATTAACTATCGTGTTCTGTGTTAAAAAAAAAAATTTTTTTTCTATTGCTGAGGCTAAGGAGTGAATATTAAGGACTGAATCTGATAATGAGAAGAATTTAATTGAAGAGAAGAGAAACTGACCTTTTGTTGGATTGTTTGGCAGCAAGAGGATTTTACTGGGCGGATAATTTTTTCTTTATTTTTTTTTCTCTTGAGAGCAAATTAATAGCTTGTTTATATTATAGAAAAAAAAGGATTCTGTTTCGAAGTTTAAGTTGGTTTGTCTTCCTTTCTGCTTTGTTGACGTGGAGGAAAAATGGCGCTGATTAATGTTAGCTGCGAGGTTCTGTGTTTCTTTGTGGAGTATCCTTGAACTTGAGAGATAACAGTGCAAATAAGCCGCTTCGCTTCAATTAAAAGACTGCCGTCCTTTGATCTTCACTAAGACCCTCTGTAAAATTGGTTTGGAATCCTAGTTTGGGAAATTTTTTGGTTTTTTTCAAAATGACTCAACAACTTTCAGAAACGCAGCAACTTGCTGCAGCTTTAAATAAAATTGGGGAAAAAATAGCAGGACTATCAGAGCATATAGATAATATGACATTGAAACTGACATCCGAAATGCAAAATTTGAAGCAAGAGATGAATGAAAACTTTGCAAAACAAAGAGAGGAAATGATAATGATTAAAGATGAAATGGAGCAGATGCATGTACATGAGGCAAAAGTAGATCGGCAAATTGGCAAAATATTTTATAAAAATGAGCAGCAAGATAAGAGAATTGTCTTTTGGAAGAAGAGATGAGGAAATATAATTTGGTTATCAGAGGAATCTCGGAAGAAAAGGAGGATAAATTGAAACAGCGGGTTCTGAAATGGATTAATGATTTGGATACGCAATTTACGCTACAATAGCAGACCTGGCAAGTGTTTTAGAATTGGATATAGAAGGCAAAATGGTTCTAACAGGAATGTGCTTGTCAGGTTCGCAAATCTTGGTGATAAGTTGGAAGTTATGGCCAAGGTGAGAGAGTTGGGAGATGCTTTGAGTTTGAAGGAAGACTATTCAAGTCTTCCCGGATATATCAAGAGAAGAAAGGGCATGGAGATTTTTTAAAACCAATTACAAAAGTTTTGAGAGATAATGGAATTAAATACAATTGAGGCCACCACAACAATTGAAATTTTTTATAAAGGAAGGATGCGTACAATCACCCCAGATATAGATGCATTATTATATTTACGGAGCTTGGACTGATTGAGATGGAGGATTTAATGGAGATAAAAGATCAAATGCTTAAGATGGGTGGAACATATGCGGAAACATCAATCCCAGAAGAAGAAAAAGGGGCTATTGGAGGGCAAGACTCTAAAGGGTTAAAGAGGAAAGAAATATCACCTGTGTTGGTTGAACAGAAGAAGAGTCGTGAGGATACAGCAGGAGAAGAAGCAGATAAGAGTCTTGGAAAATACGAAGCTGAATGCGGGAGAGAATCATCGCTATCTTTTTTTTTGAGTGATGAATTTAAATAGACAGCCCGAAAGAAGTGGCCCGGGCATTGGCACGTCCCCTCTCCCCCATTCTCTTTATAGAGGCGAAACCGATGAGGATGTGGGGGAAGAAGATTGTTTGTACTTTATTGTTTGTCTTGTTTTTTGTTTTTTTCTGTTTTCTTATTGTTGTTTATATGTTAAATATAGGTTATATGGTAGTTTAATGTCGGGTGGTGGGCACAGAAAGGAAGATGCGGGGATAGGATTAAAAAATTTATATTTTAAATGGGAGTTATAAAAATAATGTCATGGAATGTGAAGGGTACAGGGAATCAGATTAAAAGAAGAAGATTGGAACTTAAGATTAAAAGGGATTTACCAGACATTTTATTTTTACAAGAAACCCATCAGAAATCTGAAGATTCAAATAGAATGTATATAAAAGGTATGCAAATATATGAAAAAGCATTTGGAACTTCAAAAGCTAGAGGAGTTGCAACACTGATATCAGATAGGGTGTACTTTGAAAAGCATAAGGTAATTTTGGATGAAGATGGAAGATATGTAATAATTGTTGGAAATCTTAATGAGGAAAAAGTGACACTTGTTAATTTATATTTACCGAATGAAAAACAAAGAGAATTTCTTGAAAAAATAACAAAAATTTTGGAGAATGAAAGTGTAGGGAAAGTAATTGTGGCTGGGGATTTTAATTTAATCAGAGATAAAATAGATAGTACCTATTCCACCCGCTGACGAGGAGCAAATAAAATTGGGATTTTAAATATGTGGATGCTCAAACGCGTGGTCGATGTGTGAGAGAGGTTAAAGGAATTGAGAGAGTATACACTTTTTCTCTAAGATATATAATACATATTCTAGAATTGATTATATTTTTCTTTCTAAAGATTTGTTGAATAATGTGGATAAGGTAGATGTGGAATTTTAAAGATTCTGATCATGCAGAAGTTATGGTGGACTTAGATTTTAATTTTGAGAAAAAGAAGCTATTGGAGATATGACGAGAAATTGTATAAAATGAAAAGGATAAAAATGGATACTTAAAAACTGGAGGAAAGTTGGAGATTAAATGATAACGGGAGGTTAAATTTGAAATTGTTTGGGATGATGAAAGCGGTGTTTAGAGAGGAGAGTATTAAATTATCAAGTAGGAAATATAAAAATTATAAAATTAAAATGGAAAGAGATAAAAATCAGATTAAAGAATTGGAAAATCAATTTTTGCTTACTAAAGAAAAAAAAATTCTTCAGGAGCTTAATATGTTAAGAAATAAAATGATAGAAGAAGATACAGAGTTAGTAAAAAGAAATTTGAGATTTTTAAATAGGAATTTTTTTGAATTTAGTAATAGAAATTCTAAATTATTGGCAAAGATGGCGAAAGATAAAAGAGAAGAGAGAAATTGGAGTTTTGATAGATGATAGAGGTATAAGATGTTATAAAAAATTAGAGAAATGTGAAGTGGTTAGAAATTTTTTTCAGAATCTATATTCAAAGAAACCAATTAATCGGGGAAAATTGCAAAGCTATTTAGAAAAGTATGTGGTGAAAATTGATCAAACATATAAGGAATTGATGGAAGAAGATATAACACAAGATGAGATTAATGGAATAATACAAAAATTAAAATTAGGAAAAGCTCCAGGTGAGGATGGATTACCTGTTGAGTTTTATAAAGAATTTAAAGAATTAATAATACCAAGATTGCAAAAATTATTCAATGGAATATTACATGGTGGGGAAGTACCTTCGTCATGGAATAGAACGGTGATATCCCTAATTCCTAAACCAGATAAAGATTTAGAAAGGATTGAGTCCTATCGGCCCATTTCTTTAATTAATCAGGATGCAAAGATATTTACTGCTATTATAAGTAATAGATTAAATAGATTTATAGATAGATATATAAGTTATAATCAAGTAGGTTTTGTGAAGGGTAGATACATGAGTGATATTGTTAGAAGAGTATTAAATATTATAGATGTAGCTGAATATAATGGTGATAAAATTGGTATAGTATCATTGGATTTTTAAAGCTTTTGATTCTGTACAATGGGAAACTATTAAAGTAATTGTGGAGGCTTTAGGCTTTGGTAATAAGTTTATACATGTTATTTCAAAATTGTACCAAAAGAGCAGTGCAAGAGTGAAGGTGAATGGAATATTAACTGAAGAGATAAAATTAGAAGCTGGTACGAGACAAGGATGTCCCTGTCCCCAACATTATTTTTATTGGCTATGGAAATATTGACAAAATGATAGAAAAGATGAAGAATTAGAAGGATATAAGGGTATAAGATAAATTTGTATGCGGATGATACTTTAATTATTTTGAAAATGTAGAGAAAGATCTGAAAAGATATATAAGCATTTGATAGAATTTGAGGAAATGACAGGATTGAAAGTAAATTGGTCAAAGTCAGAATTATTGATGGATAGTAATGGTAATGAGTCTGAGAATATGCAAGAGCAATTTGGGATAAGGATTAAAACACATTGAAATATTTGGGTATAGTGCTTTCACTTAAGGTTAAAGAATTGAAAAAACTTAATTATGATGTGGTGATTAACGAAATTGAGAAGAAGATAGATAAATATAAAATTTTAAAGTTGTCTTGGTTTGGTAGAATTGCAATGTGTAAGATGATGTTGCTGCCCAAGTTCAACTTTTTATTCGAGATGCTACCACTAAATTTGACAGAGAAAGATATTGAAGGATATCAGAAAAAACTGGATAAATTTTGTAATGGTGGCAAAAGACCTAGATTAGTGAAGAAAATGTGGTATCAAAATCAAAAGGAAGGTGGATTAGAATCCCCAAATTATTTAATTATTACTGTGCGTATGGTATCCGGATAGTGGTAAAAATATTTAAAGGTGAAGATAACTATTGGAGAGACTTAGAGTTAAGGGATATAGAGAAATTTGGATCAAGGTGGTTTTTAGATAAAGCAAATTTAAAATGTGTAAGTAGAAGTTATTGGTTAAAGGGATTAAGTAAAATGTGGAATAAATTTGTTAAAATTTTAATTCCGGATATAATCTTTTTGGGGGAGACAATTGGAATTTGGCCGATTAAAAATAATATAAAACGTAATGAAGTGATTAAAGAGGAAAATATAGAAATTATTAGAGATTGGATAAAAGTTATGGAAAATGAAAGGAGGAATAAAGAAATTATTGAAAAATTAGGGTTAAGTTGGTTTGAAAAAATACAGATAGAAAATGGACAAAAACTAAGGAAAATTATTCGATAAATAGATGTGAAACTGAATTTGAATATTTAGTATCTCGGATTATGAAAGATGAAATTGGGCTAAAGGGACTCGTTAGTAGGGTTTATAAGATTATAAATTCTGAATTACAAAGAGTGATGAGGACAAATTGGGAAAAAGATCTTAATATTGAAATACCAGAGTCAGATTGGAATGTGAATTGGAAGAGTAGAATTATGAGAACTTTATCTATAAGGATTAAAGAGCACAATTATAAAGTTGTTTGAAATGGTATTTGACTCCAGTAAGATTGTCACAAATGGATAAAAAATTAGTAAAAATGTTGGAGATGTGAGATGGAATTGGGGACTTATGAACATATGTGGTATAATTGTGATAAGGTTAAAAGTTTTGGCAACAATTGGAGAAATGATATTTGAAATGATGGGGAAAGTAACAACATTGAGAGTGGAAACTATATTATTGTTGGTAATTAAGGAAATAGAATTAACAAAATATGAAAAAGAATTGATTAGAATTATGATTATAATAGGTAGAATTATAATAGCTAGATATTGGAAACTAGATGTGATTTTTAGAATAGAAGAGTGGAATTCTGAAATGTGGAAATTAGCTTTAAATGATAAAATGACATGTGATATTAAAATTAGAAGTGGTGTGTATAAAGAAGATATTTTCTGGAAGACTTGGAAACCATTTGTGGACTTTGCGCTTGCAACATTGGACGCTCAGTACCTCGAGAACGTGGATTTTGGCGATCGTGAGGATATATCCGAAGACCCAAATCTTCCTTTTTTTTTTTTTATGTATAGCACAAGGGTGTAATAATGTATTTTCTTTTTGTTTGTTTGTTGCAAAAAAAGTAATAAAAAAATTAAAAAAAAATAAAACCCCATTAAAACCAAATTAAAATTTAAAATCCTAGTCCAGTCCTGCGCAAATGAATAGATGTGTCTTAAGCTCGTGGCGAAAGGTTCGAAGGTCGGAAAGTTGACGAAGACCTGGGGGAAGTTCGTTCCAGAGGGTGGGAGCCCCCACAGAAAAGGCTCTCCCTCTGGGCGTCGCCAGTCGGCTCTGCCTGGCTGACAGCACCGGGATGCCGGCATCCACAGCCACTCTGTCTTGGAGGGATTGAGCTTGAGCCTGTTTCTCCCCATCCAGACCCGTACGGCCTCCAGACACCGGGACAGCACTTCGATAGCTTCGTTGGGGTGGCCCGGTGTGGAGAAGTACAGCTGAGTATCGTCAGCGTACAGCTGGTACCTCACACCGAAGCCACTGATGATCTCACCCAGCGGCTTCATATAGATGTTGAACAGGAGGGGCGAGAGAATCGACCCCTGTGGTACCCCACAAGTGAGGCGCCTCGGGGTCGACCACTGCCCTTCCGTCAACACCGTCTGCAACCGATCAGAGAGATAGGAGGAGAACCACCGATAAACGGTGCCTCCCACTCCCAATCCCTCCAACCGGTGCAGCAAGATACCATGGTCGATGGTATCAAAAGCCGCTGAGAGGTCTAATAGGACCAAGGCAGAGGAATAACCCCTATCCCTGGCCCTCCAGAGATCATCAACCAACGCGACCAAAGCCGTCTCCGTGCTGTATCCGGGCCGAAAGCCGGACTGGAACGGGTCTAGATAGACAGTTTCATCCAGGTGCCGGGGTAATTGACATGCCACCACACTCTCTACAACCTTTGCAACAAAGCGAAGGTTGGAGACCGGACGGTAATTACCTAATACAGCTGGGTCCAGGGAAGGCTTCTTGAGGAGGGGTCTCACCACTGCCACTTTCAAGGCAGCCGGGAAGAACCCCTCCAACAAAGAAGCATTCGTAATCCCCTGGAGCCAGCCTCGTGTCACCTCCTGCGTGGCCAGTACCAACCAGGAGAGGCACGGGTCCAGTAAACATGTGGTGGCATTCAACCTCCCCAGCAACCTGGCCATGTCCTCGGGAGCCACAGGGTCAAACTCATCCCAAATAGTCTCAACAAGACAGCTCTCCGACAACTCACCTGGATCCACCCAATTTTCATCCAGACCATCCCGAAGCTGAACGATTTTATCGTATAGATAACCACTAAACTCCTCGGAACGTCCCTGCAACGGGTCATCCCGCTCCCCCTGTTGAAGGAGAGAGCGAGTCACCCGAAACAGGGCGGCCGGGCGGTTATCTGCCGACGCAATGAGGGAGGAGACGTAACAACGTCTCGCTTCCCTCAGTGTCACTAGGTAGGTCCTATTATAAGACCTAACTAGTGTCCGATCAGCCTCCGAACGACTGGATCTCCAAGAACTCTCTAGGCGTCTTCTCCAGCGTTTCATCTCCCTCAGCCCCTCAGAGAACCAAGGGGCTGGTTGAGACCTGCGCCGGGTCAGAGGCTGCAAAGGCACGACATGGTCTAGAGCCCCAGTCGTGGCCAGTTCCCAAGCCGTGACTAGTTCTTCAGCCGTGCCGTGAGCCAGACCCTCAGGAAACGGCCCAAGCTCCGTCCGGAACCTCTCCGGGTCCATCAGGCGCCTGGGACGGAACCAACGTATTGGTCCCGTCTCCCTGCGGTGTTGAGCGGCGGTCAGAAAGTCCAGGTGAAGGAGAGAGTGATCTGACCATGACAAAGGTTCAATGACTAAATCCCTCAAGTCCAGATCCTTCAACCACTGTCCAGAGATAAAAATCAAGTTCAGCGTGCCTCCCCCAGTGTGAGTAGGGCCATCAACTACTTGAGTCAGGTCCAAGGCCGTCATGGAAGCCATGAACTCCCGCGCTGCTGTCGATGACATGCCGGTCGATGGCAAGTTAAAGTCCCCCATAACCATAAGTTTGGGGGTCTCAACTGCCACTCCAGCAAGCACCTCCAGCAGCTCGGGCAGCAAGGAGCCAGGTACGTGACAAACAAACCCATCTGACACCTATGACCCCACCTCACAAAGAGGGATTCACAGCCGGCAATCTGAGGTACAGTGGTCTCCCTCGGCTCTAGACTCTCCTTAATGACAACCGCCACCCCCCCACCCCTACCCTGTGCCCTCGGCTGATGGAATGCTCGGAAACCCGGTGGGCACATTCCAACAAGGGGCATGCCCCCTTCTGTGCCCAACCAGGTTTCCGTGACGCCCATAAAGTCCGCGGAACCCCCCTGGATAAGATCATATATTAGGGGGGCCTTAGTAACCACGGACTGTGCATTACACAACATCAGCTGGAGGACCAGGCTCTGAGGGTCTTGACCATCCGGGGAACGGGAGAAGTCTGAGGGATCGGGGCGCGCGATTGACCTCAAACATCGAGCGCGCGCCCCCAAAAAATGATGCGAGCCCTCACTTCCGCCGTATCTGCCCCTCCCAACCATAAACACAAAGCTTTTACAGTGTCCCAGTATAACAGATATAGTGCCCTTGCTGACCTAAATAGGAACACTAAAGTGACAGATCAAGGTAGTTGTGATACTGATAACTCAAACAATCAAGGGATTATGGTCCGAGATGAAGAACTTACTTTGGAAAAGTGTGAACCTACTTTGGAAAAGTGTGTATCAAGTATTACAGATCAGTCACACAAGAAGAGCACGGTATCCAAAAAGAGAAGCCACCTTCTGATTGGTGATTCAATTTAAAGGGATGTAAATTTAGGAAAAGATATGGAGGTTTTGAAAGAGGTCAGGTGTCTACCTGGTGCTACTGCCAGCAGAGACAAGAGGCATATTCTTAAGATAGTCAAGAATGCCAGTAAGGATTCTGATGTTGATGCTATTATACATCTTGGCACAAATGATCTGTCCCAAAAGGATGTGCTTTCTGTGCAGAATGATTTTCAGAGCTTGGGGTATGAACTCAGTAGCATAGGTTGTAGGCTTAACTTTTCAGAGGTTTTACCAGTACATAAGGTAAAGGCCAGCGTGTAGTGGAGTTTAATGTGTGGCTAAAGGAGTGGTGTAAAAGGGAAGGCTTTGGTTTTATTAGTCATGATGTCTGCAACTGGTCCAATGAAAAATTGTACAAAAGAGATGGATTGCATCCATCAAAGAAAGGGACTGAGTTACTTAGCAATACATTCACAGATTTTCTGGATAAACATTTAAACTGAACAGTGGGGACAGAGAATTAATTGATACAGAAAATTTCTGTCCCCAGCAATGGAAAACTAAAAGGGTTATCAGTGCATGTAACATAGATGTCTGTGTGGGTAAGACTATCAGCCCTGCTATCAAGCAAAACCAAGCATTTAACAGTGAGTGCCATACCATGTGCACTAAACCAGCAGGTGGCAAGAAAGTAGGGGCAGTCAGGCACAACACAGGTTATGTAGACAGTAAACACAAGGTCAATTCAAATGGACTCAAATGTCTATACACCAATGCACAGAGTATGAGGAATAAACAGGGTGAATTAGAAATTCAAGTAAATGAGGGCAGATATGATATTGTTGCCATTACGGAAACTTGGTGGGATGAAACTGACAAATGGAACATACAGCTAGAGGGATATAAATTATTTAAAAGAAATAGACCAAATAAAAGAGGAGGTGGAGTTGCACTATATATAAGAAATAACTACATCTCTACAGAAATAGAGCACAACAATGATGAAAATCATCTTGAATGTATTTGGGTCAATATAAAAGAGGTGAAAAACGATATCGCCATAGGTCTATACTATAGGCCACCCAACCAAACAGAGGAAGTAGATGAACTGTTTGCTAGTCAGCTAACTAAGGTATGAAGGAAGCACATCACAGTAGTAATGGGGGATTTTAACTATCCTGACATCAACTAGGAAACAAACTCTGCACCAAGTGGAAGATCCAACAGGTTCCTAACAAACCTAGCAGACAACTTTGTTTCCCAAAAAGTAGAGAAGGCAACAAGGGGATCAGCCATACTGGACTTAATTCTCACTAACAGAGATGAAATGATAGAAGGTATTGAAGCTACAGGAACCTTGGGGGCAAGTGACCACGCAATATTGGAATTCGACATTAAGCAAATACAAGTAGTAGAACAAAGTCAAACTAGAGTCTTGGACTTTAAGAGAGCTAATTTCAATAAACTTAGAGAGAGCTTGAGAAGGATCCAATGGATGAGAATCCTCAGGGGGAAAACAACTCAAGAAGCTTGGGAAATTTTGAAAAGTGAGATTATAAAAGCGCAGTCTAGTACAATACCAATGAAGAAGAAAAATAATAGATCTCAAAAGAAACCAGCATGGATGCATAAAGAACTATCTGACAAATTGAAAGACAAAAAGGACAAATATAAAAAGTGGAAAGAGGGGCAAATAACTAAGGCAGAATATCAGCAAATAGCCCGAGCCTGTAAAGATGAACTGAGGAAAGCTAAGGCTCACAATGAACAAAGGCTAGCAACAAAAGTAAAAAATAACAAAAAAAGCTTCTTCCAACATGTTAAAAACAAGAAAAAAATCAAAGAAACAATTGGCTCATTGCTGGGAGAAAGTGGCAAGAAGATGACAAGCAACAGGGAGAAAGCAGATCTACTTAACTCATATTTTGCATCTGTCTTTACACAAAAGGAAAAAACAATCCAACCTATCAAAAACAGCACTACAAAAAACAGATTAGAAACACAAGTTAAAATAGGGAAGAAAATGGTAAGTGAACACCTGTCTACCCTAGATGAGTTCAAATCACCAGGACCAGATGGATTACACCCCAAGGTTCTGAAGGAACTGGCAGATGTGATTTCAGAACCACTGAACTATATCTTTCAAAGATCCTGGAGCACAGGGGAGCTGCCAAAGGACTGGAAAAGAGCTGATGTAATTGCCATCTTCAAAAAAGGGAAAAAAACAGATCCAGGAAACTACAGACCTATCAGCCTGAGCTCAACAGGGGGGCAGAGGTCGACCGCGAGGTGCCTCACTTGTGGGGTGCCTCAGGGGTCGATCCTCTCGCACCTTTTGTTCAACATCTATATGAAGCCGTTGGGTGAGATCATCAGTGGCTTCGGGGTGAGATACCAGCAGTACGCTGATGACACCGAGCTGTACTTTTCCACCCCAGGCCACCCCAATGAAGTTGTTGAAGTGCTGTCCCGGTGTTTGGAAGCCGTACGGGTCTGGATGGGGAGAAACAGGCTCAAGCTTAATCCCTCCAAGACGGAGTGGCTGTGGATGCCGGCATCCCGATTCAGTCAGCTGCAGCCGCAGCTGACTGTTGGAGGCGAGTTATTGGCCTCAAAGGATAGGGTGCGCGACTTAGGTGTCCTCCTGGATGAACGGCTGTCGTTTGAAGATCATTTGACGGCCGTCTCCAGGAGGGCCTTCCACCAGGTTCGTCTGGTTCGGCAGTTGCGCCCCTTCCTTGATCGGGATGCCTTATGCACAGTCACTCACGCGCTCGTTACCTCTCGCTTGGATTATTGTAATGCTCTCTACATGGGGCTCCCCTTGAGGTGCACTCGGAGGCTTCAGTTAGTCCAGAATGCAGCTGCGCGGGTGATAGAGGGAGCTACGCGTAGCTCCCACGTAACACCGCTCCTGCGCAGACTGCACTGGCTACCTGTGGCTTTCCGAGTGCACTTTAAGGTTTTGGTTACGACCTTTAAAGCGCTCCATGGCTTAGGGCCTGGGTACTTACGGGACTGCCTGCTGTTACCGCATGCCTCCCACCGACCCGTACGCTCTCACAGAGAGGGACTTCTCAGGGTGCCGTCTGCCAAGCAATGTCGGCTGGCGGCCCCCAGGGGAAGGTCCTTCTCTGTGGGGGCTCCCACACTCTGGAACGAGCTTCCCCCGGGCTTACGCCAAATACCTGACCTTCGGACCTTCCGCCGCGAACTGAAGACACATCTTTTTACTCGCGCGGGGCTGGCTTAAATTTTATAAATTTTATAAATTTTATAATTTTATCGATTTTAAATTTCTTACTACTAATTTTAAATGGGGTTTTAGTTTTTTATATATTTTAAAGTTTCTAGGCTAATTATAATAAGTTTTTTAACTTGTATTTTAAATAGTATATTGTATTGTTTGTTTTTACTTTTGCCTGTACACCGCCCTGAGTCCTTCGGGAGAAGGGCGGTATAAAAATCAAATAAATAAATAAATAAATAAATAATAATAATAATAATAATAATAATAATAATAATAATAATAATACCGGGAAGATTCTGGAAAAGATAATCAAGCAACGAATCACCGAACACCTAGAAGCAAACAAAGTAATAACCAAAAGCCAACATGGGTTTGTCAAAAACAGATCATGCCAGACTAATCTTATCGCATTCTTTGACAAAATGACAAAATTAGTAGACCAGAGGAATGCTGTCGATATAATTTACTTGGACTTCAGTAAAGCATTTTGTTAAGTTCGGGCAATGAAGAGGCAGGAGACCAGTGAGTGACAACAGCTCTTTAGTTTATTGTGACCCCAACCAACACAACCGGCAAAAACTCCTCTTTAAATACTCTTTTGGTCGAGGCTTCAACCAATCAGCAACGTGCAATTTTCCCGCCCAAAATTCCCTCTCAATAGTTCAAAATACATTACACATTGATAAAGTAGACCATAACCTACTACTAGATAAAGTAGAAAAATGTGGGTTAGACAGCACCACCACCAGATGGATTCGTAACTGGCTGACCAACCGCACTCAACGTGTAGTCCTCAAGGAACTACATCCACATGGAGGGAAGTATGCAGTGGAGTACCCCAAGGCTCTGTTTTAGGCCCAGTACTCTTCAACATCTTCATCAATGACTTGGACGAGGGGATAGATGGGGAACTCATCAAATTTGCAGATGACACCAAGCTGGCAGGAATAGCCAACACTCCAGAAGATAGGCTCAAGTTACAGAAAGATCTTGACTTGAACATTGGGCGCTATCTAACAAAATGATATTCAACAGTGAAAAAAGTAAGGTTCTACATTTAGGCAAAAAAACCAAAATGCACCGGTACCGTATATGTGGCACCTTGCTCAATAGTAGTACCTGTGAGAGGGATCTTGGAGTCCTAGTGGATAACCATTTAGATATGAGCCAGCAGTGTGCAGCAGCTGCTAAAAAAGCCAACACAGTTCTGGGCTGCATAAACAGAGGGATAGAATCAAGATCACGTGAAGTGTTAGTGCCACTTTATAATGCCTTGGTAAGGCCACACTTGGAATATTGCATCCAGTTTTGGTCGCCACGATGTAAAAAAGATGTTGAGACTCTAGAAAGAGTGCAGAGAAGAGCAACAAAGATGATTAGGGGACTGGAGGCTAAAACATATGAAGAACGGTTGCAGGAACTGGGTATGTCTAGTTTAACAAAAAGAAGGACTAGGGGAGACATGATAGCAGTGTTCCAATATCTCAGGGGTTGCCACAAAGAAGAGGGAGTCGGGCTGTTCTCCAAAGCACCTGAGGGTAGAACAAGAAGCAATGGGTGGAAACTGATCAAAGAAAGAAGCAACTTAGAACTAAGGAGAAATTTCCTGACAGTTAGAACAATTAATAAGTGGAACAACTTGCCTGCAGAAGTTGTGAATGCTCCAACACTGGAAATTTTTAAGAAAATGTTGGATAACCATCTGACTGAGATGGTGTAGGGTTTCCTGCCTGGGCAGGGGGTTGGACTAGAAGGCCTCCAAGGTCCCTTCCAACTCTGTTGTTATATTATATGATACATTTTAAGAAATTATTTGACCAATTATTCCTACTGATTTTGGCTAAAAGGGTATGTGTGTGAGAGTGTGAATAGGAAAAGAGGTAAGGTACCCCAGATTATTCTGGCACTATCCCAGACAGACCCAGTCCGTGACTTGGGGTTTTTCCTGGACTCACAACTCCTGCTAAAAGAACAGGTAGCAGTTGTGGCTAGGGAATCCTTTGCATAACTTCAGTTGGTGTGCAATTGCAGACTTTCCTGGATCAGGAGTCCCCCTACATGCTGTCATTCAAGCCCTGATTATCATGTTTAGACTATTGCAATGCACTCCACATGGGACTATCCTTGAACATATCCTTATATGTTATGATTTTAAGATTTTATGCTGTAAACTGCCCAGAGTCATTTTGTTAGGAGATGGGTGGCAAATCAAACAAACAAACAAATAAATACATGGGAGCTATGGAAACCAAGCTCCCGTGTTACTGTTTTTTTCCCCAAAATAAGATTGAACTGGAAAATAAGCCCTAGCATGAGTTTTCAGGATGCTCGTAATATAAACCCTACCCCCAAAATAAGATCCAGTTAAGATCGTCAGCCAGACCGACACATTTAGTACGGAATGTTTCATGAGGAGTAAGTAAAAAATATCACAAGCCATCACTGTGCAGAAACCGTCTTGTTAAAGCATGAGAATACAGCAGGGACAGGAAATGCACCACAGGAACAATAGAGGTAAATCCTAGAGTGGCAATGTGATAAACAAATACAATAGAGATGAATGACAGAGCTGCATAAACACAACACCTGTAACATCTTCCCCTTTTCATGTTAACCAAGCAACATTTTGGATGCGAAGAAGGACCAACACTTCTGTCAGGTGGTTGTGAATGTCTGCCACTCTGGGTGAAGAAGACTGGCTCTCTTTGTCCTGAAAGCTTCTCGGACCTTGCTGGAGTTGCTGAGCTCTTCTCCCCACTTACTAGGACTTTCTGCCTTTGACTGCCGTCAGGTAGTCTGGCTTACTCACGACTGTCATTGGTCTGTGGTATTGACACTGCATTCCGTATTGTCAGTGGCCCGGCAATGTCAGTCTGATTGGATATGGATAGTCTGGCTACTCAGCCACACGCAGATGCACACGATTGTGACTGATTCAGCTTTGCTGTTAGCTTGGCGGTGATGTGGTGAAGAAGTCACATGCTAAAATTCCCACTCAGAGGCAAATTTCCTAAATTGTAGGCTTGCGAAGTGAGGGCCATTACCAGAGATCACTTTATCTGGTTGGCCATGACATGCAAACTGAGCTTTGCCTTTCCTAATAGTAGTTTCAGCTGAGCAGTCAGGAAGAAGTTCAATTTCCCAGAAGTCTGAATAATGATCCACTTAATATCAGGTACTCTTTTCCTGCATAATTGAACAATTATGTACTTATGAACTGCCAAGGATGTGACAGTATCTCATGTGACATCATGGTTTCTTTTTGTTGCAAACATGCACATTCATTGCAAGTGGGACAGTTGCTACCAAAGTCTTTGATTTTGCCATGTGTAATACTGTTGCATGGTAGCACTTTAGAATTGGCTTCACTACTTCCATATCCATATTTGCTCACTAAATTATACTCTTGGAAACAAAAAATGACTCGGGAGTCTCATTTGCTGCATGCATTGAATGGTTGATACCCCAAATGTGTGAGAAGACCTGAATTTAGGAGAGAAAAGACCATTTTCTTTGCAAAGGGACTTTGTGCCTCCTAAAAAAAGGAATCTCAATTAAATCAGGCAAAGCAAAAAGGATTTATGAAGGGGGGTTTTGACGTTTTTTGGCCAGTCGAGAGAAAAGAAGGACTAGCAGTATTCTAGTATTTGAGGGGCTGCCACAAAGAAGAGGGGGTCATGCTATTCAAAGCATCTGGGGGCAGGACAAGAAGCAATGGGTGGAAACTTATCAAGGAGAGAAGCAACTTAGAATTAAGGAGAAACTTCCTAACAGCGAAGACAATTAACCAGTGGAACAGCTTGCCACCAGAAATAGTAGGTGTTCCATCCCTGGAGGTTTGTAAGGAGAGACTAGACAGACATTTGTCTGAAATGGTATAGGTTCTCCTGCTTTAGCAGGAAGCAGCACTAAAAGACCTCCGTCCTGTTCTGTTCTGTTCTGTTCTGTTCTGTTCTTTTCTGTTCTACTCTACTCTACTCTACTCTACTCTACTCTACTTGGCTGCAGAAAGAATGACACATATAGTCAGTACATGTGATATATCAGTAAGTAAAATACATTCCTGAATTTTGACCAGTTTCAGGGAGAGGCTTCCCTGGCTTCTCAGATGGAGAAACCCTAAACAGGAAATGCAGGAAGGGTGGAAAGAGCTTTGGAGACAGGATCTGTTGATTACCATATAAAGATCCCCTCAGGGCAAAACCCAGGTCAATGCACATGAGAATGAGAACATTTCACTCAGGGCAGAAAAGTTCTTCCCCACAGAAAAAGGGAAACCTGGCAAAGATGGAAACCGAGGTGCTTTAGTGTAGCTAGAATTTTGTTAATTTTTTTTGTCCTTTTTCTAACTATGTTTTGTGTGTAAAACATGATCTTTATTGGTGCCTTTAATAAAGTTATTTTGGTTTAACCCCGGAGTTGCCCCCTGGCCTTCTTGCCCCCTCAGGCCGGCTGAGGTCCTGACTCCAAAGCCAGACCTGGATTGCGGGGGTGTCTCCCCTTGGATCCTCTTCTGGGTCCCCAGAGGGCTAGTGGGAGGGAGAAACTGGGGGGTCATGAAGGGAGGGGTGGCAGACGGAGACCAAATGGGCCAATAGCTCTTTCCTCACAGACGGGTAAACAGATACAGTGCCAAAAAACAAACAAACCATCTACTCTATAACTTACTCTCTATTTACCCAATGATATAGTCCATGGGATGTTACTTTCCTGCCTCTTAGTTCTTATCCAAAAATTTATATTAGAAAAGATGACAAATGAAATTTCATTCCAGGCACAAGCAGTTTTAAAACCAGCTGTGATTTAGGATTCATGTATGTAATAATAATAATAATAATAATAATAATAATAATAATAATAATAATAATAATAATAATAATAATATTTTAATTTTTATACCGCCCTTCTCCCGAAGGACTCAGGGCGGTTAACAGACAGATAAAATACAATACAATACAATAAAATCACTATTAAAAAACTTATTCAATATGGCCAATAAAATTAAATTATAAAATCCATATTATAAAATAAAACCCCATTTAAAATCCAATTTAAAAACCCCTTTTTATGCCAGTCCTGCTCGGAAGAATAAATACGTCTTCAGCTCGCGGCGAAAGGTCCGGAGGTCAGGAAATTGTCGAAGTCCTGGGGGAAGCTCATTCCAGAGGGTAGGTGCCCCCACAGAGAAGGCTCTCCCCCTGGGGGTCACCAGCCAACACTGTTTGGCTGACGGCACCCTGAGGAGACCCTCTCTATGGGAGCGCACTGGGCGGTGGGAGGCATGTGGTAACAGAAGGTGGTCCCAAAGATATCCCGGTCCTAAGCCATGGAGCGCTTTAAAGGTGATAACCAGCACCTTGAAGTGCACCCGGAAGACCACAGGCAGCTAGTGCAGCCTGCGCAGGATAGGTGTTATATGAGAGCCATGAGTGGCTCCCTCTATCACCCACGCAGCTGCATTCTGGACCAATTGGAGCCTCCGGGTGCTCCTCAAGGGGAGCCCCATGTAGAGAGCATTGCAGTAGTCCAGGCGAGAAGTGACGAGGGCATGAGTGACCGTGCATAGGGAATCCCGGTCTAGAAAGGGGCGCAACTGGCGAACCAGGCGTACCTGGTAAAAACCTCTCCTGGAGACGGTCGCCAAGTGATCTTCAAAAGACAACCGTCCATCCAGGAGAACGCCTAGATTGCGCATCGTCTCCATTGGGGCCAATGATTCGCCTCCAACAGTCAGCAGCAGTTGCAGCTTACTGTACCGGGATGCCGGCATCCACAGCCACTCAGTCTTGGAGGGGTTGAGCTTGAGCCTGTTTCTCCCCATCCAGACCCGCACGGCCTCCAAACACCGAGACAACACTTCGACAGCTTCATTGAGGTGGTCAGGGGTGGAAATGTACAGCTGGGTGTCATCCGCGTACAGTTGATAACTCACCCCAAAACCACTGATGACCTCACTCAGCGGCTTCATGTAGATGTTGAACAGGAGAGGCGAGAGAACCGACCCCTGTGGCACTCCACACAGGAGGCGCCTTGCGGTCAATCTCTGCCCCCCTGCCAACACCATCTGCGATCGGTCAGAGAGTTAGGACGAGAACCACCGAAAAATGGTGCCTCCCACTCCTAAACTCCCCAACCGTCGCAGTAGGATACCATGGTCGATGGTATCAAAAGCCGCTGAGAGATCTAGGAGGACCAGGGCAGAGGAATAACCCCTGTCCCGAGCCCTCCAGAGGTCATCCACCAAGGCGACCAAAGCTGTCTCCGTGCTGTACCCGGGTTGGAAACCGGACTGGAATGGGTCTAGATAGACAGATTCATCCAGGTACTGGGGTAACTGATGTGCCACCACACTCTCTTCGCCACAAAGCGAAGGTTGGAGACTGGACGATAATTACCCAAAACAGCTGGGTCTAGGGAGGGCTTCTTGAGGAGGGGCCTCATCACCGCCTCTTTCAAGGCGGTGGGAACAACATCCTCCCTCAAGGAAGGGTTAACAATTCCCTGGAGCCAGCCTCGTGTAACCTCCCGGGTGGCCAGCACCAACCAGGAGGGACATGGGTCCAATAAACATGTGGTGGCATTCAGCCGCCCTAGCAACCTGTCCATGTCCTCAGGAGCCACAGGATCAAACTCCTCCCAGATGGTCTCAACAAGACTAGCCTCCGTCACCTCGCCTGAAACTACCCAATTTTGGTCCAATCCGTCCCGGAGCTGAGCGATTTTATCGTACAGATGCTTACTAAAATCCTCAGCACAACCCTGTAAGGGATCATTGCGCCCTTCCTGATGAAGGAGAGAACGAGTCACCCTAAACAGGGAGGCCGGGTGGTTATCTGCCGACGCAATGAGGGTAGAAACATAGGCCCGCTTGGCCTCCCTCAATGCCACCAGGTAGGTCTGAATATAAGACCAAACTAGTGTTCGGTCAGCTTCAGAACGGCTGGACCTCCAAGCACTCTCTAGGCGTCTTTTCCGGCGTTTCATCTCCCTCAGCTCGTCAGAAAACCAGGGAGCTGGTTGAGACCTATGCTGGGTCAGGGGCCACAAAGGCACGACACGGTCCAAAGCACCCGCCATGGCCTGTTCCCAGGTCGCGACAAGCTCCTCGGCCGAGCCGTGGGCCAGATCACCAGGGAGCGGCCCAAGCTCCGTCAGGAACCTCTCCGGATCCATCAGTCGCCTGGGACGGAACCAACGCATTGGCCCCGTCTCCCTGCGGTGTTGAGCGGCAGTCCGAAAGTCCAGACGAAGGAGAGAATGATCTGACCATGACAAAGGTTCGATGGCTAGTTCTCCTACTTCCAGATCATTCAACCACTGTCCAGAGACAAAAATCAGATCCAGTGTGCTTCCCCCAATGTGGGTGGGGCCGTCAACTAGTTGGGTCAGGTCCATGGCCGTCATGGAGGCCATGAACTCCCGGGCTGCCGTTGACGACACGCCGGCCGATGGCAAGTTGAAATCCCCCATGACCATAAGCCTAGGGGTATCAACTGCCATCCCGGCTATCACCTCAAGCAGCTTGGGCGGGGCTGTTGTCATGCAGCAAGGAGCCAGGTACGTGATCAACAAGCCCACCTGCATCCTACGCCCCCACTTCACGTAAAGGGATTCACAACCGGCTACCTGAGGTACAGTGGCTTCCCTTGGCTCTAGACTCTCCTTAATAACAACCGCCACCCCTCCACCCCTACCTTGGGCCCTCGGCTGATGAAATGCTCGGAAACCCGGTGGGCACATCTCTACAAGGGGAACCCCCCCCTTCAGTGCCCAACCAAGTCTCCGAAATGCCCATAAGGTCCGCAGCCCCCCCCCCCTGTATAAGATCATAAATCAGGGGGGCTTTGTTCACTACTGATCTTGCATTGCATAACATCAGCCGAAGGTCCAAGCCCTGGGGATACTGACCACTCGGGAAACGGGAAAAGTCTGAGGGGCCGGAGCGCGCAATCGCTCTTAAACAGCGAGTGCGCACCCCCTGAACATGATACGGTCCCCCGCTTCTGCCATATCTGCCCTTCTCACTTACCGTGCTGATGGAACAACCCTCTAGAGTTGGAAAATGAGGCTCCCCCTTCACCTCCGAACCTAATAAAGTATTGCCGCGAACAATCACAAGGACTGGCTCCCTCCCCGACAGGTTTCCCCTCCCACCCCCCCAACCCAAACCCGTCAGTTCCCACCCTCCCCTTAAAATTCCCCTTAAAACTCCCCTTAAAAATCGTTTAAAACAATTAATTAAAAATCCCCTAAGCCTCCTATTTTTGGCATGCCACCTCTCGGGGTTCCAAAACCTGTCCTCAAGGTGGGCCCTCAATAATGTAGAGGGCCAAACCCACGAGAGAGGGGAATCTCACAGGGCAAGAAGGTCAGCCGCTGAAAATGTCCGCATAATAAAGAAATCCGGCAAGCAGACCCATCCTGGCCGGTCAAGATGTCAAAATGTTCACACCAGCTCTCCGGGTGAGAACAGTCAGAAAATCAGTCTTCAGTCTTAGGCGGCAGATGATAAAAGCACCGCTTTGTCCAGTCAGTTAACCAACCCCACATGAGCAGTCCAAGGGTGGTCTATGGGAGAGGGGGGGATGAAAAAGGAGTCCTACAATGTCAAGGACTCCATGGGCTCCACCTGGACTCCAATTGGGGGGGTTTCTGAGGCACAGGTCTACATTTACTCTCATCATCGTCGAGGCACAATGTGGCATAAAGATCACAGTAATTCCGGGAGGTGGGGGCCACACAACGAGGACCACATCCCTACCGGACACCACCATCAGCGCCCTAGCACGTCACCAACCACCTCCATCTCTCACAGTAGCGACAGCGATGTCGAGGCCATAGTCCTGTTCCGCGGCCCAGCTAGTTCTAAAAGAGGGAGGGGGAAGCACCCCCATCTGCACCGTCGGCATATTCAGCTGTAAAAAATAGCCTTGGGGGCCATCGCAGCACCTAAGCAGCGGAACACTCCAAACTGTCCCGAACCGCTGCGGGCAGATCTCAATATTGCCGCCGCCGGTGCTGCCCTCCAAGCCAAGCCGCCACAGGATAGAACACCCCAGTCGGTCCCTGCCAAGGTTGTCCAGGACCGCCATCACCTCCCCCGGCTGAGGAAAACACCCCATCATTCGAGCGGGCGGGCCCAAGCACTCACCGGGTCCCCCCCCTGCTCAAGCCGGCCCGGGAGGGCTCACCACCACCGACAACCGCATCCTCGACGCCGGCGCCGCCCACCCAGCTGTCCAAACCAGGCCGGGCCGCCGTCGCCTTCGGAGAGAATTACCTCTCTACCAAGGTCCGGGCGGGGGACCCAAGGTTTCCAAAGGGTCCCCCGTAGCCGGCCTGAAGATGTCCCGAGAGGCCGGAAAGGCTGGAAATGGCCTGGGAAGGCTGAACGCCGAAACCAGGCCGCCCGCTCGACCGCTGAACCAGGCCGGAAGCGGAACCGTCATCGCTGGGGGGGAGACAACTCCGGAGCCCCTACCGAAGCCGTCCGAAGCCGCTCGACACCCAGCCGCACCTCTCCCAGCTGGTAAGACTGTCCTCTACCCGGGCGGGGGACCTAAGATTTCAAAAAGGTCCCCCCTGGCCTGGGCTGGTCCAGAAAGGCTCACCGCCGCATTTCCTGATCAGCGGCGCGACGCCATCTTGGACATGCGCAGATGCCTTCTCATCTAACATGAGAAAATCCTGCTCTTAACATTAGTTAGGGTTCAAGATAATGATTACTTCCTTGACATTAGAAGACAGGGAGCAACAGAGTTAAGTGACATCTTATAGTGTTACCAAACTCCATAGCTCTGGAGGAGCTTCTCCAGCAGTCTCTGGAGACAAGAGGTCATGTTGAGGGACAGCAGAAGAATTCCCTTGTTGCTGAACACTTTTCTTCCCGCTTCACTTTCTGAAGAAGACCACAACCACTACAGAACAATATCTGCAGGGGTGATTGTGCTTTTTCACTAACATGTTTTTCCCCCTCTTACCCAACTCACATTAGCTTCTCACTGGAGCTAATTCTCCACTGACTGCCTTTGATGTCAACATCAGACTGAAGCAACGTGGAAGGTGTCCTTCATAAGCAAAGGATGATAAATGCCTCTGGTCACATTCGGTGTGGCACAAGTTTTCAGACAGGCAGGCTGGTGAGCTCTTGCGTGTACTTTTCTATCTTTTCCAGGTGAAGCTTGGATTGTCTAGATCTGAATCAGGAAAGCCATTTCCATCTTGTGAGAATGCTTTGAATTCTTCTAACCTGTTTTAGTTTTGTTAAGTCTTGGGAAGGGGATTGATTCACCCTCATGAATTATGGACCTTCTGCTTCTGCTTCGGATGCTGCTTATGTTGCAGCCAGTCTCTAGGAAGCTTAGAATGAAATGCCCGCTGAGTTTGGAGCAGCAGCAACCATGGAGCTATTATAGCCCAGGAGACCATCTCATTACTATGATCAACACTGCAACGGAAATTTCACCTATAATGTTGCCTTTCAACAGGGCTCCTTTGAGTCCATCTCATTCATAAGTCTTTCAGGGTGATGGAGCTGCATTCCCTCCATTTACAGTTCCAACATTCTCTTTTTCTTCTTATAACACTGACTTCTATTTTACAAGATTAATTTTTAATGATTAAAACATTAATAATTAATGTTTAATTTCCTGAATTATTTTGATTTCTATTACTTGCCTCTTTTATCTTATTGTGAAAGAAACTCAGATCCAAAGATCGGGCTGAAATAACTCAGATCCAAAGATTGGGCTGAAAATAACCTGAAGAAAGTTGAGATTATTTTGTTCTCCTTGTAGATTCCTGGGTTCATCTCTTGACTATTGATCTAATTGATCTTGTGCCTTGATGAAGGTATCTTTTCTTTTATGTACATTGAGAGCATATGCACCAAGACAAATTCCTTGTGTGTCCAATCACACTTGGCCACTAAAAATTCTATTCTATTCTATTCTATTCTATTCTATTCTATTCTATTCTATTCTATTCTATTCTATTCTATTCTATTCTATTCTATTTGGATCAATGTTGGCCAAAGGCTCAGTTGGCTTGTGGAGACAAAGAAAATTGACTTTTTACTGTTGATACTGTTGATGATAATAATATGAATGTTTTTTTACAGTAGGCTTTCTTTTGGCTTTTCAGAAATCCTACGTGTCATTTTCGCCATTCAAATGATCAACAAGAATCCCCAGTCGTCCACTTGGCTACAACATCCATGACAACTCTATGAGCCATTTACACACTTCAGATGCCTTGCAGGACATTCTCTCCACTGGAGAAGCCAGTGTCCCCAATTATGGCTGTGGAAGAAGGATAACCTTTTAGCTCTGATTGATGGAGCTGACAAAAGCATCTCCATCCAGATTTCAATGTTGTTAGGCACCTACAAAGTCTCACAAGTTTGCGTGTGTGTTTCTATATCTGATAAATTAGCTGGTTGCTGGTGAGTGAGCAATAGATGCAACCATATCTTCTCCATGGAATAATGAACGAACTTGAAGTACACATGTCTAATGTGCTAAATACATGGACATCATGGTTTACAATGCTAATACTTTATTGTTATCATACTAATAAGTTGGATTGTGTAGACTGTTAAGAAAACTTGGCTCCCACTGATATAATCATTCAATGATCATTGATAAATCAAAGTCAAATGTTATGATTTTGGAAAATGACATTATGGCCATGGATGCCTATTTGATGGTCAGCCGATAGCCAAATAACACCTGGGAGTAATTTTTTCTGAGACTGGATATTGTTTTCCACTTCATCACAGAAGAAAGGATACAAGTGAATTTATTGCTTAAACTTAAAAATAAACCAAGAATATAATGCCAAAGTTACTGCCAAGCCCTTATATTGAACTGAAGTATCCCTACTAGAACAAACACAATCCCAGCATCTGAGGAGTATCTTGGGGGGGTGGATAAAAGGATTTCAACTACTGCCCTCAGTGCTGAATTGGAAATGTCTACAATTTGTCCCTGGTCTAAAAAAAGCATATTTCATTTTTATTAGATAATTAAAGCTATAGAATCTGATGGACTCCAAAATTCCCTGTGTTAGAACTGTAAAATTTCAATTAAAGACATCTTGGATTGTACAACTGTTATTAGGAGCTGTGTTCTTCCTTCCTCTTGTACAACTGGAGAATTGAACAATTTTTGGAATGTCAAATGTCTAAGAAAAAGAGAAATCAGGATCTTGGACTGAATATTACACAAATGACATATTGGGGTCCATATGTTCAAATAACATACAGCATATTCAGAAAGTATTCAGACCCCCCCTTGATTCTACAGTTGTTGAAATTCATTTTTTTCTCCTTAATCTACACACAGTACCCATAATGACAAAGTAAAAACAGAAGTTTAGAAATGTCTGTAAATATATAAAAAAGAAAAAACGAACTATCACATTGGCATAAGTATTCAGATCCTTCATTCAGTACATCTATGACAGCAATTACAGCCTCAAGTCTTTTGGGGTACGACAAGCTTTGCACACCTGATTGGAAGATTTTCTGCCATTCTTCCTTGCAGATCCTCTCAAACTCAGCCAGGTTGGTTGGAGACCATCGATGGACAGCCATTTTCAGTTCCCTCAGGATATGTTCAATAGGGTTCAAGTCAGAACTCTGGCTGAGCCACTCGAGGGCATTCAAAGTTGCCCCTGAGCCATTACTGTGCTGTCTTGGCTGTGTGCTTAGGATCGTTGTCATGCTGGAAAGTGAACCTTCAGCCCAGTGTGAGGTCTTGAGCACCCTACACCACTTCAGTATATCATATCTCATATATCTCATATATCATAATAAAAAAAATAAAAAAAACTAAGCTCAGTGGCAGACTTAGCCAATCAAAGAATAAAATTGATCAGCTTTAATCTTGGTTAGGTTCTTTTGAGATCTAGCAAGTTTCAAAACTAACAATCATAATCTAAAATAATTCCTGAATTGTAATCTCTAGTCACACCACACTTAGTCACACTCTCAATTCCCCTCTCCTTCAAAAATATATCTAATACAAAATATTTCCTAAATTTACTCATATGCTATTCAGTATTTTTTTAACTGATACTTATTTTGAATATAATCAATCCACATTTTCCATTCTAAAATATATTTTTCTAGTGTATAATCTTTCAAGTAAGCGGAGATTTTTGCCATCTCTGCCAGATTTGATACTTTGAGTGTCCATTCTTCAATTGTAGGTAATTCTTCTTTCTTCCAATACTGAGCAATCAAAAGTCTTGCGGCTGTTATTAAGTTCAAAATCAATTTAGTCTCTATAGCTGCATTTTGTTCTGGGAAGTCGGGGTGGGGGTGGGGGTATGGGGAGGAATTGGGGGTGTTTGGTAGAGATGGAGTGATGGTTAATGTACAGGGATTATTGAAGATGTATAAATATAATTAGTGCAGGGTCGGGTCTGCCCAGTTACCATTTTAGAACGGTGGGGAGGGAGAAAAGAGAGAGTAGGAGGTAGGAAAGAGGAGAAGAGGAAGGAAGAGGGGTAGAAGAGGGAGAAGGAAGGTGTAGGGTGGAGGGAGGAGAGGATGTAGATAAGAGAAGGAGAGGAAGGTCTGGAAAGTAGAAGAAGGTAGAAGAGGGAAGAGTGTTAAAAAGGGGGGTGGTGACTGGGCAAGCCCGACTAATTGTATATAACTGTACATTGGATGAATTATTTGATATGATTGTAAAAATAAAACTTTTTATATACGAGATCTAGCAAGTTGAGGGACACCATCAAACTGAGTCATTCCATAAGGGACCTCTAGATTTCCTCCCCGTGATATTGAGAATGTTATCAAGGGGGTTATCAAGGGGATCCTCCATATCCCATCCTAATTATTTTGGGAAAAAAGAGGCCCCTTGGGTCATGACATTAGCTGTCTCAGATGAGAACATAATGCTGTGATGTCACAGCCCTGGGGCAGAGATATAAAGGCAAAAGGAATGAGAGTGGAGCTGTGGAGAGTTGAGTAGAGGACAGAGGAGGGTAGTTTAGTTGAGTTGTTTTGAGCGGAGCGGAGTATAACAGAATGGAGGAGATAAGAGCAGAGTGGAGCTAAAAGCAAAACAAAGCGGAATGGATGATACAAAAGCGGAGTGTTGTGACCCAGGTTCCTGGACCCGGACTCCTGGACTCGGATGATTCAGAAAGTGAGGGAGAAGACCTGGCCAGCCCTGCTTCTCTTGAGCCCTTTCCCTCCCTGGCACCCACTCAAAGGGAGGAGGAGGGGCCGGCACAGCCTGATTCCATGGAGCCTCCTGCTGATTTGGCAACGCCCCAAGAACAGTTTTGGAGTGATGCAAGATTACGTAGACGTGATCGCCATGCGCAGCAGCGGAAGAGTTGGGACAAAGCCAAGTCATAATTGTCATGCAGAGACTATAAATAGGAGGCGGGACTTCCTGGTTTTTTGTCTTGGACAAAGTAATGAGTTGGCGCGAGCTAATGAATTGGCGCGAGCTAACTGTTTCAATGGAGGGAAGAATATATTCATGAGTAATTCTGGCCTTATCTATAATTTCCTTGTTATCTCCAGAAACTTGGCAGGCCTGTGGGTAGACGTGGCCAGGACATGTATCTATGTAAATAAAAGGAAAAAAGGAAGGCCTCTGACGGACTCTTTGCTGGGAGTATTGGGGGAAGGGAAACAGAACATTTTGTCCAAGACCTGACTAAAACATCTTCCACCAAAGATGGATCAGAAGCAGGTACAGCAGCAGTTAGAGCAGCTACAAGCGGCTAATCAACAGCTCCAGCAGCAAGTGGCTCACTTGGCAGGCCAACTTGCTGCCAGGAATGTGCCTGCAGCCCCCCCCATCCTCCCACTCCTCCTCCTCGTCTCAAGTGCCCGATAACCATGCCGGATAAGTTTTCTGGGCAGCCTGAGATGTTCCCGACCTTCTTGGGACAGTGCCAGCTCTACATGGCTATGAGGCCAGAGGATTTCCCAGACGACCGGGCTAAGGTGGCCTTCGTGATTAACCTTCTTTCCGGCTCGGCTGCTCGATGGGCCACGCCCTCTTGCTCCAGGACAGCCCCTGCTGGCGGACCAACAGCGTTTTGGCAGCACCTCGCACCATGTATGAGGACCCGTTCGAATGCTGACGGCAACCAGGCGCCTTAAGGAACTCCGTCAAGGAAACGCCCCTGCAGGAGTACATCGCGAATTTCGTCTTTTGTGCCAGGACTCTGACTGGAATGATGCAGCGCTGGTGGACGCGCGTTCCAGGAGGGACTCTCAGAGGAATTGCAAGACGAGCTGGCCCGGCGTGGGCGCCGCGGACCCTCGACAACTTGGTGCCCTTTGTCTCCGCCTCGATGCCCGTCTGCAACGCGACCATCCCGTCGCACCCCGGGACCCTCCGTCGACATCTGCACCCCACTTCCTGCACCACCAGCACCCAGGGTCGCCCCACGTTTTGTAACCGCTGCGGAAGAGCCCATGGAGTTGGGAGCGCCAGACCTCGCCTGACAGCCCAGGAGCGGAACCGAGGCGCCAAGGGGATTGTGCCTGTACTGTGGGAGCCCGCCACTTCGCCGCTTCTTGCCCCAGAAAGCGAAGTGGGGCACGCCGGTCCCGAATCACAGCGTGACCAATCGAAGCGGGCAGGCCCGACCTCGGGAAACCCTAGGTCGGGCACGTACTAAGCCCCACTGGACGCTATGGAAGTAGACTCTGGGCCCCTCGGCATCTGATTCTGGACACACGGATATGGTTGGGGAACCAGTCGGACGGGCTCCAGGCGCATGCGCTGGTGGACTCAGGGCCACAACAAACTTTATGGACCAGGCCTTTGTGACCCAGTTTGCGGTCCCGTGGTTCCGTGGACCCTCCGATGCGGTAGAGACAATTGATGGACGAGAACTGGTGTCCGCCCCATTAAATTCGCCACCCAGCCTTTGCGCCTGGCTATTGGGGACCATGAGGAGGCGATCCAGTTTTATGTCACGGCGGACCTTCATTTTCCTTGGTCCTTGGGATGGCCTGGCTTCGGACCCACGATCCTCAGGTGGCCTGGTCGCGAACGCCATCTCTTTCCCGAGTCTGCAGTGCGTCGATCACATCCGCCACACCTGTGCCGCCAGAACGCCCCACCGCTGCCATCACCTTGCCTCCTGAGCTGACGGACTTCGCCGACGTGTTCAGCGAGAAGGAGGCGGACCGACACCCCGATCGGCCCTCACGATTGCCCGTGGACCTTCTGCCCAACGCACCACTGCCTGTGGGACGCCTGTATTCCATGTCGGAGCCCGAGTTGGCCGCCTCAGGGACTTCCTGGACAAAAACCTGGCCCGAGGGTTCATCCGCCTTCAAAGTCCTCTCTCGGCCCCGGTCCTCTTCGTGAAGAAGAAGACAGGGACTTGCGCCTGTGCTGTGATTACCGCCGCTAAACGCCATTACGGTGCGGAATCGCCCCCGCCGCCATCCCGGAGCTACTGGAAAGGTTGCGGAGGCCACGATCTTCACCAAGCTCGATCTCCGGGGCCTACAACCTGGTGCGGATGCGAGAAGGAGACGAATGGAAGACGGCATTCGCACCGATACGGACACTACGAATACACTGTCATGCCATTTGGGTTGACCAATGCCCCCGCTTTTCAGCACTTCATGAACGACGTGTTCCGAGACATGTTGGATCGGTTCGGTTATCTACCTGACGACATCCTGATTTACTCCCGGTCCAGGGAAAGCCACCTTCGACACGCCAGTCTGGTTCTGCAACGCTATGGAGCAACAACTCAATGCGGCTGGAGAAATGCGCCTTCTTCCGGACTTCCATAGAATTCCTCGGCATATCATCTCGCCCGAGGGCATAGCCATGGACCCATGTAAAGTAGAAGCTTTGTGTAGCTGGGAAGCCCTCGCCGGGTGAAGGATGTTCAGCGCCTGCTGGGCTTCGCCAACTACTACGGACCTTCATCCCGGCTTCGCCACACTGACGGCTCCACTTACCCAGCTCCTCAGGAAGAAGGTTGCGTTCGGTGGGGTCCCCGCAGCAAGAAGCATTCACAGCCCTCAAGAAAGCCTTCACACGGAACCCGCCCTGAGGCATCCCGACCCGCCCGCCTTTTGTGGTGGAAACGGACGCGTCCAATGTGGCTCTGGGAGCGGTGCTGCTACAGGCTCCGACGAATGGTGGCACACTTTTTCCCTGCGCTTACTACTCCCGGAAACTCAATCCTTCCGAGCGCAACTACACTATCTGGGAAAAAGAGTTGCTGGCTATCAAGGCTGCATTCGAGGCTTGGCGACACCATCTGGAGGGGGCCCGACATCAGGTGGAGGTCCGAACGGACCATCGGAATCTTGAGCACCTCACCACAGCTCGGAAGTTGAACCAGCGGCAGATCCGGTGGTCATTGTTTTTTGCCCGGTTCAACTTCTGCGTGACCTACATTCCCAGCGGTCACAACCGGAGGGCGGATGCCCTGTCCCGCAAGCCAGAGTACCTCTGCGTCAAGGACCCCCTTCCTCCACAGACAGTGCTGCCGGCAGAAGCCTTGGCCGCAGCACAGGAGCCAGTGGACTTGCGGGCCCAGGTGCGAGAGGTGCAGCGCCAGGACGCCTGGTCGCAGCAAAGGAGAGCGGAGGTGGGCCCCACGTCTCCTTGGACCTTGGAGGAGGACTTACTCAAGTTTCGGGGGCGATTATATGTGCCCACAGGACCACTCCGAGCCCTCGTCATGACCCAGTGCCATGACAACCCTGCAGCAGGACATTTTGGGTTCTTCAAGACCCTCCACCTGGTGACACGGACCTTTTGGTGGCCCCGAGTGCGGCATGATATACATGCCTACGTGACATCCTGCGTACCGTGCCGGCAAGCCAAGACCGCCACGGGGGCACCTCCCGGGCTCCTCCAGCCCTTGCCGACACCCGACAGACCCTGGGGGGCGATCTCTATGGACTTCCTGACAGACCTGCCGCCGTCCTCTGGGTTCACCACGGTGCTGGTGGTGGTGGACATGCTCACCAAGATGGCACACTTCATCCCATGCTGCTGCCTGCCCACAGCCCCAAAACGCCCGCCTCTTTCTGCAGCACATCTTCCGCCTCCATGGTCTACGGACAGGGTGGTTTCGGACATGGAGTTCAGTTCACAGCCCGCTTCTGGAAGAGCCTGATGGCCGCGTTGGAGGTGCAGGTGTGTCTGTCGTCATCGCACCATCCGGAGACCGACGGGGGTACAGAGAAGGTCATCGGTATACTGGAACAGTATCTCCGTTGCTTCATCAACCAGCAACAGGACAACTGGGCCGACTACCTGTCCCTGGCGGAGTTTGCTTTTAACAACTCTCAGCACACCTCTACTCAGATGACCCCATTCTTTGCCAATGTGGGGTACCATCCGCGGCTCTTCCCTCTGGCACCACCGGACTCTCCTGTTCCTGAAACGCAGACCTTCCTGACGGAATTGCATGCGGTCCAACAGTTGGTACGTCAGCAGCTGAATCGGGCAAAGGAGGACTACAAACGGTCCGCCGACCGCTCCCGACGGGCAACGCCCCCGCTGGCAGTTGGAGACCGGGTGTGGCTTCACCAAACACCTCCCGTCCGACCGCCCAGTAAAGAAGTTGGACCACCGATTCATCGGCCCGTTCCCTGTCGAGGCAGTCATCAACCCGGTAGCCTACCGACTGACCCTGCCACGATCCATGCGGATCCACCCCGTTTTTCACCGGTCCCTTCTAGTTCCTGAGGCCACACTGAGTCCCCTTCGGTGCCCAACAGCACCCGTCACTTTCGCCGAGGACGGATCGGAGGAATACGAAGTCCACAGCATACGAGACTCCCGCTGGCTGAAGGGTCGTTTCCAATATTTGATCGCGTGGAAGGGATACGGGACTGATTTCTCCTGGGTAGATGCCTCCGACGTTCATGCCCCTGACCTGGTGCAGGCCTTCCATGAGCAGAACCCAGCCCGACCGCATCCCGATCGTCAGCCCCGGGGGAAGGGCCCTGCGGTGAGGGATA
Organism: Ahaetulla prasina; assembly: GCF_028640845.1. Lineage (NCBI taxonomy): Eukaryota > Metazoa > Chordata > Lepidosauria > Squamata > Colubridae > Ahaetulla > Ahaetulla prasina. Next base: position 29,272,866 of record NC_080549.1, on the reverse strand, counting down.
GTGTTGTGACCCAGGTTCCTGGACCCGGACTCCTGGACTCGGATGATTCAGAAAGTGAGGGAGAAGACCTGGCCAGCCCTGCTTCTCTTGAGCCCTTTCCCTCCCTGGCACCCACTCAAAGGGAGGAGGAGGGGCCGGCACAGCCTGATTCCATGGAGCCTCCTGCTGATTTGGCAACGCCCCAAGAACAGTTTTGGAGTGATGCAAGATTACGTAGACGTGATCGCCGTGCGCAGCAGCGGAAGAGTTGGGACAAAGCCAAGTCATAATTGTCATGCAGTGACATCTGCAGAGACTATAAATAGGAGGCGGGACTTCCTGGTTTTTTGTCTTGGACAAAGTAATGAGTTGGCGCGAGCTAATGAATTGGCGCGAGCTAACTGTTTCAATGGAGGGAAGAATATATTCGTGAGTAATTCTGGCCTTATCTATAATTTCCTCGTTATCTCCAGAAACTTGGCAGGCCCGTGGGTAGACGTGGCCAGGACATGTATCTATGTAAATAAAAGGAAAAAAGGAAGGCCTCTGACGGACTCTTTGCTGGGAGTATTGGGGGAAGGGAAACAGAACACGGAGAGAGCGAAGCGGAGTAGAGGAGACACAAGTAGAGTAGAGCGGAGTGGAGTAGATAACAGCAGAACAGATCGGAACTGAATGGAGGAGATAAGAATGGAGAAGAGCAGACCTGAGTGGATGATATAGATAGATAGATAGATAGATAGATAGATAGATAGATAGATAGATAGATAGATAGATAGATAGATAGATAGATAAATAGATAGGTAGATAGGTAGATAGGTAGATAGATAGATAGATGATAGACAGACAGACAGACAGACAGACGGGAGCACCAAGGACCGCTCCTTTAACCTTCTCTTTTCTTGATAGGATCTCCTTCATGTTCTAACACTCTGTTGTGACCCAGGTTCCTGGACCCAGACTCCTGGACTCGGATGATTCAGAAAATGAGGGAGAAGACCTGGCAAGCCCTGCTTCTCTTGAGCCCTCTCCCTCCCTGGCACCCACTCAAAGGGAGGGGCCGGCAAGGCCTGATTCTCCCGGGCCTTCTTCTGATTTGGCAACGCCCCAAGAACAGTTTTGGAGGGACGCAAGATTACGAAGGCTTGATCGGCGTGCGCAGCAGCGGAAGAGTTGGGACAAAGCCAAGTCATAATTGTCATGCAGTGACATCTGCAGAGACTATAAATAGGAGGCGGGACTTCCTGGTTTTTTGTCTCGGACAAAGCAATGAATTTGGCGCGAGCTAACTGTTTCATGGAGGGAAGAATGTATTCGTGAGTAATTCTGGCCTTATCTATAATTTCCTCGTTATCTCCAGAAACTTGGCAGGCCCGTGGGTAGACGTGGCCAGGACATGTATCTATGTAAATAAAAGGGGAAAAAAAAGGAAGGCCTCTGACGGACTCTTTGCTGGGAGTATTGGGGGAAGGGAAACAGAACACACTCACTCTCCATGACAGGATGGATCGTATGCTCAAAAAGTAGCCCTACCTGAAGAAGGTCAGCAAGGAGTCCTGTCCACAGATCAGTAATAATGACCTGCATCAGTGGGGCAACCAGGAAGTCCTCTTCTCTGACTCCCATCCATCCAGTTCCTCAGCCACTCAGTGAACCACTCAGGTCTTGCCTCTGATTGTGACGTCTTCCCCAGTTCCATTGCAGGTCAGGAAGAAGGTTCAGCCTCCAGTGCTGCGGCTGCCTGATTTGGCCCAGAAGACTACTGTCAGGATGGCTCCAAGGCCTCCTCAGACAGAGATCAAGCCTGACCTGAAAGAACCCCCTCCCTTGCCAAGGAGGCCCGAGAGGAAAAGGCCTCAGGGGAGCAAACCCACTCCAGGCACCGTCCTGCCTTCATATCTAGGTATATACACTACAGGGCTGGGCTACCTATGGAGCCAGCCTTGTCCTATCATATCAGACCATCCCAAACTACCAATCAATCAATCTATCAGAACACAGCTGGAAGGGACCTTGAAGATCTTCTAGTCCAACCCCCTGCTCAGGCAGGAGTTCCTATACCATTTCAGACAAGTGGCTGTCCAATCTCTTCTTAAAAACCTCCAGTGAGGCCTGGAGACAAAAACATATGAAGAACACTAGTCTTTCTTTTCATTAGTCCTCGTGACATACCCAATCCCTGTAACCATCCTGTAAGTCCCAAAGCGACTGTTCCAAATGGAAACTGTTCCAAGTAAATTGCGTATTTTTTTCTTGAATCAGTCAATTTAGCCGTCTCTGCTAACCCCACCAACGTTTTCTTTTTATGTGCCTAGGCTGCTGCATGCAATACATGAAACTGGTTGTGGTGACTTCCAAACAAATCAAAAAGTTTTCCTTGGTGACTTTCAAAGTTCCCTCACTTGAAGTGGTGATTTTGTCTCCAGAAGCTCTGTCGCTGATCAAGGTTAGTTCTCCCGGTCGATCCTGGATATCACTTGTTTTCTGGATTTCTTTTCATGTTTCCGGGATCTGCAAGCTGATTGCGAAGCCTTGGTAGTTCAGGCTGCAGCTGACTCAATGGAAGAAATCTTTCAGCAGTGTGGCCATCGGATCAAGCCGGGTCTTATTACGAGTCAACTCCTCTCCAAAGTCATCAGGAGGATCTCCGAGACCAAGCAATAGTAGTTTAAGTTTACTTTATTGTCATGGCACCTCATAGAATGAAATTAAGTGCCGTCTTCACTGTATATTATACTGTTGTGTCTTGCCCGCTCTCACAGCAGCCGGGGCCTTCTTATCTGCTCCCGAACACGGAGGAATGTATGCCTCCCGGCCCCAGTCCTGGCTCCATGCCCAGACAAGCTGAAGAGGAGGGGGCACCTCCCGGTCCCAGCCCTGGCTCCATGCCCAAGCAGGCTGCAGAGGAGGGAGCATCCCCCGGCCCCAGCCCTGGCTCCATGCCCAGGCAAACGGAGCAGCTAGACCCCTCCCCCTCCTCCACAGCATGTGAGCCTGAGGAAAGTTTATTTCCAACAGCTGCTGATTGGAGTGACCCTCGCATCAGAAGACTGGATAGGCGGAGGCAACAGAAGGAAGGGAGGGGCAGGCCTTAATGAGTGCTGAGTCATGGAGCCACACCCTATGACCTATATAAAGGATCTGCTTTCTGGCAGTCTCTGAGTCAGGCAAAGTCGAACTTATCTTGCTGAAGTCACTTTCTGGTCTCCTGCCTGCTCTGAGGACTTTGCTAGGACTTTGGGCAGAGCTGCAGAGGCAAGCCTAATTCGGATTTCCCTGACCCGGCCGTCAGCGGAGGAGTGGGACACGACATATACTTTTAAAAAAACCCTATAAAAATAAAACAAAAACACCCCTCCTTCACATTGTATGCAATTGAATTGAAAACCCCTGATATTGCATTAATATTGCACTCTACAGTAGAATTCAGTACGGTTACTGCTCTGGGATAGAAGCTGCTTTTTAGCCTATTTGTCCTTGTTCTTATTGTCCTGTACCGTCTTCAGATGGTCATAGTTCAAAAAAAAGCCACCCCCACCCCCCGGATGAAATGGATCTTTAAGGAAGTTTTGAACTTTCTTAAGGCAGCAGGAACTATAAAGCTCTTCCAAAGTGAGGAGGGGGCAACCAATGACCCTCTAGGCACCTCCCTTCCAGCTGGTATTTGGGGAAAGTAAGGAAACATAAAGAGCATTCTTACATCGTGAAGGACCACAAAGGAACGTCGAGAACGGCAGGACAATTTAATTTCAGAGAGAGGAGAAGGTTCCACGAGAAGGTCACAGAGCCACAGGTGCCAATGGAGAAGGGTGGTAGCAACCAGCAACCATCGACGATATCTGGAACATCTCCACGCTTGGTCATCTTCCAGCAGAAATAAGAACGCCTAGAGTAGGGCAGATGCAGAGAGCTGAACACTCCCCTGGGGGGAGATCTAATGTCCTCCAAAAAGATGCTCATTATTATCCACATAGATGGAGCATTGAATAAAAGCCTTCGGGAAAAACCTCTGGATCCCAAACGTATCTTCCCATGGGCCCTGATCGCATTCGGAAAGCATGCGACGTTTGTCAACTTAGTTTGTTAAGCCAGAAGGAGGCTGAGCACTGGTCCCCTCTTAATATCTCTTACTGGCAGTCCTTTCAACTTTCAGCCATGAATGAGCCCGGCCTTATAGGTTGTAAGTTGCGCCGGTCATAAACCAGGTCACCCTGGGTCCGTGATCGATTGAATGACCTTTGAGTGGATTAAGGGAGTTGTTCAAAATTCAACATTGTAACTAATCATATATTCATGTGCCTCTCCTAGGGGAAATTGTTTTTAAGAATAGAAGAAGAAGAATAGAATAGCGCTGGAAGGGATCTTGGAGGTCTTCTAGTCCAACCCCTGCTCAAGCAGGAGAACCTATAACATTTCAGAAAGGTGGCTATCCAGTCTCTTCTTCAAAATTTCCAATGATGAAGCACCCATAACTTCTGGTGGCAAGCTGTTCCACTGGTTAAATGTCCTTTGTTAGGAAGTTTTTCCTCAGTTCCAGGTTGCTTCTCTCTTTGATGAGTTTCTACCCATTGTTTTTTCTCCTGCCTTCTGATGCTTTGGAGAATAATTTGACCCCCTCTTCTTTGGGGCAGCCCCTCAAATACTGGAAAACTGCTTTCAGGTTGCCCCTAATTCTTCTTTCCTTTAGAAAAAAATAGTGTCTAATTTTGGTAGATGCCCCAAAGTGGAGAAATGGGGACCAAAAATGCATAGAAATATCAGTACAAGTAGTTCTCCACTTACAACCGTTCATTTAGTGTCTGTTTGAAGCTACAATAGCACTGAAGAAAGTGATTTACATCCTTTTTTCACACTGATGACCATTGCGGCATGGTTGATTTCCAAAAAACTAAACTGGACCTTGACTTACAACCACAATTGAGCCCAAAATTTCTGTTGCTAAGTGAGACATTTTTAAGTGGCTTTGCTGATCAGACGGTCGCAAAAGGGGATCATGTGACCCCGGGACACTGCAACCGTCATAAGTACATGCCAGTTGCAAGCATCTTGAGGTTTGTTCATCTGACCATGGGGATATTTCAACAGTCATAAGGGTGAAAAATGGTCATCAGCCACTGCTTTTATTGTTTTAACTTCAAAGCGTCACTAAAGGAATGGTTGTAAGACGAGGACTGCCTAATACTTAACACAGCTAGTCCTCAACTTACAACCGCAATGAAGCCCAACATTTCTGTGACTAAGGGAGACATTTGTTAAGTGAACTTTGCCTCATTTTACAACCTTTCTGGCCACTGAATCACTGCAGTTGTTATATTAGTCACACCGTCTAATCTGATCACCGTCTAATCTAAGCAAATCTGGCTTCCCCAGAGACCTGGCTTTTCAGGCAGTCACAAAAGTTGAAGATGTTTTGCTTCTCATTCAAGAGAACTGAAGAAGCTTCTTGGATGAGAAGCGAAATGTCTTCCAAGAAAAACCAGAAAGTCCAGTTGTCTCTTGAAAAAACACCTTTGGGAGTCCCAGGATAATGTGCAAGATCCGATCCAGGTCAGTCTTCTGAGCTTTTGGACCCATGCTGGAGCCCATCTTCAGGGAACTCCTCTCTCCCGGAATTTAGGCTATTCTAGGCTTCATTTTTACATGGTGCCTTCCTATTGAGTGGTGTGTTAATGGCCAGTGATTGGCTGTTATTTCCTTGTGCTGCCAAGCCCTCGGCTCCTAAGTACCTGATAAGCTGGTGGTAAATCAGCCCTCCAATTGACTGGAAGGGACCTTGGAGGTCTTCTAGTCCAGCCCCTTGTCAAGCGCAGGAGATCCTATACCATTTCAGACAAGTGGCTGTCTAGTCTCTTCTTAAATGGATGGAAACTAATGAAGGAGAGAAACAACCTGGAATTAGGAGAAATTTCCTGACAGTTAGAACATTCAATCAGTGGGACAGCTTGCCTTCAGAAGTTAAAGTTAAAGCTGGGGGCGGGGCCAGCTGTCAAAGAGGAAAGCTTTGGAAAGTGATCTGAGTATACCTGATATTCCTTGTCAATTTGTATCATCATAAGGGCTGCTTGATGTTTCCCTGTATCTGGTCTAGATGAGTTTGGTTTGCAACTCCTTAAGCAGTTAAGGCATAGGGGAATACAGTAACAGAGACAGCACATGAAAGCTCCTAGTACACAGATAATGATTATGCCTGTCAGGACAATTTTTAGCCAAGAGAAGTCTGGCAGCCAGGAGAAGAGCCATGAGAGGTCAAAGACTGGCTGGTTGTGGCCAATATCTTGGGTCAGCTCTTTTAGGTGGTTAATGTCTTTATTTACGCTTTCTGCGTTTTCTTCTAATTCAAAGCAGCAAAGCCCTTTGAATTCTTTGCAGCCATGATTGTGCTTTAACAGCAGAAAATCAATCGCTGCCCGATTCTCAAGGGTTGCCTCTCTGACTTGTCTTAGAAGGGCTCTGCGCATGCGCAAGTATGGCGGTTTGCTAGAGGAGCTGGAATCGGCGTTGGAGGCTTTTCCCGGAATGGTGGACTCCAGGTGACTCACCAGGCTGCTCCTGTCCCTCGGTGCGTTGTGTCATCTATCTGGCGGCTGCAGGAGAGGTCTTTTGATCCTCTCGGATTTGCGGCGGCTGAGAACGGGCCGAGGGAAGAGCGGCGGATCGGATGGCGGCCATCTTTGGGGCGCGAGGGAGGCCTGCTGCTTGCTGCAGGCTCCGGCCTCGATTTCGGCCTGACTCCAGCGGCAATGTGAATTCGGCCCGATTCCAGCTGCGGCATGAATTCCGGCCCGTTCGCCTGTCTGTTTGCCCGTCTGTTCCATCGGCGCTTTGTTGCGCCTGGTGAGGCTTTGGTGGGCCGCGAGGCGTCTTTTCCAGCGGCGTCCTGTGTTCCGTGGTTCCATCGGTGGTGGGCGTGGTGAGGCTGCGGTGGGAGATGAGGCCTGAGGCGAGGCTGCGGTTTGTTTCCCCCTACTGGCATTTTCCATCATGTCTTCCATCTTCCATCTGGTCCTCTATTGAATGGCCTGCCTTCCCCCCCCCCCCATCGGACTTTTGATCATCGAAGGGGCGAAGGATTGTGTCCTATCCCATAGTTGTCCGCCCCTGACTTTTGATTACTGAAGGGGTGAAGGTTTTCCCGGCCTGCATTCGCCTCCTCTGCCTATTTTCATCTTTCCGAGCTGGCTCCCTGCCACGTTGAGACCTGTGGCCTTTGGTGTCAGTAGCTGGCTGTGGATAGGTCTTGGCCTAGCAGCCGGCAGCCCGCTCTCAGAATTTTTTAGCTGGGGGCTGGTATGACAGGCTTCAGTGGAGAACTTGACAACCGATATCGATGGTGGGGACTGTGATGTCATCCATCTGTATCCACGGGTTTCTGGACTGGACTATGGACAGACTGATAGTAATTTCTACTTTATTAAGATCTTTTGTAGAAACTTTCTCCATGGGTTTACCATGGAGGCTGTCGGTTTGTTTGTCCTGGTTTTATCATCTCTATCTGGTTCCAGCTTTTATTTGTCCTCCTTGACAACTGGACATCCGTTGGAGGTTCCATCTTCTGCTAATGTCCTATCATCTGGGATTTTACCATCTTAGAATAGAATAGAATAGAATTTTATTGGCCAAGTGTGATTGGACACACAAGGAATTTGTCTTGGTGCATATGCTCTCAGTGTACATAAAAGAAAAGATACGTTCATCAAGGTACAACATTTACAACACAATTGATGATCAATATATCAATATAAATCATAAGGATTGCCAGCAACAAGTTATAGTCATACAGTCATAAGTGGAAAGAGATTGGTGATGGGAACTATGAAACGATTAATAGTAGTGCAGATTCAGTAAATAGTCTGACAGTGTTGAGGGAATTATTTGTTTAGCAGAGTGATGGCCTTCGGGAAAAAACTGTTCTTGTGTCTAGTTGTTCTGGTGTGCAGTGCTCTATAGCGTCGTTTTGAGGGTAGGAGTTGAAACAGTTTATGTCCAGGATGCGAGGGATCTGCAAATATTTTCACGGCCCTCTTCTTGATTCGTGCAGTATAAAGGTCCTCAATGGAAGGCAAGTTGGTAGCAATTATTTTTTCTGCAGTTCTAATTATCCTCTGAAGTCTGTGTTTTTCTTGTTGGGTTGCAGAACCGAACCAGACAGTTATAGAGGTGCAAATGACAGACTCAATAATTCCTCTGTAGAATTGGATCAGCAGCTCCTTGGGCAGTTTGAGCTTACTGAGTTGGCGCAGAAAGAACATTCTTTGTTGTCCTTTTTTAATGATGTTTTTGGTGTTAGCTGTCCATTTGAGATCTTGTGATATGATAGAACCCAGAAATTTGAAGGTTTCTACTGTTGATACTGTGTTGTCAAGTATTGTGAGAGGTGGAAGTATGGAAGGGTTTTTCCTAAAGTCTACCACCATTTCTACGGTTTTGAGTGTGTTCAGTTCCAGATTGTTTTGGTTGCACCACAAGGCTAGTCGTTCGACCTCTCGTCTATATGCGGATTCGTCATTGTTTCGAATGAGACCAATCACTGTTGTGTCATCTGCGAACTTCAGTAGCTTAACAAATGGATCATTGGAGATGCAGTCATTGGTATACAGAGAGAAGAGAAGTGGGGAGAGCACACAGCCTTGGGGGGCCCCTGTGCTAATTGTACAGGTATTTGATGTGATCTTGCTTAGCTTCACCTGCTGCTTCCTGTTTGTTAGGAAGCTTGTGATCCACTTACAAGTCTGTTCCGGTACGTGTAGCTGGTTTAGCTTAGTTAGAAGAATGTCTGGAATGATGGTATTGAATGCTGAACTAAAGTCTACAAAAAGGACCCTTGCATAGGTCTTTGAAGACTCAAGATGTTGCAGGATGTAGTGCAGAGCCATATTAACAGCATCATCTGTTGATCTATTTGCTCGGTATGCAAATTGCAAGGGGTCTAACAGCGGATCCGTGATGGTTTTCAGGTAGGAAAGCACTAGCCTTTCATACTTTTCACAGCAAGCAAGAAGAACCTAGATAGTATTGTTAAAGCATAAATAATGGAAAATTTCTAAAACCTACATTTTTTTTTGTTAAATCGGCCAATGCAAACTGTCCCATTTGAAGCTCTTAGGAGAAAATACACTTATAAGACAGTACATGAATTATATCTAAGGTGGCAATGTACTGCACTCCGTTTCAAGCATTCCTCTCTTTGATATCAATTTCAAAATTGTTGAAACAACTACTCTAAATGTGAAAGTCTGAGCTACAGTCATTTGTATCAGTTTGATTGATTCCAAGTTTGTAAAGCTGCCTTGAGAGCACAGTGATGATGCTAATTAAAAACCCAACAAGAAACAGAAGTAGCACCAAAAAGATTTAAATAGGTCCAGTCGTTCGGAGGCTGATCGGACACTAGTTAGGTCCTATACTAGGACTTACCTAGTGGCAATGGGGGAAGCGAGACGTTGCTACGTCTCCTCCCTCATTGCGTCGGCAGATAACCGCCCGGCCGCCCTGTTTCGGGTAACTCGCTCCCTCCTTCAACAAGGGGAGCGGGATGACCTGTTGCAGGGACGTGCTGAGGAGTTTAGTGGTTATCTATACGACAAAATCATTCAGCTTCGGACGGTCTGGACCAAAATTGGGTAGATCCGGTTGGGATGTCTGAGAGCCGTCTTGTTGAGATTGTTTGGGATGAGTTTGACCCTGTGGCTCCCGAGGACATGGACAGGTTGCTGGGTAGGCTGAATGCCACCACATGTTTACTGGACCCGTGTCCCTCCTGGTTGGTGCTGGCCGCACAGGATGTGACACGAGGCTGGCTCCAGGGGCTTACAAATGCTTCTTTGTTGGAGGGGGTCTTTCCGGCCGACTTGAAAGAGGCGGTGGTGAGGCCTCTCCTCAAGAAGCCTTCCCTGGACCCAGCTGTGTTAGGTAATTATCGTCCGATCTCCAACCTTCGCTTCGTGGCGAAGGTTGTAGAGAGTGTGGTGGCATGTCAGCTGCCCCGGTACCTGGAGGAAACCGTCTATCTAGACCCGTTCCAGTCCGGCTTCCGGCCCGGTTATAGCACTGAGACGGATTTGGTCGCGTTGGTGGATGATCTCTGGAGGGCCAGGGATAGGGGTTATTCCTCTGCCTTGGTCCTATTAGACCTCTCAGCGGCTTTTGATACCATCGACCATGGTATCCTGCTGCACCGGTTGGAGGGATTGGGAGTGGGAGGCACCGTTTATCGGTGGTTCTCCTCCTATCTCTCCGATCGGTCGCAGACGGTGTTGACGGGGGCAGAGGTCGGCCCGAGGCGCCTCACTTGTGGGGTGCCTCAGGGGTCGATTCTCTCGCCTCTTGTTCAACATCTATATGAAGCCGCTGGGTGAGATCATCAGTGGTTTTCGGTGTGAGGTACCAGCTGTACGCTGACGACACTCAGCTGTTTTTTCCACACCGGACCACCCCAACGAAGCTATCGAGGTGTTGTCCCGGTGTCTGGAGGCCGTACGGGTCTGGATGGGGAGAAACAGGCTCAAGCTCAATCCCTCCAAGATGGAGTGGCTGTGGATGCCGGCATCCCGGTACAGTCAGCTGCAGCCGCGGCTGACTGTTGGGGGCGGGGCATTGGCCCCAATGGAGAGGGTGCGCAATTTGGGCGTTCTCCTGGATGGACGGCTGTCTTTTGAAGACCATTTGACGGCCGTCTCCAGGAGAGCCTTTTACCAGGTTCGCCTGGTTTGCCAGTTGCGCCCCTTTCTAGACCGGGATGCCTTGTGCACGGTCACTCATGCTCTCGTGACATCTCGGCTGGACTACTGCAATGCTCTCCACATGGGGCTCCCCTTGAGGAGCACCCGGAGACTCCAGGTAGTTCAGAATGCAGCTGCAGGATAGAGGAGCCCTCGTGGCTCCCATGTAACACCCTCCCGCGCAGACTGCACTGGCTGCCTGTGGTTTTCCGGGTGCGCTTCAAGGTTTTGGTAATGATCTTCAAAGCGCTCCATGGCATAGGGCCGGGTTACTTACGGGACCGTCTGCTGCCACCGAATGCCTCCCACCGACCCGTGCGCTCTCACAGAGAGGGACTCCTCAGGGTGCCGTCGGCCAGGCAGTGCCGACTGGCGACGCCCAGGGGAAGGGCCTTTTCTGTGGGGGCTCCCACCCTCTGGAACGAGCTTCCCCCAGGACTTCGTCAACTTCCTGACCTTCGGACCTTCCGCCGTGAGCTTAAGACACATCTATTCATTTGCGCAGGACTGGACTAGGGTTTTAAATTTTTAAATGACTAAATTTTAGCTTTGGTTTTAAATTGGGTTTTATTATTTATATCTTATTTTAAATATTTGGCCTTTATAATAAGTTTTTTAGATGAATGTTTTATTTTGTATATTTGTGTGTTTTTATATGGCTGTACACCGCCCTGAGTCCTTAGGGAGATAGGGCGGTATAAAAATACAAATAAATAAATTAAATAAATAAATAAATAAATGTGTGAATTTAACCTTCGATTTTTCAAATTTTGGCCATGGTCAAAAGAAAATATATGTAATACAAATTATACACTTCTGCTCATACAATGGGATTCTCGAGAACATATTTGAAAAGGGATAGGAAATCAAACTGATACTAGATGCAATTTAGTGATTGAATGTTATACTGTCTATGCAACATCTATGGACTACTTCAACAGATCTCCAAGTCCAACAGAAAAACATCCAAAACCTCAAAGCACCAGGAGGAGGTGGAGATGGCAGCTATATGAAGAGTGTACATGTCTAGTTCTTTTGTTGAGGAGATATTTCCCCAATCGTAAATGGTTGAATATGTCATTGTGATAGGAATGTGTCTGAGCCTAGTGTCATTGAGTATAGCTTGAGGTCTAATTGCTACTCCCATTAGGCATGTTTTTAAGATATCTGTCACTGAGTTACCCCCTGATAGGCAAAATTCTGTGGTGTTGAGTATCTCTCTTGCTAGATACTCCCAGATGTTTCCCTTTTCTGGGATGAGGTTTGGTTCAAGGAATGCTGTTACCTGGGTTACAGTTAGCAATATACAATATAGGTTACATATAGTGTTAATAACTGGTTTTTTTCCTCCCATTATTATTATTATTATTATTCATCCCAGTTGGATCCTCCCCCCTCCCCTCTCTTTTTTTTCTTTTTCTTTTTCTTTTTCTTTTCCTTTTCCCTCTAAATATTACAAACTTGGATTAAAAGAAAAACAAACAAAAGACAACAACAATATATACATATAAGAAGAAAGGTGATGGTGGAGACAGTCTGGGTTATATTTTTTTCCTCTTCTTATTCAGTGGTGTTGTTAAAAAATGTTTCCAAAGTCCATTCTTTTGTCTCTGGATGTTTCTTCAATTTAATCGGTGGGATAGCTGGGCTATTGTCCACAACTGCAGGTTTGGCGTGTGTCCAATGTATCCAGCAGTCCCTTTCTGCAACTCGGATGGCAGTCTGGGTTGTCAGTAGAATCTGATATGGTCCTGCCCACTTGGGTTGCAGTGGTGAGTTTCGCGTGAAGAATTTTATCCACACCCAGTCACCTGGTTCAAAGGGATGTAGATTGTCTTCCAGAGGTAGCGTCTGGGTCAGGGCGCTCTGTGTCCACAGGACCTGTAATCTCATATGCAGGGCTGAAAGATATGAAGAGAGAATCATGTCCCCCCTATCTAAGCTGAGGGACTGAGGATCAAGGCCCTGCAGGGTATCAGGTGGCCGTCCAAAAAGGATTTCAAAAGGAGATATTCCTATATCCTTTCTAGGTCTAGTTCTAATGTAAAATAAGGCGATTGGTAAGACTTGTGGCCATGAGAGGTGTGTCTCTTGGCAGAGCTTACCTAATAAGGTTTTTACCTCTCTATTTGCTCTCTCTGTTCCACCTGATGAGGATGGGGAGTAGGGGCAATGCAGGTTCTGGGTGATGCCAAGTGCTTGGTATATATAGGTGAGAACTTGGGCTATGAAATGTTTGCCCCTATCCATATCTAGGACACTTGGTACCCCAAACCTGGGTACAATGTCTTTAATGAGGTGTCTGGCGGTTTCCAAGGCTGTAGCATGGCGACAAGGGAAAGCCTCTACCCAGTGTGTTAGTTGGTCTCTACATATGAGGGCATATTGGTATCCATTTGCTTTAGGCAATTGAATATAGTCCATTTGAACTCGTTCAAGGGTCTTTGTGCCCATGGTCTGCCCCCCTCATGGATGCTTTTCCTGGAGGTGCTGTTATTAGCCTGACATGTTTTACAGGTGCTAGTCACTCTGGTTGCCTCTGTATAAATTCCAGGAGCATGCCATACCCTTCTAGCAGCATCCACTATTGCTTGGGTCCCACAATGGCCTTTCGAGTGTAGCTTCTGGCAAATTAGGCGTATGAGGCGACGTGGGGCTATGGGTCTGCCATCTGGGACTCTCCAAAATCCTTTAGAAAATGTTGCACCTAATTTTCTTTCCCACATTTGGGCTTCTCCTTCTTCAAGGAAGTCCTTATATGGGATTTCTGGGTTGGTTCTTATTGCTGGAGCAATAGTGACTTGTGGAAGAGGTTCGGTGGCTACCCATTTGGCTATTGCATCAGCGTATTTGTTTCCTTTTGTAATCAAAGAGTCATCCGTTTGATGGGCTTTACAATGGATAACTGCTATTTCCTTTGGTAATTGAATGGCTTGTAATAGTTTGGAGACCAGAGCTGCATGTACAATTTGTTGACCTGCTGATGTGAGGAAACCCCGTTGTTTCCATAGTGCTCCTGTGGCATGGCAAACACCAAATGCATATCTTGAATCAGTATATATGTTAACAGACTGATTTTCTGCTGCTTCACAAGCTTTGGTTAGTGCAATAAGTTCTGTTGCCTGAGCGCTATGTGAGGGGGTTAGTGGCTCAGCCCAAATGATTTCGTGGAGAGAGACTACCGCTGCTCCTGCAACCCTTCTGTCCTCGTGCATATACGAGGAGCCATCTGTAAATAATTCAAGATCTGGATTTTCTAGAGGGTTGTCAGTTAAATCTGGGCGCGGTAGTTCTGCATCCTGTATTAGGTGGAGGCAATCATGGAGGTTATTATCCGATTGTTCTGTGGGTAATAGGGTAGCAGGGTTTAGGGTGCTACATCGTTCAAATGGATTATTGCAATGCTCTCTACATGGGGCTACCCCTGAAGTGCACTCGGAGACTCCAGTTAGTCCAGAATGCAGCTGCGCGGGTGAACGAGGGAGCTCCTCGTTGCTCCCAGGTAACACCGCTCCTGCGCAGTTTGCACTGGCTACCTGTGGTCTTTCGGGTGCGCTTCAAGGTTTTGGTTACCACCTTCAAAGCGCTCCATGGCTTAGGGCCCGGGTACTTACTGGACCGCCTGCTGTTACCTTATGCCTCCCATCGACCCGTACGCTCTCACAGAGAGGGTCTCCTCAGGGTGCCGTCCGCCAAGCAATGCCGGCTGGCGGCCCCCAGGGCGAGGGCCTTCTCTGTTGGAGCACCTACTCTCTGGAACGACCTTCCCCCCGGTTTGCGCCAAATATCTGACCTTCGGACCTTTCGCCGGGAATTAAAAACTCACTTATTTATTCAAGCGGGACTGGACTGATTTTTTAAATTCTAAATTTTAAATTCTTAATCTTTTGTAATTTTATATGGGGTATTTTAGGTTAGGTCAATCTGACGGTTTTAATTCGGCCACTATTGAATAGGTATTTTAAATTGATATTTTAACTTTGTATACTTGCTGTTTTTATCTTTGGCTGTATACCGCCCTGAGTCCTTCGGGAGAAGGGCAGTATAAAAATTTAAATAAATAAATAAATAAATAAATGTGATGTGGTCAGATGTAAACAATTCCGCCTCGTATTGCGCTAGACGCTGCTGTGTGAAGGCTTGCGTTTGTGATTTTAGGAGAATAGCGAATACTTCGTGGGGCACTTTTAAAGTCAGCGGCCGTCCGAGGACTAGGTCCTTGGATCGTTTTACTATTTCTACCGTGGCCGCTACTGCCCTCAGGCAGGGGAGTGTTCCCCGGGCTACCGGATCTAATTTTACTGAATAGTATGCCACGGGTCGCTGAGCTAGACCACAGCTCTGTGTTAGAACTCCTGATGCAATGCCTAGTTTTTTGTGTATGAAGAGAGTAAATGGTTTTTTGTAATCAGGCAAACCCAATACCGGGGCTGAAGCTAGTGTTTGTTTAATTCTCCCGATATGCTGGTCTAAAGATTTTGTCCATTCTATAGGATCTGGCATGTTTTTAGTAGTTAAGTGTATCAGGGGTTTTGCTAGTTCCCCAAACGATGGGATCCAGGGGCGACAAAATCCCAGGACCCCTAGGAGTGCTCTTACTTGTCGTTTCGTGCTGGGGTTTTTCATGGCCAATATGGTTTCTAGGCGGCTGGGAGCTAGTTTCCGTATTCCCGGCGCAATTATGTAGCCCAAATAAGTTATTTCTTGTTTCAAATATTGCAATTTGGTGGGGGAGGCTTTATGTCCCTTCTCCGCTAAGGCTTTTAGTAGATGTAAAGTGTCACGTTTACATGCCTGCTCACTTTCTGATGCTAGCAACAAATCATCTACATATTGGATTAATATAGATTTTTCAGGTAAGTTTATGGAGGATAGATCGTTCCTTAAAATTTGGGAGAATAGGGTGGGAGACTCCGTGTAGCCTTGAGGCAGACGGGTCCAAGTATATTGCTGTTCCTCCCAAATAAGGCAAATAAGTATTGTGATGCTGGATCTACCGGAATGCTAAAAAAAGCGGAACAGAGATCCACCACGGTGAAGTGAGTAGCGGAAGCCGGTACTTCCGTAATTATTGTTGCGGGGTTCGGCACTATCGGGGCTCGAGGTATCACGTGACTGTTGACGGCCCTCAGATCGTGAACAAAACGGTAAATGGGATCCCCATTCTCATCCACCTTTGATTTTTTTACGGGAAAAATTGGGGTATTACATGGGGAGGTACATTTCCGCAAAACTCCCTGCTCCAGATAGGCTTTAATCAGTTTGCGTATTGGTTCAATGGCCTCCGCTTGAATCTTGTATTGTGGGATGCATGGTGGGCATCCGGTTTTCACTTTTATTGTCACCGGGGTGGCCCCTTTTAAAAGTCCCACTTCAGTTGAATCCCAGCCCCAAAGTGAGGGGGGCAAAGTTGCTAAATCCGCATGTAGCGGGGGTGGATGGGTGGCTAGTAGGAAAGTTTTCTTTCCGGGGATGTCTAGAGTGAGGCCCCTTCTCCCACATTTAATGGTTGCTCCCAATTTGCATAGGAGGTCTCTTCCTAAAAGGGAGACTGGGGATTGCGGGCAGATGGTGAAGCCATGTTTTAATGAGAAGAGACCTAATTCGACTGTTAAATCTTTAGTATATTCTACCGGGATGACTTTCCCCCCCACTCCTACTATATTATCTTGAGCTCCTTTCTTTATTGAGTCCTTGTGGGGTGGGTTGATAATTAGCGAGGCAGTCGCCCCAGTGTCCACTAGGCAGTTATATTCTTTTCTCTCTATGAGAAGCACTGTTCCCTCTAAGCTGCGCGCGTGCGCAAATGCGCACTGCTAACACGGTCTCCGCGCACAGAAAATCTGTGCTGCTCAGCTAATCAACGCCTGTCAAATTACGTTGATTAGCTGCGCAGCACAGATTCGGCTAGCTAAAACTTTTAGCTAGCCGAATCTGTCTGCGCAGCTAATCAACGTAATTTGACAGGCGCTGATTAGCTGCCCAGACAGATTCGCCAGCTAAAACTTTAGCTAGTCGATTCTAGCTAAAAGTTTTAGTTAGTCAATTCAGGCGCAGCTAATCACCCCCTGTCAAATTCCGTTGTTTAGCTGCCCAGCACAGATTCGGCTAGCTAAAACTTTTAGCTAGCCGATTCTAGCTAAAAGTTTTAGCTAGCCGAATCTGTTTGATTCTTTTAATAAATCATGTGACTTGAATGGATGGATTTAATAAATGAATAATAATAAATAATAATAATAATAATAAATAAATAAAATATAATATAATAATAATAATAAATAAATAAAATAAATGAATGGATTTAATAAATCATGTGACTTGAATGGATGCGATGCTGGCATGACCCGCACGTCTGATGTTGCTCACAGTGGTCCAAGGGACCGCTCAGGGAGTTAGTGTGCTTGCTCAGACTCGTGAAAAATTAGAGGGAACATTGATGAGAAGGGATATCATAGGTTCCCCTTCGGGGCCGTTCCTTAAGGGAATTGCAAGCCCCTGGAGTGTGGCCATGAACTCCTTCTCTTCTTTCTCTAGTCATTGAGTATCTGGGTCCCTTTCCAGTTCCCAGTCCGGGTTTCTCGGATCATTGCGGTTGTTTAGGTGGGCTGGATTGTATGGTGGAAGTGGGGCTGTTGGTGGTTCCCGATGATAATTGTTTCTCCGTTCGGAAGGATAATGGAAATCATTTTCCCCCCGAAGGATTTTGGGCGGTGCGCTATACCGGGAATGGGTTTGGGTCTGATTACATCGTCAACTTAGGTGTCCCTTTTCTCCGCATTTGAAACAATGTCGGCATTTCTGTGATAGGACTCCAGTTTTTTCGCACCGCCCACACCGAGGCCGTCCATCGCCCAATCGCTGTTGTGGTGGCCTTGCTCTGTCCTGCAGAGCCGCAAATATTTGTAATTCCTCATGTCTTTCTGACTTCCTTCTTCTCTCTTTGTCTTTTTCCTTTTCTAACTCCCTCCTTTCTTTTTCCTCCTCCTTCAGTTTGTCCTGCTGGTCATAAATGAAGTTGGCAATTCTGCGCAACTCCGATATCTCTAAAGAGGACCAGTTAGACACTATTTTGTGGAAATGTTCTTTTATATCACGGGCAGATTGGTCAACGAAGGCTGAGGCTAATATCCTCTGATCCTTCTGGCAGCTGAGATCGAGGTGGGCATAAGTCGTGGCTGCCTCAGAGAGTCGGACCCAAAAGGCATCTGGGTTCTCCTGATCTCTTTGGGTTATTCTCTGGAATTCTGACCAATTTAAGGGTCTTTTCCCAATTTCTTCCAGGGCTTCCAATAGGTTTTCCTTTGCCTTGGTGTACATAATCCAGTGGTTGTTATCATTATAGTCCCAGTCAGGGCGCTGTAATGGCCAGACTACCCGGGCCTGGGCTACCTGGCCCGGAGCGGCTATAACTGGCTGTTTGGCAATCTCATCAGTTTTCTCAAATAATTTTAATAACTCATCTTTTGTTAAGAAGACATGCAACAGCTGGTTCATGTCTCCCCATGATGGATTATGGCTCTCTATTATGGCCTTGAGAGTCTGAATTACTGTAAGGGGGTCAGCCCTGAAAGATGGTGCCTCCTTTTTCCAAATTACTAGGTCTGAGGCTGAAAATGGGGTGTGTGATAGGATGTATTCTAGCTGACCCCTCTGTCTCCCAGGCACAGGTTTACTTATTAGTGGGGCCATTATTTTTGCTGTGTTTTCCTCCTCCTCGCTGGTTGGATTTCTTTCCCTCAAAGGTTCCTTATTTTTAGATAGTTCAGCCCAGCAATACCAATAGGGTATATGGCTAGGCTTCAATCGTGGTCTAAATGCCATCAGGATTTTTATATCTAGAGTACCACCATGAGGCCAAATTTGTTTCCCAGTGTCATCTTTTAGCAAAGTCCATTTTTTACACAATTTCCTCAATTTCTTTTTTCGCATACCAGGCAAAACTGGCAGCCTGCGGGCATCCCAGGCCCCAAGCAGGTTTCCTAGGGGATTTTCCGCCACCCTCGAGCTACTGCTTCCCATGTTTCCCTCTCCGATGTGAGGTTTTATTTTTCACTTTGGCTTAGCCGGGTGGAGTTTTCTGAAAACTCCTATAGTTTTCAGAAAAAAAAATTCTGGGAAGGACTTCGACTCCCTTCTGTCGAAGTATGGGCCCCTTCCTGTTAAGGGAGCTCTGTTTTGGATCAAAAAGGTGATCCCAGAGGACCTACTGCCCCTCCAGCAGGTACGAGCACCACCTCAACACTGCTTCCTGCTTTGCTCTTTACTCTCTTAATTGCTTCATTCACACTTACTTTCCTCTCGCTCGGCTTCCATTCCCAATAAACACAAAGTTCCACGTTTGGCTTCCCCCCCTTGCTTTCTCTATCCTACCGGTCACGGCTCGGTGGAGCTAGCAGTAGGCAGAGGTGCGGCTAGAGGTTGCTCAAAGAGGTGGAATCAGACTGTTTCCTTAGGCGGAATCCCACTATCACACACACATGCACACATACATACTTTCGTTTCTCTAGGTTCTGGGAATTATCCTTTTAAAATAGTAAATTTAAGGCGGTACTCACCTGCTTTCAAGCAGCTGTTGAGGGCAAAGCTCAAAAACTCCCTTTATTACCCGACACCTCCTGGGCAGGGTCCGTGGATTCTTCCCCGGACAAAATGGTCCGTGCCGGCTGGGTTGGATCTTCAGGCCCCGTCCGGTGGCTGGGTTGGCTGGGAGTCCCTTCATGGAAGTCGCCAATTGTTAGATCGTTCCCCGAATGGGTTCGAATTTCCCGGCTGGGAGAGCCTCTCCAGCAGATTGGAGCGTTGCCGATGTGTTAGAAGAATTGAGATCGAAGCGAGCTGCGTGAAAGCGAGGTTTCTTTATTTTTCAGGAAGACGAATCCAGCAAGCTGGGTGAGCTGACAACGATATACAGTAAGTGTACATTTTTTATACTCTTTTTCCCTTTTCATTTCTTTGTTTCGGGAGTACTTGATGGGTTTTCCTTTTGTGTATGTGTTTGCTAAGTTTTCTGTGTTTTGTCTTTCTGATTATGTTAATGTGGGTGGGTTTCGTGTATGGGTGTGTGTTCCGGTTTAATCTGTTCATTCTAACGATTTGATTTCCTCAAGTATTCTCCCTCCCGTTAGTTGTTTTCCATATGTTTTGATTTGAAGTTAATCTATTTAGGCTTGTGATTGAATCTTGTCTTGATCTAATCTATTTCTTTTATTCGGTCGGCTATGTCTGTGTGACCTGATTATTTCCTTTCCTGTATTTCTTGGTATTGTCTTTTAAATAGCCTTGAGGTTTGTGGGTTTTTCCCTGGCCAGATTTAATTCTGAGTCAGTGCCTTTTGTTATTATGATGCACCCTTGCTTGGTTTCCTTTTGCTCAACACTGCCTAGGTGAAGTTCCCTTCCTACAGAACAGAGGAACAACAGATCATTCCTGCAAAGAAAAAGAAAAGAGAGAGAGATGAAGAAGCTATGGAGAAGGGACAGTGACTGTGCAATTTATCGACAGCAACCATTTCCCACCTCGAAGAACACTAAGTAGCAGTGAATTTAGAAAGCATAAAGACTAAAGAAGGGGAAAAAAACAACAACGGATTACTAGGGTGATAACTCTAGAGTGGGAACTAATTACAATCAATTGACTATCTTTTATATCTTTTATATATTGATATATTTCTATACCTTTTACTGAATAGATTCTAATATATTAATTATTTCCCTCCTCTCTCTTTATATACCTATATTTAATTATAGGATACTTTCCCTCTTATAGATTTACAAATTGATTATAGAACCTGCCGTGGGGGCTGAATAGAAAATACCAGAAAGGAATGTCGGATCTTGGGAGCGACCAGGAGGAGATGGGGGCTGCTGGCATGTCGCACTGCAAATTGAAAAACTGCAATTAGAGGGACGACGTGAGAAGCCAAAGTGGTCCGTGGGGGTTGGCAGATTACCAGAACTGGGGGAAACTTCCCAGGGGTTACAATAAGAAGCATAAGGGAGGATACTCTGCCTGGCAGCAAGAAGAAAAAATGAAGGAGGACCTGCAAATCACAGAGGCAGTGAAACTTTATAAAGATGCCATTCGGAGACGACAGGCCCGTGAGTGGTATGAATCATCTACTCAGGGTATCTCTGGGAAGGGAGGAGAAGAGCCAGACCTGGGAAGTGCTGGAGAGACTGCTTACGACAAAGAGGCGGCTGGGGATTGTAGTATCTAGTAGAGGTCTGGTTCCACCTTCTGGACAGGCACTGCCACGCAGGCGGAAAAAGCCCAAGATCCCCCCTCTTCCTGGAAAATACAACGGAGAGCCAAAGGAACTTGGACGGTTCTTAGCTCAAGTGTGGAATCACATGGAGGATTGGGGAGAGGATTTTCTATTTGATGCAGCCCGTATGAGGTGCGTGACCAGAGTCCTAGAAGGGGTGGCAGCAGATTGGTTTGTAATTCTTCATAATGAGGACTCCCCAGTGCTAAGAGATTATAACCAATTCATGGCAGCCCTAAGAGCGAGATATGAGGATCCTCTGGTTGAGTGGAAAGCAAGGATCCGGATGAAATACATCAAACGGGAGAAGGCCGGTAGCCAAATACAACCAAGAATTTCGTGAGATGCTGCCCCATATGAGAGGTGGTCCGAAGTTGCTTTGTTGGAGAACTACAAAGATGGCCTGAATGAAGACGTATATGCACTTTGTTGGGTGCGCAAGACCCCCCCCCACCCTGCACGGTTGGTATACTCTGGCAGCGGAGATGGAGATCGATCTGGCCAGAGACTGCATCCCAGGCAGTCGAACCTGGAAGCAGACCCCTCTCCACCCCATAAAGGAGCTCCAAAAGGCCCTGGAGTCACTGCCAGCAGGAAGCAGAGATCTATGGCTTGTTTCAGATGTGGAAAGGAAAGCCACTGGGCAGTCAACTGTGTGGTCAAGCTGGACCCCAAGATGACTCCTGGTGGTGGAAAAGGATTGTGAAGCTGCTTGCCAAGGCTCGAGAGGTTGCGAAGAAGGGAGCTGACGTCATCGAGGTCGCTCATCCCATCAAGGAGGAGTTGGGAAGTCTGACTAGCTCTGATGACAGTGGATCTGGGTCTGATTCCAATGAAGTTCTTTTGGTGCATTGGAAAAGGGGACCCCTGACTATCCCAGTGAAATTGCATGTCCCTTCTACTGCAGCCCAGGGGGAGATACTAGCTTTTTTGGACTCGGGGTGTACCAGGTGTGTCATCAGCCCTGAGGTGGTGGAGAAAATGGAACTCAGACTAAAAACTCTAAGTAGGCCCATAGCCTTTTGCCAGCTAGATGGGTCAGTAGCAGGGGGAGGTCCAGCCCATTTTATAACTGAACCAATAGAAATGATCATGGGCGATCACCGAGAAACCCTGAATTTTATCGTGACATCGGGGATGGACCAACCTGTCTTGTTGGGATTGCCCTGGCTCCAAAAATGGAACCCACAAATAAATTGGAGAACGGGTGTATTGTGGTTTCGCTCCAAACCACGCAGGGTGGAGAAGGGAGTTGCCAAAAGAGAGGAAGCCATACCAACCGAAGTACTGGCGTCAGTAATAGAACACTTGGAGGAGGAGGAAAGAATTCCCAAGGAATACTGGGACCTTTGAGAGGTATTTAGTGAGAAGGCCTCTGATGTGTTGCCCCCTCATAGGCCCACAGACTGTAGCATTGAAATTCTTCTGGGGGTAAAGCTTTGTTCTGTTTCCCTCCCCCAATACTCCCAACAAAGAGTCAGTTAAAGGCCTTCTTTTCTAGTTTATTTACATAGATAAATGTTCTGGCCACGTCTACCCACGGGCCTGCCAAGTCTCTAGAGATAACTAGGAAATTATAGATAAGGCCGGAGTTACTAACTAAGATATTCTTCCTTCCATTGATACAGTTTGCCGGCGCAAATTCACTGCTTTGTCCAAGACAAAAAGCCAGGAAGTTCCGCCTCCTGCTTTTATAGCCTCTGTAGATGTCACTGCGTGACTCATCATTCTTTGACTTTGTCCCAACGCCTCCTCTGCTGCGCGCGCCGGTCACGTCTGCGCAGTCTTGCATCAAGCCAAAATTGTTCTTGGGGCGTTGCCAAATCAGAAGAAGGCCCGGGAGAATCAGGCCTTGCCGGCCCCTCCTCCTCCCTTTGGGTGGGTGCCAGGGAGGGAGAGGGCCCAGGAGAAGCAGGTCTTGCCAGGTCTTCTCCCTCATTTTCTGAATCATCCGAGTCCAGGAGTCCGAGTCCAGGAGTCCGAGTCCAGAAACCTGGGTCACAACACTATCCCTCACCGCAGGACCCTTCCTCCGGGGCTGACGATCGGGATGCGGTTGGGCTGGGTTCTGCTCATAGAAGGGCTGCACCAGGTCAGGGGCATGAACGTTGGAGGCATCTACCCAGGAGAAATCAGTCCCGTATCCCTTCCACGTGATCAAATATTGGAAACGACCCTTCAGCCAGTGGGAGTCTCGTACGCTGTGGACTTCGTATTCCTCCGACCCGTCCTTGGCGACAGTGACAGGTGCTGTTGGGCACCGAAGGGGACTCAGTGTGGCCTCAGGAACCAGAAGGGACCGGTGAAAGACGGGGTGGATCTGCATGGATCGTGGCAGGGTCAGTCGGTAAGCTCAGTCGGTTGATGACTGCCACGACAGGGAACGGGCCGATGAATCGGTGGTCCAATTTCTTTACCGGGCGGTCGGACAGGAGGTGTTTGGTGGAGAGCCACATCCTGTCTCTGACCACCAGTGGGGGCGTTGCCCGTCGGGAGCAGTCGGCGGACCATTTGTAGTCCTCCTTCGCCCGATCCAGCTGCTGACGTACCAACTGTTGGACCACATGCAATTTCGTCAGGAAGGTCTGCGTTTCGGGAACAGGAGAGTCCGGTGGTGCAAGAGGGAAGAGCCGCGGATGGTACTCCACATTGGCAAAGAACGGGGTCATCTGAGTAGAAGTGTGCTGAGAGTTGTTAAAAGCAAACTCTGCCAGGGACAGGTAATCAGCCCAGTTGTCCTGCTGCTGGTTGATGAAGCAACAGAGATACTGTTCTAGGATACCGATGACCTTCTCTGTACCCCCGTCAGTCTCCGGATGGTGCGATGATGACAGACACACCTGCACCTCCAACGCGGCCATCAGGCTCTTCTAGAAGCGAGCTGTGAACTGAACTCCGCGGTCCGAAACCACCCTGTCCGGCAGACCGTGGAGGCGGAAGATGTGCTGCAGGAAGAGACGGGCCGTTTTGGCAGCTGTGGGCAGCCCGCAGCATGGGATGAAGTGTGCCATCTTGGTGAGCATATCCACCACCACCACCAGCAAAGTGGTGAACCCAGAGGACGGCGGCAGGTCCGTCAGGAAGTCCATGGAGATCGCCCCCCAAGGTCTGTCGGGTGTCGGCAAGGGCTGGAGGAGCCTGGGAGGGGCCCTTGTGGCGGCCTTGGCTTGCCGGCACGGTACGCAGGATGTCACATACGCATGTACATCATGCCACACTCGGGGCCACCAAAAGGTCTGTGTCACCAGGTGGAAGGTCTTGAAGAACCCAAAATGTCCTGCTGCAGGGTTGTCGTGGCACTGGGTCATGACGAGGGCTCGGAGTGGTCCTGTGGGCACGTATCATCGCCCCCAAAACTTGAGTAAGTCCTCCTCCAAGGTCCAAGGAGACGCGGGGCCCACCTCCGCTCTCCTTTGCTGTGACCAGGTGTCCTGGCGCTGCGCCTCTCGCACCTGGGCCCGCAAGTCCACCGGTTCCCGTGCTGCGGCCAAGGCTTCTGCCGGCAGCACCGTCCATGGAGGAAGGGGGTCCTTGGCGCAGAGGTACTCCGGCTTGCGGGACAGGGCATCCGCCCTCCGGTTGTGACCGCTGGGAATTTAGGTCACGCGGAAGTTGAACCGGGCAAAAAACAATGACCACCGGATCTGCCGCTGGTTCAACTTTCAAGCTGTGGTGAGGTGCTCGAGATTCCGATGGTCCGTTCGGACCTCCACCTGATGTCGGGCCCCCTCCAGATGGTGTCACCAAGCCTCGAATGCAGCTTTGATAGCCAGCAACTCCTTTTCCCAGATGGTGTAGTTGCGCTCGGAAGGATTGAGTTTCCGGGAGTAGTAAGCGCAGGGAAAAAGTGTGCCACCATTTGTCGGAGCCTGTAAGCAGCACCGCTCCAAGAGCCACATTGGACGCATCCGTCTCCACCACAAAAGGCCGGAGTGGGTCGGGATGCCTCAGGATGGGTTCCGTGATGAAGGCTTTCCTGAGGGCTGTGAATGCTTCTTGCTGCGGGGGACCCCACCGGAACGCGACCTTCTTCCTGAGGAGCTGGGTAAGTGGAGCCGTCAGTGTGGCGAAGCCCGGGATGAAGGTCCGATAGCAGTTGGCGAAGCCCAGAAAGCGCTGAACATCCTTCACCCGACGAGGGGCTTCCCAGCTACACAAAGCCTCTACTTTGTGTGGGTCCATGGCTATGCCCTCGGGCAAGATGATATGCCCGAGGAATTCTATGGAAGTCCAGAAGAAGACGCATTTCTCCAGCTTCTCATTGAGTTGTTGCTCCCGCAAGCGTTGCAGAACCAGACCGACGTTCCGAAGGTGGCTTTCCCTGGACCGGGAGTAAATCAGGATGTCGTTCAGGTAGATTCAATGAACTGATCCAACATGTCTTGGAACACATCGTTCATGAAGTGCTGGAAAACGGCGGGGGCATTGGTCAACCCAAACGGCATGACAGTGTATTCGTAGTGTCCGTATCGGGTGCCGAATGCCATCGTCCATTCATCTCCCTCTCGCATCCGCACCAGGTTGTAGGCCCCCCGGAGATCGAGCTTGGTGAAGATCGTGGCCTCCCGCAACCTCTCCAGCAGCTCCGGGATGAGCGGCAGGGGGTAGCGATTCTGCACCGTAATGGCGTTTAGCTGGCGGTAATCGCAGCACAGGCGCAAGTCCCCAGTCTTCTTCTTCACGAAGAGGACCGGGGCCGAGAGAGGGGATTTCGAAGGCCGGATGAACCCTCGGGCCAGATTTTTGTCCAGGAAGTCCCTGAGGGTGGCCAACTTGGGCTCCGACATGGAATACAGGCGTCCCACAGGCAGTGGTGCATTGGGCAGAAGGTCCACGGGGCAATCGTAGGGCCGATGCGGGGGTAGTCGGTCCACCTCCTTCTCGCTGAACACGTCGGCGAAGTCCGTCAGCTCAGGAGGCAAGGAGATGGCAGCAGTGGGGACGTTCTGGCCGGCACAGGTGTGGCGGATGTGGTCGACGCACTGCAGACTTGGGAAATAGATGGCATTCTGCGACCAGGTCACCTGAGGATCATGAGTCCGAAGCCAGGCCAACCCAAGGACCAAGGGAAAATGAAGGTCCGCTGTGACATAAAACTGGATCGCCTCCTCATGGTCCCCAATAGCCAGGCGCAAAGGCTGGGTGGTGAATTTAATGGGGCCGGACACCAGTTCTCGTCCATCAGTTGTCTCTACCCGCATCGGAGGGTCCACCGGAACCACGGGAACCGCAAACTGGGTCACAAAGGCCTGGTCCATAAAGTTTGTTGTGGCCCCTGAGTCCACCGGCGCATGCGCCTGGAGCCCGTCCGACTGGTTCCCCAACCATATCCATGTGTCCAGAATCAGATGCCGAGGGGGCCCAGAGTCTACTTCCGCAACATCCAGTGGGGGCTTAGTACGTGCCCGACCTAGGGTTTCCCTGAGGTCGGGCCTGCTCCGTTTCCCGATTGGTCACGCTTTGATTCGGGGACCGGCAGGCGTGCCCCACTTCGCTTTCTGGGGCAAGAAGCGGCGAAGTGGCCGGGCTCCCCACAGGAGAGGCACAATCCCCCTTGGCGCCTCCGGTTCCGCTCCTGGGCTGTCAGGCGAGGTCTGGCCACTCTCAACTCCATGGGCTCCTCCACAGCGGTTACAAAACATGGGGCGACCCGGGGTGCTGGTGGTGCAGGAAGCGGGGGTGCAGACATCGATGGTGGGTCCCGGGGGGTGCGACAGGACGGTCGCTGTTGCAGACGGGCGTCGCGGCACCAAGTTGTCTAGGGTCCGCGGCGCCTCCACCCGGGCCAGCTCATCTTGCAGTTCCTCTGAGAGTCCCTCCTGGAAAGCATCCACCAGTGCTGCATCATTCCAGTCAGAGTCCTGGCACAAAAGATGAAATTCGGCGATGTACTCCTGCAGTGGGCGCTTCCCTTGACAGAGTTCCTTAAGGTGCCTGGTTGCCGTCAGTGTCCGAACGGGGTCCTCGTACATGAGCCAAAAATGCTGTTGGTCCACCAGCAGGGGGCTGTCCTGGAGAAAGAGGGGCGTGGCCCATCGGGCAGCCGAGCCAAAAAGAAGGCCACCTTAGCCCAGTCGTCTGGGAAATCCTCTGGCCGCATAGCCATGTAGAGCTGGCACTGTCCCAAGAAGGTTGGGAACATCTCAGGCTGCCCAGAAAACTTATCCGGCACGGTTATCGGGCACTTGCGACGAGGAGGAGGAGTGGGAGGACGGGGGTGTGGGGAGGGCTTCAGGCATATTCCCGGCAGCAAGTTGGCCTGCCAAGTGAGCCACTTGCTGCTGTAGCTGTTGATTAGCCGCTTGTAGCTGCTGTACCTGCTGCTGTACCTGCTGCTGGTCCATCTTTGGTGGAAGATGGTTTAGTCGGGATCTTGGACAAAATGTTCTGTTTCCCTCCCCCAATACTCCCAACAAAGAGTCAGTTAAAGGCCTTCTTTTCTAGTTTATTTACATAGATAAATGTTCTGGCCACGTCTACCCACGGGCCTACCAATCTCTGGAGATAACTAGGAAATTATAGATAAGGCCGGAATTACTTACTAAGATATTCTTCCCTCCATTGATACAGTTTGCCGGCACAAATTCACTGCTTTGTCCAAGACAAAAAGCCAGGAAGTTCCGCCTCCTGCTTTTATAGCCTCTGTAGGTGTCACTGTGTGACTCATCATTCTTTGACTTTGTCCCAATGCCTCCTCTGCTGCATGCGCCGGTCACGTCTGCGCAGTCTTGCACCAAGCCAAAATTGTTCTTGGGGCGTTGCCAAATCAGAAGAAGGCCCGGGAGAATCAGGCCTTGCCGGCCCCTCCTCCTCCCTTTGGGTGGGTGCCAGGGAGGGAGAGGGCCCAGGAGAAGCAGGCCTTGCCAGGTCTTCTCCCTCACTTTCTGAATCATCCGAGTCCAGGAGTCCAAGTCCAGGAACCTGGGTCACAACAAGCTTCCTAAACCAAAAGCCTACCCCATGATGCAGAAAGAATTGGCGGGGGGAGGTTACGGAACTT
The DNA here is from genome assembly GCF_028640845.1 of Ahaetulla prasina. Taxonomy (NCBI): domain Eukaryota; kingdom Metazoa; phylum Chordata; class Lepidosauria; order Squamata; family Colubridae; genus Ahaetulla; species Ahaetulla prasina. The sequence goes on along the minus strand of NC_080549.1, from coordinate 29,244,905 downwards.
TATTGATAAAACCCTGGAACGAGGATTTATTCAACCAGCTAGGCCATGAGTAGCTGCCCTGGTAATGTTCCGGGAGAAGAAGGATGGGTCCTTCCGCCTAGTGGTTGACTACAGAAACTTGAATGCTGTGTGTGTAGAAAATGTGTGTAGAAAATGTGTATCCTATGCCACTTATGAAGGATATGCTGGCCCATTTGTCAAAGGGGAAGTTTTTCACCAAACTGGACTTGTGAGAGGCTTATTACAGAGTGCGCATTAAGGAAGGAGACGAGTGGAAAACTGCTTTCAATTGTCCCCTGGGTTGTTTCTAATTTCAAGTGCTCCCGTTTGGATTACAAGGAGCCCTTGCGGTGTTCATGCAATTGATAAATGAAGTACTCCATAAGCACCTGTTCAACGGGGTCTTGGTTTATCTTGATGACAACCTTATCTACACGGGGACTATGGATGAACATGTGAAACTAGTAAGAGCGGCTCTCAAAAAACTGTTAGCTGCAGAACTATATGCGAAACTGTCTAAATGCAAATTTCATCAAACCAAAATTGACTATTTGGGATACTGTATATCTCCGGAGGGGCTGGAAATGGATCCAGGGAAGGTCTGTGCAAGCTTAATGTCAAATGTGCCTCTTTTCAACACTCAAGAAAGAAAAACCCCAACTCCATTGTTTGTAGAGAAAGGTATTTTACTGAGAGTGAACTGATTGCAACGAAGTAAAGTAAGTTCTGAATAATAGGTGTGTCTTACACATATATGTTCCCACATAAATCCCTCCTCCCCCAAAGGTCAGGCAGTTGTGTCCAATCCACCTCTTCCTCAGATTTCACATGAGGGTCATCTTCAGATGGTTTCATTTCTCTGCTATGCATGAACCGTTGGCTGCGAGGGTTATCAGCCCGCTTCTTAGATTTTGAATTCATCAGTTTTGATTCTGGATTAGCTCCTCCCCTCCCCACCTATGGCAGCCAAAGCAGCTGGCCCATAATTAAAGATACATTACCCCTTTCCAATGCCTAGCGCTGTATATAATAGTTGATTGGTATAATAATAAGTGGATACTAAACAGACTTTACATTTGATTAGATTGTTTGCATTCTATTTAGTATATCTTGGTAGAGATAAAAGGTAGACCTCTCTATAATATAGGATTAAACTCTGTATATACCATACATAGGTGGAATAATTTCTTCCAAGTACTCAAAATGTCAAACACATTCACAGTTACGAAAACAGTTAAGAAAGCAACCCCAAGAACAGCTTCTCCTGCAGGACAGAAATTAATAACGGATATGTCAAGCGCTGAGAAACCAGGATCAGCCCCAGCGTTGCAGAGTATACAAACAGCATTAAACATGACTCAAGAAGTAATGATGAAAACCCAGGAGTCTGTGACTAACAACCATTTTTTTTTCTTCAGTAGCTGAAGAAAAAGCATGCCGTTGCCGAAAGGAGCAGTAATTATAGGTAAGTGAGGAGGGGGAATTGGCTGGGCATGGGTGGGGGCTCTTGTAAATGGGGGCTGTTAAAAAGTGAGTTTAAAAGCCTGTGAGGATTGCCAGAGGAGGCTTTTAAAACCTCGGTTTTTTTCTTTTTTTTCCCCCTTCAGCTGAAGAGGGTTTTTTAAAAAAAACTTTTAAAAGGTTTTGATGATCTCTGCTCAGCACCGCGATCATCAGAGGTTTTTTTTTTACTTTTAAAGGCATGTTTCGGCTGAAGAAAAACTTTTAAAAGTAAAAAAAAAAAACTCTGCTGATGGTGAGGCTCAGCAGAGGCGGGGTTGGGATTTTTGCTACCGGTCCTCCAAACCAGCAGCTGGCCGGATTGGCCAAGCTGGTCTGAACCGGGAGCATTTCACCCCTGGTTTGTGGTCATGTGTGAATCAGGCCTAACCTGGGTCGGGGTGAATCTATGAACACAGACTGACCTGGGTTTGGGGCCTGAGCTGTGTTGGTGGTGAGTTTGTGAATGGGGCCTTTCCCAGGTCGGGGTTGAATTTGCAAATAGGGTTAAGGTTAGGATTTGGGCGAGTCAGGTTTGGGTGCACGTTGAAATGGGTGCATTTATTTATTTATTTATTGTTCACATTTTTATACCGCCCTTCTCCGAAGACTCAGGGCGGTGTACAGCATAGATAAAACACAGATACAAAAATTTTTAAATACAATATAATTAAAAATCTAATTCCATAAGCTGAATATTTAAAATACGTGCATAAAATTATAGAATAAAATACCCCATTAAAAACCCCACTAAAAACCCTCGATTAAAATTTATCATTAGGCCAGCCCTGCTTGATGAAAGAAGAAAGTCTTAAGCTCATGCTTAAAGGTCCAAAGATCAGGGAGTAGGCGTAGCCCCACAGGTAGTTCATTCCACAGGGCAGGAGCCCCCACAGAGAACGCTCTTCCCCTGGGGGCCGCCAGCCGACATTGTTTGGCTGATGGCACCCTAAGGAGGCCCTCAAGTTGCAAATGGAACTTGACCTGGGTTTCTGTAAACGTGCGAATGGAGCCTGACCTGGGTTTGGATGCATGTGCGAATGGGTCCTGACCTGATTTGGGGGCTTTCCCAGGTCGGGGTTGAATTTGAATTCATGAATGTGGCCTGACCTGGGTAATGCCGCCAGACCCAGGTTTTGGCCCATGTGTAAATGGGGCCTGACCTGGGTGTGGGCTCAATTGCAAACATTTGTACAAATCTCACATTCGCATGTGCGCCTAAACCTCAGATCAGGCTCTATTCGCACATGTGCATACACCCAGGTCAGGCTCCATTCACACATGTGTAAAAACCCAGGTCAGGCCCCTTTCGCACTTGCACACATCCAGGTCAGGTTCCATTTGTATGTGCGCACACACTCAAGTCAGGCTCCATTTGCTTGTGCGCACAAACCTAGGTCAGGCTTTTACACTTGCACACAACCAGGTCAGGCTTCATTCACATTTGCAAACACCCAGGTCAGGTTCCATTTGTATGTGCGCACACACTCAAGTCAGGCTCCATTTGCTTGTGCGCACAAACCCAGGTCAGGCTTTCACACTTGCACACAACCAGGTCAGGCTTCATTCACATTTGCAAACACCCAGGTCAGGTTCCATTTGCACATGCACACACACCCAGGTCAGGTTGCATTCGCACTTGCAAACACCCAGCTCGGATTTCATTCACGCATGCGTACAAACCCAGGTCTGGTGCCGTTTGCATGTGTGCACATCTATGTCAAATTCCATTTGCACATGTGCACATCCAGATCATGCTCCATTTGTACATGCACACACAAACCCAGGTCAGGGTCCATTTGCACTTGTAGACAGCCAGGTCAGGCTTCATTCACTCATGAGTACAAAACTGGGTCAGGCTCCTTTTGCACTTGCACGCATCCAGGTCCAACTCCATTCGTGCGTATGCACATCCATGTCAGACTCCATTTGAACGTGTGCACAGCCAAGTCAGGCTCCATTCGCACATGCATATACACCCAGGTCAGGCTCCATTTGCACTTACACAAATCCATGTCAGGGTACATTTGCACGTGCGCATACACCCAGGTAATACTTTCAAACCATTTTTCTTTTCATATGAGGCTGTCCTTTATTTCTCTTTCTTAAAATTCTACCCGACAAAGCCACCTCTTCTTCAAACAAGGGAAAACACTTGCCAGACATCCTTTTTTTCCCCTTCAGATAGGTCCATGTCAGTTCAAAATCCAAGAATGACACCTAGTGATTCTTCTAAACTGAGTTCTCTGTTCTTTTAGCCCTATAGACAAACTCTTCCCAGTCTGAGGACCTTACTATCTGCATCTCCAATATTCTCTGGGAACTATTAGGGAGGAGCAATCTTCACCCTCTTTCTCTGTCTGAAGAAAGTAAAAAGGCCAGTCCAAAATCAACTCTGAAAAAATTTGGAAACAGCTGCTCCAAATTTTGTTTCTAGTTGGTGATAGTTTTGGCAATACTAATACATTCTCATTCTTGTTATTAATTTATTTAAGATAGATAAGTTCTGGCCCAATTCATATAATTATAAATCAGCAAGTAATTACTGGCATGAATGAGTACCAAATCATGTATCAAGCAGCATTGATAATACTCATACATCTTTCCAAATACCAAGCTGTACAATGCACCCATTCATTAGTCAACTGATGCTTCCAGAGAAGGAGTCGTTGAGACAACTTAGGAGAATTTGACCCAAGTAATTTCTCCAGAGCACATGTGAAGGCAGGAATACAAACGACATAATCAACTTTCTATGCCCACTGAACAATGGTTGCATTCAGAACTTTTTCATGTGATTTCAGATGAATGCAAAAGAAGTTGTATAGTCATCTGAAGCATGCCATCCATCTGACTACCTGAGTGGTTTTTCGCTTGCACATGGACTACTCTGTGCACGCAGGTTCAGAGGAGTCTGAAGACATTTAGGATAAGGCGCAAGATTGGTGTTTTCCAACCTTGAGCACTTGAGGATGTGTGGACTTCCAGCTTTCAGAATTCCCAGCCAGCCTGGCTGGGAGTTGAAGTCCACACATTTTTAAGTACCCAAAGTTGGGAAACAGTCCATGATATGTATACATAAATCAGGCTTCAATGCTCCAGTCTCTGGGTTTACAATTTTGGGGGATCAGAGTTCAGAATTTCTTTGTAGGAATGATTGTCTTCTCTCTCTCCCCCACCACCACTACTTTCTATAAGGTTGTTTTAAACTTGTTTCTATCACTTTTATTGGCAAACCAACAAATGTTAGCATTTCCTTATTAAAAAAACAAGAATAAATGAATTTCTACCCATCTACACAGATAAGTCTTTGATAAAGATCTTGGATCTTTCACCAAAATAAGTTGGCAAACTGAACTGAGCACCAGAAACAAGGATAAATGCCTAAGAATAGCACTCTCAGACCCTACAGAGTCTGCATGTAGTATTTCATTTTCCTTTCATTTTGATTTTTGAAAGATTTGGTTCTATTTCAATTGTGAAGGCCTTTGCCAAGTTCTTTTTCCAAAATGAATGGATCAGAAGCCTTAACAATCTTCGGATCTTTGGTTCAAACTGAACATTGGGCTAAGGTATAAGGTCTCCTTTAGTTGGGATGGTGTCCTTTCAGTTCTTGAAATCAGATTCTCATCAGATATCCAACAACTGCATAATGAAGATGTGAACCAGTCCATCCATAATGGTGCCCTCCCGACATTAATAAACTAATGCCTAATTAAAATTCTTCATTTATTCTCACTGTCACCCTCCCCATGTCTACAATTATTTTTCCCACTTTCCACAATCCTAGGGGTTGCAATCCCAACTCAGGTGGAGGGTTCCTAGTTTAGGAAACAAACATGATCCCCCAAACCCCGATTCTTCCATTTCTTTTAGTTATAAGCCAGATCAGTTTTATCATCATTGGCCTTTTAGGTGGAAAGTCCTATTTTGGTTGAGTTAAACAGTTCTGAAAGAAGCACTGCTGAGGAATGAAAGGAGTTCAAGCAAAGAAATTCCATAATTCACGGTTGAAACCTGTTTCAAAGGAATGCTTGTTACCCTTCCTCTTGAAGAACCTTCTCTGTAGGGAAAATAGAACAATATCTGGAAAAAGCAAAGATTCCTAAAATATCAGAGGAATTCCAAAAAGCACTAGAAGAAAGAATATCAATGATGGAATTGATAGAGCGAATTAAAAGAAAGAAAAATGGAAAAACCCCGGGGCCAGATGGATTACCAGCAGAATTGTATAAAGAATTGCAAGATGTATTAAGTGATAAAATGCTACAAGTATTCAATGATTTACTAATGGAAGCCAAACACCCAAGTCATGGATGGAGGCATATATAACTCTTATACCAAAGGAAGAATCAGACAAATAAAGAATTATAGACCAATTTCATTATTAAATGCAGATTATAAAATATTTGCATCAATTATGGCAGAAAGACTGAAGAGGTTGTTGAACGAATTTATACAGTTAGATCAAAATGGTTTTCTACCCAAAAGACAAATTAGAGATAATATACAAATCATATTGGATACATTGGAATATTATGAAGCTCATCCAGGAAAACAAATGGTGTTGTTATTTTTAGATGCACAGAAAGCATTTGATAATGTGAATTGGGAATTTATGACTACACAATTACAAAAGATGGATTTTGGGGATAGATTTGTAAACATGGTTAAGACTATATATAAAGGGCTTCTGGGTGGCGCCATCTTTCTCGCTGGGTGCCAATTTATGGCACTCCGCATTGAATACCGTAAAAGCCGGATTTAACAACTGATCCCGGCTTCATTTCTCTCTCTGGTTGAAAGAGAGAGACAGAGCAAGGGGGAGGAATTGGGTAGATTCCCCTAGGGGCTTTGTTTTTGTAATACAAAGTCCTGAACGGTGAATCCCCTTATTTACCCCTCCCCCACCTCCAGTATTCTCTGCGCTCCTGAAAAAGCAGGAAAAGAGGAAGATGTCCACTTCTGCTAGCAATTGATTTTTTTTGTGGATACGAAAAGCAGGAGGAACGAATGTGAGGAGCAATTATTGGTTTGCAAGTATTTTTGATTTTCTGACTTCCTCCCCCCCTTCAGTTTCGTTTTAGAGAAACTGAAAGCAGAGCGATACATCAAAGGGAGCTTTGCTGTTGAATCGAAACTGAATGGAGATTTTATCTTATTGTGTTTGACTGTGGACTGTTGGATTATATTACGCTGTTTAAGTACGTTACAAGGGGATTGTCAGCAGGAATTTTGTTATGGAGGTTCTTTCAGAAGAATGGGTTCGGGACGTTATACAGGACTACACAGAAAGAATGTATTTAATTATTCAAAAATACAAATTGATAAAAAATGGGGACGTTTTGGATGAGAGTTTGGAGCAAATTAACCAGTGCAATTATTCGGAAAATGGAATGGAGGATATACAAATAAAAGTGGATAAATATGAAGATTTGATCGTGAAGAAACAAGGTGATCTAAAGAAGTTTTCTTTAAATAGTTTGGATGAGCTGCCTGAATTTGTGCTACAGGAGATTGTCCCTCAAATGGAAAAGACTCACAAGCTTAATGTTTCCCAAGAGTTCTCTTTTGGACTGATGGAATATCTGCAGTAATTTTTGGATTTCTGGACATAAGGAATTACTAGGAAATATTGTGATTGACTTTTTAAAAGGAGCAACGAAGGAAAGACAGAGATTAATGCACCAAAAAAAATGGCAAGAGACAATAGTATTATTTTTGAAACAAGGTTTTTTTAAAATATTAATAGACAAAAATATTTGTGTCCCCGAAAGAATTATATGGTTATATGGTTATAGAAGCTATAAGGGAGATATTCTCTGAACTGGATTGGATTTTTATGTTTTAGCTGGTTTTAAATATTTTAGGATTAATTTGTTCTACTGATTTATATATTTTATTATTGTTTATTGTTAATTTTTTGAAGGATTTGGTTATGTAAGGAGGAAGTCAGAGCTAGAGAGGGAGAATTGGTATAATAGTTTTGGGAAAAAAATTTTTTTTTTTTAGCATATGTTTGTTTTATTTTTAACTATACCTTGTGTTTGTTCCGGGAAGCCAGGGGGGGAGGGGGAGGGGGTTTGTGAAGGGAGAGGGGTTGGGGGGAAAGGGGGAAAAAATTTTTTGTAAAACTTTTTGAATAAAATAAAAAAAAAAAAGACTATATATAAAGATCAATCGGCAAAGGTAATAATAAACGGCGAAGTGACAGAAAAAGTAGATATCAGAAAAGGAATTAGACAAGGATGTCCGTTATCTCCATTGTTATTTATCTTGACGTTAGAGGTTTTAAATAGAAAAATAAGACAAGATAAAGAAATAAAAGGAATGAAAATTAAAAAAGAAGAACACAAGCTACAAGCATTTGCGGATGATTTAGTATTCATTATGGAAGAACCAATGGCAACGGGTTTAAAGTTAATGCAACAAATAGAGGAATATGGAGAGGTAGCAGGATTAAATAAATAAAGATAAAACTAAAATTATAGTCAAAAACATGAGAGAAAAACAAAAGAAGCAACTAATGCAGAACTTAGATATTCAAATAGTAAAGAAAGTAAGATATCTGGGCATTCAATTAACTTCAAGATGTATTACGTGGAAGGAAGATAATTACTATAAATTGAGGAATCAAATTGAAATAGATTTGGAAAAATGAAAAAATCTGCAACTATCATTAATGGGAAGAATTGTTGTTGCTGTTAGTTGTGAAGTCGTGTCCGACCCATCGCGACCCCATGGAATGGGAAGAATAGCATTAATTAAAATGAATGTACTGCCAAGAATTTTGTTCTTCTTTCAAACAATTCCGATAAAATTGGAGAAGGAATATTTTGAGACTTTGAACAAGATGATGTGGAAATATACATGGCAAGGAAAAAGAAGAAGAACCTTCTCTGTGCCTGTTGCTTCTCCCTAACCAAGTATTATGTTCAACAGGCACAAACTATATTGGCTAATCTCACGGAATGGTGACTTGCCTCAAGAATGAAGGAATGCAGGAGATCTAGGTCTCAGGTTGTACTGTAGCATCAGATAGGGAATAAGCTGATGCAAGAAGCTGGAAACTGTTGACCAAAGGATTTTTGACTGAGTATCCAGTCTGGATTGATTTACTTATTTATTTATCAAATTTATTGACTGCCCATAACTTTGGGGGGCTCTACCTTAGGTCCTGTCCTGTCCTTCAGTGAATAAGGGTGTAAGGATCTGGGAATTAATCTGAGACTTGGGATACCTGAAACCTTAAAATGTAAAGTGAATATAATAGGCAGAAGGACTTACTAGTAAAATTTCTCATTGAATTTTCAGAAAATGATTGCTAAATCCTATTCTGGGCCATTTACACTACTGCCTGGCTTAAAAACTCCCAAGACCTTTTCTAAAGGTCACGCTTTTGACTACGCATCAGTTTGAAGCTTTCGTCCAATATAGACCGCTTGTTGCGTCTCAACTTCTTTTGTCTTTTGAGGTGAATGATCACACCAAGAAGAACACTTGCAGTGATGAAGAGCACCACCCCAGCAACAGCAAGAGTAATAATTGCTGCTTCTACATGTCCCTGGTTTAGCGTTGAGCCAAACAAAATGATGTCGTGGGAAATTTTTTCTTCAGAAGCTTCAATATGATCTTCTTCAGAAGGACATCCAGTTACCTCCTCAGATGTTTCTGCTGGAAGTCAAACAAATTATGGAAAAATCAAACTACGGACCAAGAGGAATTTAATAACTTAAGCCATTGAAAACTGGAGAACAACAGCAATAATTGTGTAAAAGCTGGCTCAAGTAAGTCAAAAACTCCCTATGGTTGGAAAACTAAATGAGGAACAAGGCTAAACTGGAAATCCTGTGAAATCGTTTAGAATTTGGGATTGAACCAAGCTGACTGAACAGAATCTCTTTCAGTTGTGTCATTCTTGAGCTTAAGCATGGATTCATACATTACACTAGTCCCTGGTTTTCCTGAAACTGGCAAGCCAAAGCCAAGGACTGAACCGGCTTGTTTGTATAGGATTCAAGTCCAGCATGGTTGAGCATGATGTTTAACTGCACTTCAGCCAAAGTGCCATAGCTATGTCCCAGCAGTTTCATCTAAACCACAGCCTGAAATCTGAAAACCATGGGTAAGACGCAATCTTGCTAGCATAAATAATGATAAATAAGGGTTCACCAGTTAATATTCAGAAGAGAATTTCCAGAAGATAGAGGAAAATTTTAGGAGGGTGTGCCAAGTTGGAATCCTGATTTGTAAGAGATTAGCAATATTTCAGGATGATTTCAGAGGATGATTATTTGGGACCATAGGACAAGAAAATGGAAGAGAGAAAAGAAACTTGGAATATCTCTGTCAATCATGATATCTGAAAGAGATAAACAGAATAACAGAGTTGGAAGGGACCTTGGAGGTCTTCTAGTCCAACCCCCTGCTTAGACAGGAAACCCTACACCACTTCAGATAAATGGTTATCCAGTATCTTCTTAAAAACTTCCAGTGATGGAGCATTCACAAGTTCTGGAGGCAAGTAGTTTCACTGATTAATTGATCTGTCAGGAAATTTCTCCTTAGTTCTAAGTTGCTTCTCTCTTTGATTAGTTTCCACCCATTGCTTCTTGTCCTGCCCTCAGGTGCTTTGGAGAATAGCTTGACTCTCTCTTCTTTGTAGCAGCCCCGAGATATTGGAACACTTCTATCATGTCATCCCTAGTCCTTCTTTTCATTAAAGATATCTGAAAATAAATATGAAAACACGGTACCTGTAATTTTGAATACATGGTATCTGCAGTGTTCTGCATCTGAAAAGAAATAAATTGCAGAATCAGGAGTGTTTTGTGAAGCCCAAAGGGAGATTGAGGACTTAGATAGAGAAATCCAGACCCTGATTCTCAATTATCTATATTCTTCTCTGTTCACAATTCACCGCTAAGCAAGCACATCTGCTACAGCATTAACTTTTCTGGTCCTTCCAGCTGTTGTTCTCTACTGATCCATCACTTATCCTGAAGCTTTTTTAGTTCTGGAATTTCATCCTTGGTTTCCAAGGGGGTTGGATGTGCCTTGGAGCAACTGAATGATTTTGATGGGCACAGTTCCCCAAACAGATTGAGCCCCACTTGCACCACAAGCTTTCTTCTTACCTTGGCGGGGTAGGATTGTGAAAAGCGTTTCCATGCCAGCATGGATATGGTCAGCCACGTGGCAGTGAAGAAGCCAGGTGCCAGGATTGCCAACCTGCATCTCCACCATTTCAAAGGTCCCAGGGAAGAGATCCACCACATCAGCCCGGTAACTCTTGCCATTCTGAAACACAAAATGAAAGGGCAATGAGTGAAAATCTAGAACAGGGGTGATGGCCAGAGAATAATGTTTAGCCACTACCATGTCCACGGCCAGAAAGTTAGGCGCTTTATAAGTTTGCTCAACTTAGTTGGCTTGGGGAGACCTGGGGAGAGGAAAGAAACCAACCTGCCAACTTGGGACACACAAACTAACTGCAAGACAGGAGCCCCCAAACTCTTTCCCTAGATTTGTTCTTTAAGGGTGGGGTGGGGTGGGGAGCCTCTGCATCTGTTTGGGGAGAGTCTCACCCGGTAGATGAATGTCTCTGCATGGAAGTGAATGGTGTGCACGTCAATCTCCTGGCCCATTCCCAGCAGATACCAGTTCACCCAGTCTCCTTCACACATCTCCAGCCCGGGCAAGTTTGCATATACTTTACCATTGATTGCTAAGGAAAGAAGAGATCTCTGCTTAATAATGGCAGGACTTTTGTCTTGTGAAGAATCACTCAGCCTTCCAAAGTGAGCCTTTGCATTTCTCCTCAGGATCAGGTCCTTTGTCTCTGCAAAACTGTCAGCAATCCTTCTCCCTGCCTCTGACTCAATCACACCCACCACAAACAATAGGGCCAGCTCACAATCTCCACCCCAAGGAGGACTTTAAACTGCACTTCACTTTGCAGAAACATTTTGGAGTTTTGGCTTCTTCTCTGTCTCGTCTTCTGTCACATCTTGCCTGATGAGGAATTTAGGAGCTATCATAAATGATATAGACCAAAAAGTCTATACGACCAGTTGCTTAGCAACCATTCAAAGTTACAATGGACCCCAAAATGAACTTACAAGTTCCAACCACTGTCCCTCCTCCCGCAGTCATGTGATCACATTGGGAGCGCTTGGCAAATGTTTACCGCCATTTGCAGCATCCTGTGGTCACATGCCCAGGATTTACAATGTTTTTGCCAAAATCTGGGTTCACTTAATTAGTGTCAGGGCTCCAAGTAGCAGACCCAAGGCAATCAAAACTCTGAATCCTGGAGTTTCCTCAAAGTATAAATTTATTAAAGGTAAAGGTTCCCCTCGCACATACGTGCTAGTCGTTGCCGACTCTAGGGGGCGGTGCTCATCTCCGTTTCAAAGCCGAAGAGCCAGCGCTGTCCGAAGACGTCTCCGTGGTCATGTGGCCAGCATGACTCAACGCCAAAGGCGCATGGAACGTTGTTACCTTCCCACCAAAGGTGGTCCCTATTTTTTCTATTTGCATTTTTACGTGCTTTCGAAACTGCTAGGTTGGCAGAAGCTGGGACAAGTAACGGGAGCTCACCCCATCACACGGCAGCACTAGGTGTCAGGCCTGGAAACCATACTAGACTTTAGGGTTCCAGACGCTGCCACATTTTCCCCTGAGGGAAAACCGCTGATTCAAACCGCTGAACTGCCGACCTTTTGATCAACAAGCTCAACGTCCTAAACCCTGAGCCACCACGTCCCTTCCATAAATTTATTAGGAATGTCATATAGGCACAGCTGGGGAAAACCCAACTCTGAAGGGCCCGAGGTTTTCCCCACCCAAATCAAAACCCAAAGTTTTTGCCTCCAGGTCACATGTCCATCACATGGTCCAATCAAGTCACAGTCCCATCTCCAGTGGGCTTTGGTTCACACCTTTCCAACACCTGGTGGAGTGTCCTTGGTTCCCATGGGAAAGAATGTTATTTTGGCTACACATCCCCCCCAGCTATCTTTACCTCCCCCCTCCCGTTCCCACAGCTCCAACAGGCCTTGATGTTGCAGCTCTGAAGGGAGCATTCCAAAATGCCAAAAAAAACACACCTTTGTACAATTGGTCGGTCACTGATGACATACATTACAACTGTCATGAGTTACAACTTTAACTGGCAGGCTCCATTATATGGTCGTAAACCGAGACCTATCTGAAATTGCTTTGTAGAGGTAGAAAACAGTTGTTCTCCAAACCAGCTTCCTTATATATTTTATATAGCCATCCACATAAGCACCTCATCAATCTAGCAATTATCTATCTAGCCACTTCTGGGTGGCTCCGCTTCTTCCAGGTGGCTCCGCTTCGTTAATGGTGGTCTATTTCAGACCGCCAGTTCTGTGTGATTCTGTAGAGCCGCTCAGACAGCGTTAATCTGCTGTCAAGTGGCTTGGAAATCTCTTCCCTTGGGCAAAGAGGGAGAGGTGAGTATTCGGGCTGAAGTAGAGCCCCCAGGAAAGCCCCAGGAAGATTTCTGGTGGCTTGATGGGAACGCTCCTTCTATAGCCCAAAAAAAGCTCCGGAATCCGGAACGCTTCTGCCAAATGGCAGAACAAAACGCAGCGCCCATCTCCGCGATTGAAATGGATTACTGAAGGACTGCTAACGCAGACAGAGCTGAAAACAGGAGCGTTGGCATTTGATTGTAAGAAGATTTTAACTCCCTGACAGAGAATGTATTCGTAGTCAAGATTGGAGATGATGAAAGGAAATGGCATTGTGTGTATTGAAAGTGAAAGCTAAGCTAAGTGAAAGCTAAGGAAATGCTTATTACAATTGCTGGCGTGGAACCTTTAAGAAGAATATAACAAGATATTTTTTAAAAATGGATATTTTTTTATTTCTTTTTTTAATCTTTTTCTTACAGTGTTTAAAAAGAAAAGCTTACTGAATTTTTCTTTTTTCTTTTTCTTTTCTTTTTCTTCTTCTTGGTATTACTTAGTTTAAAAATGGTTTTCAAGCAAAGAGATTTAACCACTTCTAAAATATTGAAAATTTCTTCAGTTCAGATACGGAAATTAAAAGAAGATATTAAAGAAGGTTTAAGGAATTTTTTACAGGAGCTTATGGAGGCTCATCTTTCAGAAATTAATCAAAAATTTAATGAAATGGAGAAAGAAATACTGGATTTTAAAGATATGGTGGAAGAGCAGAGGAGGGAGATGAAAAAATTAAAGGAATCAATTACCCCATTATTGCTATCTAGTATTCAGACAGAGGAAAGATTAGAAGAACTTAACCAAATTAATTTAGATTTGCAAAAGAAAATAGATGGAGTTCAAATTAATTTGAATTTAGAAAATAAAATAGATGATATTCAGGTTAAGGTAGATAGGGCAGATGAAGAAAGGGTTATATTACAATATAAATTAATGGAATATGCTATAAGGGTGAGGGGATTAAGAGAATGTAGAGAGGAAAATTTGAAAGAGATTTTTGCTCAGGCCTTTGCTCAGATAGATGGAGTGGAACCAGAAGATTTTGAAGTTAATATTGAAAAAATTTATCGTGTTAATTCTTGGTTGGCAAGGCAGAAGTGTTTACAGAGAGATGTGGTTATTTATTTTACAAATAATAGAATAGAATAGAATAGAATTTTTATTGGCCAAGTGTGATTGGACACACAAGGAATTTGTCTTGGTGCATATGCTCTCAGTGTACATAAAAGAAAAGATACGTTCATCAAGGTACAACATTTACAACACAATTGATGGTCAATATATCAATAAGGATTGCCAGCAACAAGTTATAGTCATACAGTCATAAGTGGAAAGAGATTGGTGATGGGAACTATGAAACGATTAATAGTAGTGCAGATTCAGTAAATAGTCTGACAGTGTTGATGGAATTATTTGTTTAGCAGAGTGATGGCCTTCGGGAAAAAACTGTTCTTGTGTCTAGTTGTTCTGGTGTGCAGTGCTCTATAGCGTCGTTTTGAGGGTAGGAGTTGAAACAGTTTATGTCCAGGATGCGAGGGGTCTGTAAATATTTTCATGGCCCTCTTCTTGATTCGTGCAGTACACAGGTCCTCAATGGAAGGCAGGTTGGTAGCAATTATTTTTTCTGCAGTTCTAATTATCCTCTGAAGTCTGTGTTTTTCTTGTTGGGTTGCAGAACCGAACCAGACAGTTATAGAGGTGCAAATGACAGACTCAATAATTCCTCTGTAGAACTGAATCAGCAGCTCCTTGGGCAGTTTGAGCTTACTGAGTTGGCGCAGAAAGAACATTCTTTGTTGTCCTTTTTTAATGATGTTTTTGATGTTAGCTGTCCATTTTAGATCTTGCGATATGATAGAACCTAGAAATTTGAAGGTTTCTACTGTTGATACTGTGTTGTCTAGTATTGTGAGAGGTGGAAGTATGGAAGGATTTCTCCTAAAGTCTACCACCATTTCTACGGTTTTGAGTGTGTTCAGTTCCAGATTGTTTTGGTTGCACCACAAGGCTAGTCATTCAACCTCTCGTCTATATGCGGATTCGTCATTGTCTCGAATGAGACCAATCACTGTTGTGTCATCTGCGAACTTCAGTAGCTTAACAGATGGATCATTGGAGATGCAGTCATTGGTATACAGAGAGAAGAGAAGTGGGGAGAGCACACAGCCTTGGGGTGGCCCTGTGCTAATTGTACAGGTATTTGATGTGATCTTGCTTAGCTTCACCTGCTGCTTCTTGTTTGTTAGGAAGCTTGTGATCCACTTACAAGTCTGTTCCGGTACCTGTAGCTGGTTTAGCTTAGTTAGAAGAATGTCTGGAATGATGGTATTGAATGCTGAACTAAAGTCTACAAAAAGGACCCTTGCATAGGTCTTTGGAGACTCAAGATGCTGTAGGATGTAGTGCAGAGCCATATTAACAGCATCATCTGTTGATCTATTTGCTCGGTATGCAAATTGCAAGTGGTCTAACAGCGGATCCCTGATGGTTTTCAGGTAGGAAAGCACTAGCCTTTCAAAGGTTTTCATGACTACAGATGTTAGAGCAACTGGTCTGTAGTCATTCAGTTCCTTGATGGTGGGCTTCTTCGGCACTGGGATGATGGTAGGCGTTTGAAGCAAGAAGGAACATAGCACATCTCTAGTGATTTATTGAAAATATGGGTGAAGATGGGGCCAATTGGTCAGCACAGACTTTTAACCAAGAACGAGTTATCTTGTGTGGGCCTGGAGCTTTTCCTGGCGTTTGTCTGTGAAATAGGTCCTGCACTTCCTTTTCTGTGATCACTAGGGGTTGTGAACCCAATGAAATGGGGTCAGTTGTAGGAGGCTTGGCTGTTGTTGGTGTGTCTGAGATGCGGGTTGTGGAGATAGGTGGCTGTAGTTTCCTTTCAAACCTGCAGTAAAACTCATTCAGGTCATCTGCCAGTTGTTGATTACCTTCAGCCTGGGAAGGAGGTTTGCCATAGCCGGTGATATTTTTAAGAGTTTTCCACATGTTTGCTGGTTCATTTGCTGAAAATTGATTCTTTAGCTTTTCAGAGTAGCTTCTTTTGCTGCTCTGATCTCCCTTGTTAGTGCATTTCTGGCCTGATTGTACAGCATTTTATCACCTTTTCTGTAGGCTTCCTCTTTGGAATGTTGTAGCTGCTTAAGTTTAGGTGTAAACCAAGGTTTGTTGTTACTGTGTATTCGCAAGTTCCTTGTAGGTACACATAGGTCTTCACAGAAGCTGACATATGATGTTACAGTATCTGTGAGTTCATCCAGGTCTGCAGAGGTATCTTTAAAAATATTCCAATCAGTGCAGTCAAAACATGCCTGTAGCTTTAATTCTGATTCCTCCGTCCAGGTTTTCACTGATTTAATTATTGGTTTTGTGGCTTTAAGTCTTTGCCTGTAAGCAGGTACAAGGTGAATCATGCAATGATCAGAGTGCTCTACAGCTGCACGTGGTAAAGACCGATAGCATCTTTTAGTGTTGTGTAGCAGTGGTCTAGAGTATTCTTGCCTCTGGTGGGACAATTGACATGCTGAAAGTATTTTGGTAGTTCTTTCCTTAAGTTTGCCTTGTTTAGATCTCCCAAAACAATGGCCAGTGAATCAGGGTGTTTGGCTTCAGCCTCCATGATTTGGTCAGCTAGAGTTCGTAATGCCTTGTTTACACAGGCTTGTGGTGGGACATAAACAGCAATTAAAAGAAATGAGGAAAATTCACGAGGCGAATAGTAAGGTTTGCAGTTGATAATTAGAGTCTCTAAATTGTTGTCACAGAATTTGTAAATTATTTTAAAATCTTGACACCAGTTTCTATTAATATATAGGCATAAGC
Organism: Ahaetulla prasina; assembly: GCF_028640845.1. Taxonomy (NCBI): domain Eukaryota; kingdom Metazoa; phylum Chordata; class Lepidosauria; order Squamata; family Colubridae; genus Ahaetulla; species Ahaetulla prasina. Next base: position 29,228,076 of record NC_080549.1, on the reverse strand, counting down.
CTCCTCCTTTCTTTTTACCAGATGTTTCTGGAATCCTGTCTGATCGTTCAATTTGAAATCCTGGAATGTTCAGGCTGCTATTTTCAATTGATTCATTTAACCAGGTTTCAGAGAAGCATAGGACTGCTGAATTGCGAAAATCAGAATAGTATTTGTTTAAGAGGAGTATTTCATCCATCTTATTTGCAAGTGAGCGTATATTTGTTAAGAAAATTGAAGGCAGAGGAGTTTTAATGCGATTTCTTAGCCTGATTAAGATCCCAGATCGTTTACCTCTCTTCTTTCTCTTCCGTCATTTGGTTTTTTTAGTAGTCCATGGCTCCGTGGGAATTGCCTCCTCCTGTGTTAGAATCTCCTCCGTGTTTGTAAAGACAGGCGGGGGTGAGATCAAAGAAAGCTGCTCCTTAAAGAAATGTTCCTTAATTTTTAGCAGATAGTCTCGTGAGTAGGAAATCCGTAGTGAGTCACAGAGAACAATTAGAAATAAAGAAACAATTAGAGAGCATTTCACCGAGGCAGCCTTCGTCGGCGCCATCTTGGCTACAACTGATTCTTTAGCTTTTCAGAGTAGCTTCTTTTTGCTGCTCCAATCTACCTTGTTAATACATTTCTGGCCTGATTGTACAGCATTTTATCACTTTTTCTATAGGCTTCCTCTTTGGAACAAAGAGCTGCCTAAGTTTAGGTGTGAACCAAGGTTTGTTGTTACTGTATATTCGCAAGTTCCTTGTCGGTACACATGGGTCTTCACAGAAGCTGACATATGATGTTATAGTATCTGTGAGTTCGACCAGATCTGCATTTAATTAACACCTAATTAACACCAGACAAACAATCAAGCAGGAAACAATACTGTAATCAGGAAACTACCAAGGGATAAAAACCACATACCCCCAGAGAACAAACCCCACACTCACTTGTACTGATGAAGTTACCTACTAGGTCAGTTGATGACAAACCTTTTCAGCACCAAATGCTGAAAAGAGAGCACTTCGCGCTTGTCAGGGCTGCGACCAGGAAGAGGAGCTGCCCAGGGGGCTTGCGTGTGTTGTATAAAGTACTTCCAGTTTCCGGTACTGCTGCAAATGCAAAGGCCAGCTGATCGTCGTGTGCACTTGCGCACCAGAAAACCGGAAGAGGAACGGGCGACGCCGCATGTGCCAGGTGATAGGCTCTGTGTGCCACTTTGGGCACGCGTGCCATAGATTTCCCTATCACGGTACTAAGCTCAGAGAACAACAAGGACTCCACAGTCGAACCCTGAATTACAGATATCTTCTTCTATTAAAAATGAATTTTTTATGACCAAACCTCTATCTTATGACCTCTTGCTAAGGAAATTAAAGTTGTACTGCATGCATATTGGCACTCCAGAAATCTGCCATCACTCTCAAGTGCAATGTGCATGTGGAACAATCAAATTGTTTTTAGAAATGTCTTGTTTCAGAAAGAGAGAAATTTTCTTTTTGCAACGTGCAAAGACATCATTGGTGCTAATACAAAAAGCATAAGAGATCTACAAACCATGCATTTTGTTGCTTTCCATAAATTCTTCATCCTGCTGGTGGGAACGGTTCCAATCCCCTTGGATATAAATCTTCACATTCTCCTCAAGGTACCAGGACTGATTTTCATCAAAAACTAAAAAGAGGAGGGCGAATTCCTTGCTCACGCCTCTCCTTCTACCGTTAGAATCCAGGGTCCCTTTACGACAAACTTTCAGGGGGCCAACGAGGCCACTGTACAAATCCTGCCAGAAAAGGAGATAGCAAAAACTCTTCGCATACATTTGATAGAACTCTACACACTTTTCATTAACACACAAGTGCAGAGCACATTTAGCTACATAAGGGAAGGCCTTAAACAGTTTAAATAGGTGTGACACACCAGAACAAAGGAATACTAAAACTCAGTCCAATTCTATTCAGCTTGTTTTGCCTCAGCCAATGCTAAACGGTCCTCAACTGATCAGCAGTTACAACGGACTTTTCCAGCCTAACTATTTATAACCTGGATTTGAAGTCCTAACAATTGCCTGCCTTCTGCAGCCCTGGGGTCCCATTGTGGGTGCTTGACAAGTGGCCTTCATTTATAGCCACTTGTAGCATCCCCTGTCACATGACCATGATTTACAACATTTTTGCCAGAACCCAGCATTTACTTCGGTTTCCGGCAAACAGCACCCATTAATTACAATGGTTTAGTTTAATGACCACAGTATTGACTTAATGATCTTTACAAAGACATTTGCTTAATGACCAAATTGGGTGTGGTCACATTGTGACCCACTTAACAACTGGCATGATTTATGGCTAATTCAGGGCTCAATTATGGTAACAATAGGACCTAATGTGATGTAACCAGGACTAAGTCCAGTGCAGAAGGAAGGGTAGCTTACAGTAACTGCAGGTCAGAATTCTTTGAAAGGAGGAGAAGCTGCTCCTTCATTTTCCATGCAGGAACAACAAAGGGAAGAGAAAAGCTGAGGTAAGAAAACTGTTTTGAGGAGCCTCATGTATGTTTATGTCTCTTTTGCTTTATTACTTATTATTGTGAAGTGACTAAACAGTTTCTAGCATGCTGATTTGTTTGTGAGGGGTATATCACACACACACAGAAATACACACACACAAACACAACTTCCTTGGTGAGCTCAAGCTGGCATGCATGAGACTCCCTCCCTCATTTTCCCCACAATTGCCAGTCCGTGAGGTAGTCTTGGCTGAGGGAGAATGACAGTCTCAAAGTCGCCCAGGCAGCTGCCATGGCTGGGGTGGGCTTCTGCCATTCCTAGTCTCCACCTTGACCACTAACATTTCCTTGGGCAGCTCCATCCCTCCCTGGGAGAGGACATCAACAACAAGGAATCGAAAAACACACACCTTGACACGATCCACTGTGGAATAGTAGATCCAACTCAAACAGGCTGAATCGTTTGGCCCTGGACCAGATCTTTCAGGAACATCCCATTGATAGGTTACAATTTCTCCTAGGAGAGAGAAATTTCAACACTTTTCTTAGGAACTTTAGCTACAAGGGATTGTGCATTTGAAAATTAAGGCCTTCAGATGAGGGGTGAAATGCTCCCAGTTCGGACTGGATCGTGCGATCTGGTAGCGATGGGGGCGGGTAGTTCAGAGAACCGGTAGCAAAAATCCCTCCCCCCCCCTGCCAATGCCCACCCAATCGCCCGGGCCCCACTTCCCCACTTGCCTACTTGCTGCTTCTTTCGGACTCACAAAGCCTTCTGTTGGCTGCTGCAATCAATTGCATCAGCTAGCAACTGAATCTGCCTGCCTGTAATCTATCTCACCGGTGAGCAACTCAATCTGCCTGCCTCCAATTGGGTAAATAACTGGGGGTGGGGGGAGCTTTAAAAAAAAGTTAATTTTTTTTAAGGAGTTTTATTTAATTTTTTTAGACAGCAATTTAAAGTTAAGGAAGTTTTAAATTTAACTGCTTTTATCTAAAATATAAATAAAATAATAAAATAAAATATTTGTGCAACTTTCTGAGATTTGGTGTGTTTCTGTAATTTCACTCTAACTACAGAAATACACAAAATTTCACAAAGCTGTATGTGGCATTTTGTGTGTGTGTGTGAGTCAGTTGTGTTGTGTGTGTATAAAGTGTGAAAGTTGGTTTTTGGGCTTTTTGTAGCTGTGTGAGTGAGGTGCAGCTGCTTTTACATTGTGTGTGAGTCAGTTGTATTATGTTATGTTGTGGTGTGTGTGTGTAAAGTGTGAACGTTGGTTTTTGGTACCTCTTATTGTTTGTGTACTTTCGTTTATTATTTTTATTATTTATTGTTATTGGCCACGCCCACCCAGTCACCTGGCCACCAAGCTACCCCCACCAATTAAGCCACGCCCACGGTAGGGAAAATTTTTAGATTTCACCCCTGCTTCAGATATAAAGGCAGATTGTAGGCTGCCTTTGGTGTTCATGAGGCTGCCCTCCTCATGAATACCAAGCTACAAAAGAGAGCACAAGCAATTAGAAAACCAACATGTTTATCAACAGACCTAAGTTACTATAGAATAGAATAGAATTTTTTATTGGCCAAGTGTGATTGGACACACAAGGAATTTGTCTGGTGCATATGCTCTCAGTGTACATAAAAGAAAAGATACGTTCATCAAGGTACAACATTTACAACACAATTGATGGTCAATATATCAAATAAATCATAAGGATTGCCAGCAACAAGTTATAGTCATACAGTCATAAATGGAAAGAGATTGGTGATGGAAACTATGAGAAGATTAATAGTAGTGCAGATTCAGTAAATAGTTTGACAGTGTTGATGGAATTATTTGTTTAGCAGAGTGATGGCCTTCGGGAACAGAAGACTTAAGAGACTTAAGTTACTACAGGGCATCGGCTAATATCCAGGACTGCTTTTGTCCTGTTATTGATTCAACAATACCTTTATTGGAACAATAGTCTGCCTGTGTTCTTCTTTGATCTGTGCCAATTTTTACAAACTCAAATAAGTTTTAGTTGCACAATAGCAGAGAACAATATTCTTAACCAGTCAACTAGGTAGCGCTGTGATGGTAGAAGCATTTAAGCTAATAATCTTAATAAAATATAACATAACATAACATATGTTATATTATGTTATATTTTATTAAGATTATTAGCTTAAATGCTTCTACCATCACAGCGCTACCTAGCTGACTGGTTAAGAATATTGTTCTCTGCTATTGTGCAACTAAAACTTATTTGATTGGAGTGTGTGGGTTTTTCTTATACAATAAAGTTCTTTTTAGCTGCTCCTCATAAACAATGTTTTGACTCTATTCTGTATTTATTTAAATATAAATTTAGTTAAATATTTCTGCATTTTTAAGATATTTATTGGCGCTATTCATTTTTCATAAATTACTTGCTCAAGTGAGACTTTGGGGACTCTTGCTGACTTTCACAGTAATTGCAGATGAAGAGAGATGGAATAACATAAATAGTATTATTATGTGAGCCAGTGGGACACCAAAATTAGCTTTCAGATAACAACTGGGGAAATCTGAGATCAAGACTCTATTAAGCCACAAGGCTCACTGCTGATCTTGGACCAAGTTTCCACTCGCAGTCTAAACTCCCTCACCTGATTATGGTATACTTCAATCTTTCTCAACATCAGCAACTTTAAGATGTGTAGACTTCAACTCCCAGAATTCTAGCTGACTGATGAATTCTGGGAGTTGAAGTCCACACATCTTAAAGTTGCTGACGTTGAGAAACACTGGTATAAAAAAAGGGGGTATTATAATCTTTATTATGGTCACTGACCAAAACAAAAAGAAAAGCATATCCCCAGTCCTTGGAGAAAGGATAGGAGAAGGAGCATGAACAAAGGACAGGAGAAAAATATCAAGATGACCACCATGGCCACATAAAGTTTAATAAATAAATAAATAAAAGACCCTCTCCTTTTTACATGTCTCTTCATCAACCCAGCCTAGTACCCAATACTCTGGATTCTCTGAATCAGGAAAAATAATTATAGGCAGGAAAGAAATATTAGCATCTTCCTCACCAGGAATTTCTGAATTCGCCACCCTATCCATCCAGAAGCTATAGTTTTAGGACTGCATTGAAAATTCTTAGGGAAGGTTGTCCTCATTTTAGGGCAGATGATGCAGTTGTGGACTTTTTGGTACACAGACACACAAACACAATACGTGTAAATTAAGAAACAAAACTCAGGCATATAGGTTGCCAAGGAAATGATGGCAAGACTCACCAGGCACTGCTGTCTTGGAGTCTCTGTGGTTCTTTTCCAGGACTCCATGGGCATGAATGGAGTAAGGCCGCGTGGCATTGTTCCTAAAAACGATGTTCAACACATCTCCCACTTCTGCCCAAATAAAGGGACCTGGAGGCGAGAAGGATAAAGCAAAAGAAGAGTGGCCGGGGGTTTGCAAAACTTCAGTGGGGGGGTTTCTTCTTATGTAGCCCCTTCCAAGCAGCTTCACAGAGCAACATAACCACTTTGCTTCTGAGAGAAGGAACCAGTGCTTTGCTTAGTTCACTGGACCCCATAGCTTCCTGACCAGCTCAGGGCATCAGTTTACTCTCCAAAGGACCTGAAGGCAGGGCAAGAAGCAAGAGATGGAAGCTTGCCAAAGGAAGATTCAACCTGGAATTAAGGAGAAATTAGGGAGAATGATGGACGAATGGAACAATTGGCTTCTCAGTGTTGTAGATACTCCATCCCTGGAGGTTTTCAAGAAAAGATTCAACAACCGTTTGTCCAGGATGGTCTAAGGATTCCTGCCTTGAGCAGAGGGCTGGATTAGAAGACCTTCAAGATCCCTTGCAGCCCTAGGACACTAGCCAGGCTTTCTCCAGCACTTTCTTCCCAGCTTTGATAAGCTGTGCCAGAGAATCCAAAAGGACCTGTTGTCCATCATACTTCCCCAAAGCTTGAAGGGACATCTCCAAAGGATCCGATGTGCTGACCAAACATTGTTTCATGGATGCTTCTCTGCCTACTCCGACATGCTTAACTTTCCCCAGCTGTGAGGCCAATGCAGAAGCTCTTGGGGTTTTGAAAAGGGAGGAGGGGAGGGGGGAAAGCAGAGAAAAGCTTTGAAATAAGCTGAAGTGCTTTCTCAGTGCAGATGAAGGGGGCCCTTTATAGGTAGTCCTCGACTTACGATAGCAATTGGGATTGGAACTTCTGTCACAAAGATGGTCCGTTGTGGGAAGGGCACCCAAAGGTGCCCAAAGAACAGGCATGGCATAAGCGCAGAAATACTGGGGACCGGGGGTGGGTGGGAGAGACTTACCCCAGTGACTTGAGACTTTGGATGTTGGCTTCCCCTTTCATTTTCTGAGAAAGCCAGAAGGAAAGATTGCAAATAGCCATCATGGGATTGCCGGACGGTCAAAAGTGCAAACCAGCTGCTGAATGTCCAGATCACAGTCATGTGACTTCAGGGCTCTTGGGATGGCCAGAACTCCAAGGACTAGTTGTGAACCACAATTTGTTTCATGCAATGTAACTTTTAATAGATGCTGAATGAATGATTGCAGGCCGAGGACTATCTTGAGCACCCCCCCATCCAAATTATCTCCCCCCCCCCCCGGCCGAGACCCATGTGGAGTTGCCCAGGGCAGGAGTCCTTATTCCATCCTGGACAAATGGTTGTTCATCTTATCTGTATTTCAAAGACAATCTTCATTTCTGGGATGAAAATCTCTTGGTTGAGAAGCTGCAAAGCTTATCAGGAGTGTATGAAAAAGATGCACTCTTGAAAATAATGCCAGAAAGAGTTTAAAATTCTACTAGCTGGAACGAAAGTCAAACCCGAAAGTTTCAGTGGATTACAGGGGTGAAATCTATTTATTTATTTTGGCTACTGGTTTTGTGGGTGTGGCTTGGTGGGCATGGCTTGGTGGTTATGTGACTGGGTGGGTGTGGCCAACTTGATGTCACTCATGTCACTCATTGCTAGAGCCAGGAGCTCCACATTGTGATACAAAAGCACATTCTGTCTTTCACAGAATGCCACAGAAGCCAGGAGCTGCACAAAAGCACATTTTGCCTTTCTGAAGCCCCCAACGCTTTGAGTTTCCCTCACAAGTGCCCAAGCAAACTTTGAAGCCTTCTCTTGCCCTGCTCTTCATCTCAGAGGGCTGCGCATTCCCCCGCCAATCCTCTATACAAACCACCCACCCCGTTTCTGCAAAAGCACAGCCTCCACCTTGCAGGACGATCCAAAGAGGGGAGGGGGATGTTGCAGAAAAAGCTGCCTTCCACCCGGGCCTCCTCCTGCAGCCAAATGTGCCCAACCGTGTGTGCTCTTTCCTCAAATGGGCTGTGCATGGGGCGCTTGGAGAAAGAGCGAGCAAGAGAGCTCTCCAACTTCTGTTTGTGTGTGTGTATGAGGAAGGGAGCGATCTGAAGCCGAGCCACCCAAACTTCTGGTAGGGGTTGGGGCAACTTCTGAGCAGCTCTGAATCAGCCAGCTCCACCTGACCTATCCCATGAGTTTCGCTGTTCTCCTCGCTCCCCCCACCCCACTCAAGCAGCGACATTACTTCTCAGCTGGGGTTGAGCAGGGAAGCCACTGCTTGAGTGGGGTGGAGTGGGGCGAGGAGAATGGCAAGACTCAGGGCGTAGGTCAGGTGGAGCTGGCTGATTCAGGGCTGCTCAGAAGCCACCCACACCTCTGCCAGAAGTTTGGGTGGCTCGGCTTTAGATCACTCCCTCTCTCCCTCCCTCGCACGCACGCACGCACAAAAACAGAGGTTGGAGAGCTCTCTTGCTAGCTTGCTCTCCAAGCGCCCCATGCATGGCCCATTTGAGGAAAGGGCACGCATGGCTGGGCGCGTTTGGCTGCAGGAAGAGGCGTGGAGCAATGGGGTTGTTTTGTTCGCCATGGTGGTGCTTCAGGAGAGCAGGTGGACATATTCATTATAATTGTCAGCTGTAGACATCCACCTGCCGTGGGGGCATGGCCAGCCAGCCATTGCTCCCGGTTTGGGGGCATGGCCAGCCAGCCATTGCTCCCGGTTTGGCGAACTAGTCCCAATTTCTGCTACCTACTCGCCCAATCCGGTCCGAACCGGGAGCATTTCACCCCAGGTGGATTACCTAATATCCCCAGATGTTGCTCAGCATCTATTCTGTTCTTCGGGATCTTGAATGTCCCATCTGTATATTCCCTATAAACAGCTTTCTTGTACCGGGAGCCCAGTCGTCCATTCTCATGGTTGAGAAATATGTCACCATACCTGTGAATTTCAAAATCCCTTTTTGCATGAAAGATGCATGGTTAGCACAAATGAACAACTTACAATGGTGTGTATCAGACTATCTTTCATTGCTTTGGGCAGATTTAACTCAAGGAAATCTAGCTTTAACTGATCTAGAGCAGGCTGACAGGAGAGCCAATAGGGAAATCAGACAGATGCAAAAAGTTCAAAAATATTTCTGCAAACTTTACATATGATTTTTGAGTCCTGTGTGGCCCAGGGAATGTGGCCCAGGGAATTTCAGGCTCTGTGTTTCGGTCTAAGATTTTGAAAACTACAATAATTCTTATATAGCAATATCAAGACGTCAAAATACCTTCAAAGGAAGTTTTTTTTCCCCCCAAATGTATTTATTTATTCAATTTCTATAGCCATCTCAGGGAAACAACTCTTGCTTTGTTCCGTTTTGTGTTTTGCCTCTTGACATCTGAGATGGTTACCCCATGGAGGCTTTTCCCTGGAATATGTTTAGGATTTGACCACACATGGCTCTGAGGGTGGCTCAACTCAACTCAAAGCTCCATCGGGGCTCTGCCTAGATACAAGCTGGGAGGAGGCAATGATCAGGCCTGCAGTCCCATTTGTGCTCTATCCAGTTCCACATGTTAAGATGTAAAGTGTAAAAAGGAGCAACACTCAAGAGTGTGCTGGGTGGAGGTAAGAGGCCAGAGGAGCAAAACTAAAATAAAAAGCTGCAGAAAGTCCCCCGTTTCAGAAAATTCAAATAACAGATTGTGTAGGTCCTTAATACAACTGCATCTACATGGAGGGAAGTATGCAGTGTGGGACCCCCAAGGCTCTGTCTTAGGCCCAGTACAATATCTTCATCAATAATTCAGATGAGGGCATAAAGGGGAAATTTGCAGATGGTTTCTTTATTTCTAATTGTTCTCTGCGACTCACTATGGATTTCCTACTCACGAGACCATCTGCTAAAAATCAAGCAACATTTCTTTAAGGAGCAGCTTTCTGTGATCTCACCCCCCCCCCCCACCGTCTTTACAAACGCGGAGGAGATTCTAAAACAGGAAGAGGCAATTCCCCCAGAGCTATGGATTACCAAAAGCAAAAAAGCTATGGATTACCAAAAAGCAGCAATGGAGAGGTAAGCGGGCTGGGATCTTAAACAGATTAAGGAACAGAAGCAATAAAACTCCTCTGCCTTCGATTTTCCTAATAAATGTACATTCACTTGCAAATAAGATGGATGAAATATTCCTCTTAAACAAATACAATTCTGATTTTCACAATTCAGCAGTTTTATGCTTCTCTGAAACCTAGTTAAATGAATCAATTGAAGATAGCAGCCTGCATATTCCAGGGTTTCAGACTGAACGATCAGACAGAATTACAGAAACTTCTGGTAAAAAGAAGGGAGGAGGCTTATGCCTATATATTAATAGCAGCTGATGTCAAGATTTAACAGTAATTTACAAATTCTGTGACAACAATTTAGAGACTTTAATTATCAACTGCAAACCATACTATTCGCCTGGTGAATTTTCCTCATTTCTTCTAATTGCTGTTTATGTCCCACCACAAGCCTGTGTAAACAAGGCATTACGAACTCTAGCTGACCAAATCATGGAGGCTGAAGCCAAATACCCTGATTCACTGGCCATTATTTTGGGAGATCTAAAAAAGGCAAACTTAAGGAAAGAGCTACCAAAATACTTTCAGCATGTCAATTGTCCCACCAGAGGCAAGAATACTTTAGACCATTGCTACACAACACTAAAAGATGCTTATCGGTCTTTACCACAAGCAGCTGTAGGACACTCTGATCATTGCATGATTCACCTTGTACCTGCTTACAGGCAAAGACTTATAATCACAAAACCAACAATTAAATCAGTGAAGACCTGGATGGAGGAGGCAAAATTAAAGCTACAGGCCTGCTTTGACTGCACTGATTGGAATATTTTTGAAGAGACTTCTGCAGACCTGGATGAACTCACAGATACTGTAACATCATATGTCAGCTTCTGCGAAGACTTATGTGTACCGATAAGGAACTTGCGAATATACAGTAACAACAATACAAGTACTGATAAGGAACTTGCGAATATACAGTAATATACAGAAACCTTGGTTCCCACCTAAACTTAAGCAGCTACGTCATTCCAAAGAGGAAGCCTACAGAAAAGGTGATAAAATGCTGTACAATCAGGCCAGAAATGTACTAACAAGGGAGATCAATGGATGGAAATTAATCAAGGAGAGGAGCAACATACAACTAAGGAGAAATTTCCTTACAGTGAGAACAATTAACCAGTAAAACGGGTTGTCTTCAGAAGTTGTGGGCGCTCCATTACTGGAGGGTCTTAAGAAGAGACTGGACAGCTATTTCTCTGAAATGGTACAGGATCTCCTGCTTGAGCAGTGGGTTGGACAAGAAGACCGCCACGATCCCTTCCTGTTATTCTGTTAGATAATTGCTCACTTCTCTGAGCTACCAATAACCTTTCACTGATATTCAGGCAAAAATTAATCCTCCAGTAACTGAGGATCCTCCAGCATGAGACAACGGAGAATAGCCCTTCACCTCCTCTGAGGAAAGTCCTTCAGCTCCTCATTGGCTCTTTTCCAGGCTAATTTTCTAGGGCTTCTTCTCATTCCACTAATCAGCTTCCTTACCTTCCTCAGGATCGCTCCCCATTAGCTTATCTCGCTTTTAAAATTCTGGCCTATAAGTCTAATTGATTTAATCATCTTTCATGAGAATTCCCCCAAAACATAGAGCAACACGATTGACTGCATCCCATTTCCCAAAAGCAAATCACCAGAAGCAGTTATCTCAGAAGCAGCACTGGTACCTTTCCTCTCCAGAGCTGTTGTGCCTTTCTGACTCCCAGCTGCGGTCTGGAGCGTAGTCCCACTCTGTCTCCTCTGCCATGATGTAAAAGGTTCTCACTGTCCCATACTGTCGGTCTGGAAAATAGGCCTTTTCCCCACACTGTCGAACAGAGTAACTGCCTCTCATTCCATTCTGATAGTGGTTGCTGGTCTGACAGTACACACCAAAAGTGCCTGGAAGGAGGCAAGCAAAGCTACTGAGAAGATGGCCGGAATCACGATGGGAGCAAAGAAACGCTTGAAGCTTCTCTACCAACTTTGGGAAAGGCAGATCGAAGTTCTCTCAGATCTGGCAACAGGCCAACATTTTTTAAACACCATATGTGTTCATCTTCTGGCTTAAAGAAATAGAGCAAGATGCTTAAACTTTTCTAGGGACTGCGGATGGGAGTAGAAGCATTTGTTCACTTCTCAGACACCAGATGTTGCCATGCTTGAAGAGTTCTCAAGAAGGGTTTGCTTGTTCTGAATTTACTGAGAGCAAATACAGGGTAGTAGTTAATCTGTTGGATCACTACTCCAAAAACTGCAGTAAAAGTCATCTTCCAATTATGGCGCTCACTTGGCATTTGCTCAGCACAACCTACACCACCAACTTCCTCTTTTCCTTGAGTTCCTAAATGCAAAGGAGACAGACCATCCCTAAATAGGTAAACAAAATAGTATCCCACTGCTCTGCAGGTGTTACATTGTTTGCCTTCATCTTAAACTTAGTACGGAAAGGAGTTAAGATCAGATCTGGCAAATTCTAGAGCCTCTGGAAAGCGCAGCCAGTCTGGCCAAAAGTGAGTCACAACATAGGGAGCTGTGGTTCCACACAGTGTGAAGGGCCAGGTTTCTCAATCTTGGGAGATGGAAGGGAGGGCACTGAGTTAAGCCTTTACCTTGGTTATCGGGCTGCATGAGGGCTGTGGCGAAGGTGTGAGGGAAGAGACTGGTTGTATCTCGCCTCATCCCATTCATCAAAATGGTATTTCCTTGGAAAACAACCCCATGAACATCGGTTTCACTGCCAAAGCCCAGCAGGTGCCAGGAAATGGTATCTCCCTTGCACATATCCAGGAGAGGCAAATTTCCAAAGAGGAATCCATTGATGGCTTCAATGCAAAAGAAAACAGGGAAAAATCAGCAGTAGGCTCAGTTTTTAGGGGATATTTCATCCAGTCATAATTTGGGAATGCTCAAACTGAGTAGAAAGCAGGATTCAAACTCCAGAAATCAAAAACTGAGAAAAGGAGGGAGGGGAGAGGATTGCCAAATGCCTGGGCTGTGGCCCCCGCAAGAGCTGTGGGGCTGCCTCAAAGGGCAACTGGAGTGTTTTTTCCTTGAGGAAGAAAAAGAACTTTCACGCATCCAAGAACATCCAAGAACTTTCGCACATCCAAGAAGCTTCATTGGTTCTGGTAGGGGCAATAGAAGGACGGTGGGGGCGATAGAAGGCAAACGGCTGTGGGGCTCCCCTTCCTGCCTTTCCCCCCCCCCCCGGGGGCTTTGCCTGTTTACCAATCCCTGCCTCTTTACTTTGCTTTGCAGATATTTGCCCACGGATGCCTCCACAGCCTCCCACCCCACTCTTTGGATACCAATGCAGACCTTTCTGCTTTCCTTTTTCCCTTTATTGTTCTGATGCTGCCACAATCAAGGCAGTAGTTCTTCCTACCAGCCTCTCCAAATCCAGGATAACTTGCTGATAGCAAGAAAGAATAAATAGTTCAGCTTCTCAGAAGCAGAGCAGCATGACGTCTACATGGCAACTTAAAGATGTCAAAAATGAAATAAAATAAGGGAGAGGCTGTGGGCATGGGGTGGTACGCTTTATCCAGTCTGGGCAGAAACTGAAAGGATGTTCAGGGAGATGGAGCAATGAGGGTCTAGAGAAGGTGGCCAGTGAGGATACTTCATTAATTTAATGGGCCATTGCTGGATCAAACTAAGATACTTAAAAATGGCAACTGCTGACCAGACTAAAACATAGGATATCAGCAGCCCAGGATAAAATCACTGTCCAGGGAGTAGCCGTAGGAGGGGAGGGACAGATAGGCTCTGCAGCCAATCAGAGTTGAGGCCGCTGCTGTCCTGGAACACAGTCCTGGAGAACATCTGAAGGAATCGAAGACTCATAACTCAAAGCAGAACACCCCCGCAGAAATTCATCCAAGCAATGAAATATAATTCATGTCTGGATTTCAATGCTGTAAGATGAAAATTTAGGCATTAATTGAGAAACCAGAAAGTGGGAAAACCAGGATTTCTAAATTTGGGACCTCCATATGCTGGATTTTAATTCCTCTAATTTTCAGCCAAGGTGGGCATTAGTGATGCTGGCTAGCAAGGACAGAAATCAGGTCAAGCATAACAGAAAGAGGACAGGAAGTCTACTGTTGACTATGAGCTCTAACCCCTTCATGGATTAGTGCCTTGTCGTGGCGAAGGGGCTTGCGTAGCTCAATGAAGCTATGAGCTATGTCGTGCAGGGACATCCAAGATGGACATGTCATAGCAGAGAGTTCTGACAAAACGTGATCCGCTGGAGAAGGAAATGGCAACCCACTCCAGTATCTTTGCCATGAAAACCCCATGGACAGTACAAAAAGGAAAAAAGATATGACGCCGGAAGATGAGCCCCTCAGGTCGGAAGGTGTCCAATATGCTACTGGGGAGGAGCGGAGGGCTAGTACTAGTAGCGCCAGAAAGAATGAAGCGACTGGGCCAAAGCCAAAAGGACACTCAGTTGTGGATGTATCTGGTGGTGAAAGGAAAGTCCGATGCTGTAAAGATTTTTTCTCCATAGGAACCTGAAATGTAAAATCCATGAAGCAAGGTAAGCTGGACGTGGTCAAACAAGAGATGACAAAATTGAACATCGACATCTTAGGAATCAGCAAACTAAAATGGACAGGAATGGGTGAATTTAATTCAGATGACAATCAGGTATACTACTGTGGGCAAGAATCCCTCAGAAGAAATGGAGTAGCCTTCATAATCAATAAAAGAGTAGGAAAAGCAATACTAGGTGGAGTGGCTATCTTTCACAAAAAGTCACTGAATCTAAAAAATATTCAAGTTGCACATAAACTTTCTCTTCCTGAAACTATTGTATGCGACCTGTCCTTTAACATCACACTTCGCTTCTTGCTATGCTACAGAGCCCCTGACTACGACATCGCTCATGCGAATATGTTAACCACACTGCTAACATGGGCTACCTCTTGCCCATATCCTCTCATCTTCCTGGGTGATCTAAATCTACCTTTTATTAACTGGATAATAAATGAATGTACAACTGAACCCATCCATACTACCCTATACAACGCTGTTACAAACCTAGGTCTTGAACAACTAGTAACTAACAATACAAGACTCAACAACTGCCTTGACCTTATCTTCTGCAACAACACAAACTCAATTTATGGACTACAAATAAAAGAACCCTTTTCCAACAGCGACCACAGCATGATAGACTTTTGTCTCAATATACGCCCTTACATAAATCATCATAATAATGGTATTCCAAACTACAATTTCAAAAAAGCCAACTATGAACTTATAAACAACTATCTCCCATCTCTTGACTAGCAAAATCTGTTCTCAACCTGTATCACTGCTGAAGACCACTATAGAGTTTTCTTACTTGAAGTCAATAGAGTCATTAAACTTTACATACCACAAACCACCACCAAAATCAGAAAAAACAAATTACCCATATCAATAAAAAAGCTTCAATCCAAAAAAAAATCCCTCTGGAGAAGAAACAAAAAGGGTATATAGCAAATTTCAAAAACCGCTACAGAAATATATGCAACCAAATAAAAACTGCGCCAATTACTTGGTGCTTGGTGGGCACCAATTACCACACCAAGCAAGAAGACCTTCTGCGCTCAAATTCCAATCGTGCTTTTTATAATTTTGTGAACAACAAACTTAAAAACTCGAGATCCATCCCACCACTAAAAGAATCTAACGACAAAGAATATAATGATGAAACAGTTAAAGCAAATCTCTTTAACACATTCTTTGGCTCAGTCTTTGTTGACAGTAATGGCTCATACCCGACATTCCCAAATCGTACCAACAATGAGTACAACGACCTAACACATATAGATTTCACAGAAGATAATGTTGAAAAAGCTCTTCGCAAACTGAAACCATCCCTATCTATTGGAGCTGATGGTCTATGTGCATACGTCTTAAAAAAGCTTTCCACTAATATAACAGAACCCCTAAGCATAATCTTTGAAAAAGCTTTCATGACCAGTTCCCTTCCCAAATTTTGGTCACTAGCCACGGTCATCCCTGTCTTCAAAAAAGGAGACCCCAGCCTAGTTGAAAATTACGGACCAATCTCTCTATGCTGCGTCATCTGCAAAGTAATGGAATCTATCATCAACCAATCCATTACTCTCCACCTAGAAACAAACAACCTACTCTCTAACAAACAATTTGTTTTCAGAAAAAAATTATCATGTAATTTACAACTTCTTCACTGCAAAAACATATGGACTACAAATCTTTTTTTTTTTTTTTTATAAAAAGTTTTATTTTTACAATCATATCAAATAATTCATCCAATGTACAGTTATATACAATTAGTCGGGCTTGCCCAGTCACCACCACCCTTTTTAACACTCTTCCCTCTTCTACCTTCTTTTACTTTCCAAACCTTCCTCTCCTTCTCTTATCTACGTCCACTCCTCCCTCCACCCTACACCTTCCTTCTCCCTCTACTATCCCTCTTCCTTCCTCTTCTCCTCTTTCCTACCTCCTACTCTCTCTTTTCTCCCTCCCCACCGTTCTAAAATGGTAACTATGCAGACCCGACCCTACATTAATTATATTTCTTCAATAATCCCTGTACATTAACCATCACTCCATCTCTACCAAACCCCCCCAATTCCTCCCTTACCCCCACCCCCCACCCCGACTTCCCAGAACAAAATGCAGGGTATCAAAACTAACAATCATAATCCAAAATAATTCCTAAATTATAATCTTTAGTCACACCACACTTAGTCACACTCTCAATTCCCCTCTCCTTCAAAAATATATCTAATACAAAATATTTCCTAAATTTACTCATATGCTATTCGATATTTTTTTATCTGATACTTATTTTTAATATAATCAATCCACATTTTCCATTCTAAAATATATTTTTCTAGTATATAGTCTTTCAAGTAAGCGGAGATTTTGTCATCTCTGCCAGATTTGATACTTTGAGTGTCCATTTGTTGTTTTGTTTTGTCCATTCTTCGATTGTAGGTAATTCTTCTTTCTTCCAATACTGAGCAATCAAAAGTCTTGCGACTGTTATTAAGTTCAAAATCAATTTAGTCTCTATAGCTGTATAGTCCATAATTATTCCTAGTAGAAAGAACTGCGGAGTAAACTTAATCTTCTTTTTCAAAATATTCTGCATGATCCACCAGCCTTTAATCCAAAATACTTTAACTTTTTTACAAGTCCACCATATATGGTAATAAGTAGCATCTTCACAATCGCATCTCCAACATTTAACAAGATCTAATATGTGTTTCTTGTAAACAGGTAATGTCATTTTTAAATTATTTCAAATAATGAAATACTTTCCTTCTCTTCTGCGGTGAATTCAGGCCATTAACATTCCAAGATAATAGTTTAATTGCCATTATCGGCCAAAGGAAACTTTTGGAACACCAGCCGCAAATCACATTTTACTTTAGGCCTTGCTTCTCCCACTGTTTCCATTGTAGTAGTTGCCAGTTGTTGTTGTGCCTTCATCTCTTGTTCCTTGCGTTTAGCAGCAGCTCTAGTCAGCCTTTGTTCTTTTGAATCTAAACCCGTCGTAGGTATTTCCAACACTTGTAATAAATCTTCTTCCATCACAATCTGTTCTTGTACCTGCTTCACTTCTCTTTCCTTCACTTCAGCCTCCCTTCTTCTAGCTTCCAATGGGGGAAGACTTCCAACTTTTAATACCTCAACATAAAATTCTCTTGCTTTTCCAACCGTATTGAAACGATGTACTTTCCCTGCATAATATACTATTATACCAGTTGGAATATCCCATCTATATTCAATCTGATGTTTTTTAAGTTCATTCACCAGGAAGGCAAATTCCTTCCTAGCCCTTAACATTTTTGGTGGAATTTCCTTTAATATCAAAATATCTTGACCAGCAATCTGAATCTTCTCCCCCTTATATGAAGCTTGCAAAATCTGATTTCTCACTATTCTGTTTGTAAAATAAATAACAACATCCCTTGGCAACTTTTTTTGCCTTGCTATCCAAGAATTCACACGATATATTTTTTCAATTTGATAAGCCACATCTGCTGGACGAGCTGCTAATATCTCAGCAAATACTTCAGAAAAAAATTTCCCTTAAATTCTCTTCCTTATTTTCTTTCAAACCTCGGATTCTAAGAGCAAATTCCATATTTCTGTATTGTATCAAAACTATTTCATCCTCTGTCTTTTCCATTTTACTTTGAAATTCATCCATTTTATTTTCTAATTTTGAATTATGTTGCTTAATTACTTCAACCTCCTCTTCCAATAAAATCACATTCGTTGCCAAACTTTGTACTGCCATTACAAATCCTTCTTTAACTTCTTTATTTCCCACTTGAATTTCTGATATCTGCTCTTTCATTTCAGACATCTCATCAGTTATAACTTTAAATTTTTCTTCTATAAAGCCTTTTAAGTTCTCTTGTAACGCCTCTAAATTCAATGTTCTAGTCTCTGCTGTATGAGCTGGAGAGGCACCAGCTGATAAAGTTCCAAAGCTCTTTGTTACAGTAGACTTTAATTGTTTGGCTGCCATCTTCTATAAAATTATTTATTTATTTATTTCCAACTTAATATTCACTTTAAATCTTCTTAACTTCTGAGAAACACAGTCTTTTAAAGCAGTATTTAAAAAATCTCCCTAGATTCTATCAGCAGGCAGCAAAGAGTTAAAGCAGCAAGTAACATGCAAATTACCAACTGCAGAGGCACACGCTGAAAGTATCACTTTCGCTTTCCACTCTTAACTTGTTAACAATTCGCCTCCATTTTCTTGCTGTTTTCAAGCTTGTTACAAAGTATCGGGGAATCGGCTTGGCTACTTGCTTAAAGTTCTCCCACTTTCGTTCTGTCCGGTATAATCCTTTATTGTCCAAAATAAATCTCGGCGTTTGGTCGTGGTGATTGGTTCCGCCAAAGCAGAAGAATCCTCGGATCTGGAGCACTTCGGGTTACTGGAGGGAACTTAACCCTTCAAACCCCTTTTTTCTCAGGGGCTTTAGGGAAATTCAACCTCTGCCCTCAGCTCACCCCTTCTCCTTCTCCCGAAGAGGGGGTTTTCCGAACCGCTGGGCAGCAGATTTAAGCTGTCCTAGCGATTCCACATAATCCAGAGGTTGGTGATCGTAAAGATCACCGCCATCACCTACGGTGCCAAACCGGAAGTCCATATGGACTACAAATCTTGATCAGGGCAAAGCAATAGATGCAATCTATATAGACTTCTGTAAAGCTTTTGGCTCAGTAGTATATGACAAACTTCTCCTAAAACTAAAATCCTACGGCATCTCAGGACCCCTCCACAATTGGATAACAGCTTTCCTGTCAAACAGTCAACAAGTAGTCAAAATTGGCAATGCTCTATCAAATCCTGTTCCTGTCAAAAGTGGCGTTCCCCAAGGCAGCGTTCTTGGACCAACGCTCTTCATATTACACATTAATGATCTCTGTGACCATATTACAAGTAATTGTGTTCTCTTTGCTGACGATGTCAAACTATTTAACACCACCAACAATACAGCTACCCTTCAAAAAGACCTCGACTTTGTATCTGAATGGTCTAAAACTTGGCAACTCCGAATCTCAACAAGCAAATGCTCAGTCTTACATATCGGAAAAAAGAACCCAAACACTAAGTACAAGCTTCATAGACATTATCTTACAGATGACCTCCACCCTGTTAAAGACCTTGGAGTTTTCATATCAAATGATCTAAGTGCCAAAGCCCACTGCAATTACATTGCAAAAAAGGCTTTAAGAGTTGTAAACCTAATCTTGTGTAGCTTCTTCTCCAGAAACACTACACTACTAACCAGAGCATATAAAACATTTGCTAGAACAATTCTTTGATACAGCTCGCCTGTCTGGAACCCATACCACATTTCTGACATCAATACAATTGAACGTGTCCAAAAATATTTTACAAGAAGAGTTCTGCATTCCTCCGAATACAACAAAATACCTTATGCCACCAGATTCGAAATCCTGGGTTTAGAAAATTTAGAACTATGCCGCCTTCGACATGACCTGAGTTTAACTCATAGAATCATCTATTACAATGTCCTTTCTGTCAAAGACTACTTCAGCTTCAATTGCAACAATACATGAGCAAACAATAGATTTAAGCTTAATGTTAACCGCTCCAATCTTGATTGCAGAAAATATGACTTCAGTAACAGAGTTGTTAATACTTGGAATACACTACCTGACTCTGTGGTCTCTTCCCAAAATCCCCAAAGCTTCAACCAAAAACTATCTACTATTGACCTCACCCCATTCCTAAGAAGTCTGTAAGGGGCATGCATAAGAGCACAAGTATGCCTACCGTTCCTGTCCTATTGTTTCCTTTTATTATATCCAATTAATATAGTTATTACATACTTATGCTTATATATTGTATAGTTATTTCATGCTTATGCTTATATATACTGTATGACAAAATAAATAAAATAAATAAATAAAATAAAAATAAATAGGATACAATCCCCAAATGATCTCTGTTTGAATCCAAGGCAAACCCAACCACTGGTGCTGAAGAGGATGAAATTGACTGGTTCTATGAAGCCCTACAGCACCTTATAGAATTAACACCAAAAAATGATGTCCTTATCATCATGGGGGATTGGAATGCTAAAGTAGGAAGCCAAAAGATAACCGGAATAACAGGCAAGTTTGGCCTTGGAGAACAAAATGAAGCAGGGCACAGGCTGATAGAATTCTGTCAAGGGGGGGTTCCCCTTGTCGAGATGTGCCCACCAGGTTTCGGAGCATTCCATCAGCCGAGGGCCCAAGGTAGGGGTGGTGGGGTGGTGGTCGTTATTAAGGAGAGTCTAGAACCGAGGGAGACCACTGTACCTCAGATATCCGGTTGTGAATCCCTCTTTGTGAAATGGGGTCGTAGGATTCAGGTGGGCTTGTTGATCACGTATCTGGCTCCTTGCTGCGTGACAACAGCCCTACCTGAGCTGTTGGAGGTGCTTGCCGGGGTGGCAGTTGAGACCCCCAGACTTATGGTCATGGGGGATTTCAACTTGCCATCGACCGGTGTGGCATCTACGACAGCTCGGGAGTTCATGGCCTCCATGATGGCCATGGACCTGACTCAAGTAGTTAGCAGCCCTACTCACATTGGGGGAGGCACACTGGATTTGATTTTTATCTCTGGGCAGTGGTTGAATGATTTGGATTTAGGAGATTTAGTGATTGAGCCACTGTCATGGTCAGATCATTCTCTCCTTCGTCTGGACTTTCGGACCGCTACTCACCACTGCAGGGAGATGGGACCAATGCGTTTGTTCCGTCCCAGGTGCCTAATGGACCCGGAGAGGTTCCTGACGGAGCTTGGGCCGTTCCCTGAGGATCTGGCCCATGGCACGGCCGAAGAGCTAGTTGCAGCCTGGGAACAGGCTGCGGTCGGCGCTTTGGACCGTGTCGTGCCTTTGCGGCCTCTGACCCGGCGCAGACCTTACTCGGCTCCTTGGTTTTCCGAGGAGCTGAGGGAGATGAAGTGCCAGAAAAGACGCCTAGAGAGTGCTTGGAGATCCAGCCATACGGAAGCTGACCGAACACTAGTTAGGTCATATATTCAGACCTACCTAGTGGCATTGAGGGAGGCTAAGCGTTCCTACGTTTCCTCCCTCATTCCATCGGCAGATAACCGCCCAGCCGCCCTGTTTCGGGTGACCTGCTCTCTTCTTCAACAGGAGGAGCGGGATGACCCCCTACAGGGATGAGACGAGGACTTTAGTATGTATCTGCACGATAAAATCGCTCAGCTTCGGGATGGTATGGATCAAAATTGGGTAGATCCAGGTGAGGTGTCAGAGACTCATCTTGTTGAGATTATTTGGGATCGGTTTGACCCTGTGGCTCCTGAGGACATGGACAGGTTACTGGGAGATCTGAATGCCACCACTTGTTTATTGGACCCGTGTCCCTCCTGGTTGGTGCTGGCCACGCAGGAGGTGACACGAGGCTGGCTCCGGGGGATTATCTTTTTTTTTTAAATTTTTTTTATTACTTTTTTGCAACAAACAAACAAAAAGAAAATACATTATTACACCCTTGTGCTATACATAAAAAAAGGAAGATTTGGGTCTTCGGATATATCCTCACGATCGCCAAAATCCACGTTCTCGAGGTACAGGTACCGAAGCGTCCAATGTTGCAAGCGCAAAGTCCACAAATGGTTTCCAAGTCTTCCAGAAAATATCTTCTTTATACACACCACTTCTAATTTTAATATCACATGTCATTTTATCATTTAAAGCTAATTTCCACATTTCAGAATTCCACTCTTCTATTCTAAAAATCACATCTAGTTTCCAATATCTAGCTATTATAATTCTACCTATTATAATCATAATTCTAATCAATTCTTTTTCATATTTTTAGATAAAGCAAATTTAAAATGTGTAAGTAGAAGTTATTGGTTAAAGGGATTAAGTAAAATGTGGAATAAATTTGTTAAAATTCTAATTCCGGATATAATCTTTTTGGGGGAGACAACTGGAATTTGGCCGATTAAAAATAATATAAAACGTAATGAAGTGATTAAAGAGGAAAATATAGAAATTATTAGAGATTGGATAAAAGTTATGGAAAATGAAAGGAGGAATAAAGAAATTATCGAAAAATTAGGGTTAAGTTGGTTTGAAAAAATACAGATAGAAAAATGGACAAAAAAACTAAGGGAAAATTATTCGATAAATAGATGTGAAACTGAATTTGAATATTTAGTATCTCGGATTATGAAAGATGAAATTGGGCTAAAGGGACTCGTTAGTAGGGTTTATAAGATTATAAATTCTGATGAAAAATTACAAAGAGTGATGAGGACAAATTGGGAAAAGATCTTAATATTGAAATACCAGAGTCAGATTGGAATGTGAATTGGAAGAGTAGAATTATGAGAACTTTATCTATAAGGATTAAAGAGCACAATTATAAAGTTGTTTGGAAATGGTATTTGACCCCAGTAAGATTGTCACAAATGGATAAAAAAATTAGTAAAAAATGTTGGAGATGTGAGATGGAATTGGGGACTTATGAACATATGTGGTATAAATGTGATAAGGTTAAAAAGTTTTGGCAACAATTGGAGAAAATGATATTTGAAATGATGGGGAAAGTAATAACATTGAGAGTGGAAACTATATTATTGTTGGTAATTAAGGAAATAGAATTAACAAAATATGGCTCCGGGGGATTATCAATGCTTCTTTGTTGGAAGGGGTTGTTCCTTCCGCCTTGAAAGAGGCGGTGGTGAGACCCCTCCTCAAGAAGCCTTCCCTGGATCCGGCTGTTTTGGGTAATTATCGTCCAGTCTCCAACCTTCGTTTTGTGGCGAAGGTTGTAGAGAGTGTGGTGGCACGTCAGTTACCCCAGTACCTGGATGAAACTGTCTATCTAGACCCGTTCTAGTCCGGTTTCTGACCTGGGTATAGCACAGAGACAGCTTTGGTCGCGTTGGTTGATGATCTCTGGAGGGCTCGGAACAGGGGTTATTCCTCTGCCCTGGTCCTCTTAGATCTCTCAGCGGCTTTTGATACCATTGACCATGGTATCTTGCTGCACCGGTTGGGGAGTTTGGGAGTGGGAGGCACCGTTTATCGGTGGTTCTCTTCCTATCTCTCCGACCGATCACAGACGGTGTTGGCAGGGAGGCAGAGATTGACCGCGAGGTGCCTCACATGTGAGGTGCTGCAGGGGTCGATTCTCTCGCCTCTCCTGTTCAACATCTATATGAAGCCACTGAGTGAGATCATCAGTGGTTTTGGGGTGAGTTACCAACTGTACGCTGATGATACGCAGCTGTACTTTCCCACCCCAGGCCATCCCAATGAAGCTGTCGAAGTGCCGTCCCAATGTTTGGAAGCCGTACGGGTCTGGATGGGGAGAAACAGGCTCAGGCTCAACCCCTCCAAGACGGAGTGGCTGTGGATGCCGGCACCCTGGTACAGTCAGCTGCAGCTGCTGCTGACTGTTGGGAATGCGTCATTGGCCCCGATGGAGAGGGTGTGCAACTTAGGCGTCCTCCTGGATGGACGGTTGTCTTTTGAAGACCATTTGGCGACCGTCTCCAGGAGGGCTTTTCATCAGGTTCCCCTGATTCGCCAGTTGTGCCCCTTCTTGACCGGGATGCCTTATGCACGGTCACTCATGCTCTCGTCACTTCTCGTCTGGATTATTAACTGGCAAACCAGGAGAACCTGGTAAAAGGCTCTCCTGGAGAGGGCCGCCAATTGATCTTCAAATGACAGCCGTCCATCCAGGAGAACACCCAAGTTGCGCACCCTTTCTGTTGGGGCCAATGACTCGCCCCCAACAGTCAGCTGCGGTTGCAGCTGACTGTACCGGGGTGCCGGCATCCACAGCCACTCCGTCTTGGATGGATTGAGTCTGAGTCTGTTTCTCCCCATCCAGACCCGTACGGCTTCCAGGCAACGGGACAGCACTTCGACAGCTTCGTTGGGGTGGCCCGGGGTGGAAAAGTACAGCTGAGTATCATCAGCGTACAGCTGGTAACTCACCCCAAAGCCACTGATGACCTCGCACAACGGCTTCATATAGATGTTGAACAGGAGAGGCAAGAGAATTGACCCCTGAGGCACCCCACAAGTAAGGCGCCTCGCGGTCGATCTCTGCCCTCCTGTCAACACCGTCTGCGACCGGTCGGAGAAGAGAACCACCGATAAACAATGCCTCCCACTCCCAAACTCCCCAACCGGTGCAGCAAGATACCATGGTCGATGGTATCAAAAGCCGATGAGAGATCTAATAGGACCAGGGCAGAGGAACAACCCCTATCCCTGGCCCTCCAGAGGTCATCCACCAACGCGACCAAAGCTGTCTCCGTGCTATACCCGGACCGGAAGCCGGACTGGAACGGGTCTAGATAGACAGCTTCATCCAGGTACTGGGGAAGCTGCCACCCCACCACACTCTCTACAACCTTCGCCACAAAGCGAAGGTTGGAGACTGGACGATAATTACCCAAAATAGCTGGGTCCAGGGAAGGCTTCTTGAGGAGGGGTCTCACAACCGCCTCTTTCAAGGTGGCAGGATAAGACCCCTTCCAACAGAGAAGCATTCACATGGGGCTCCCCTTGAAGAGCACCCGGAGACTCCAGTTAGTCCAGAATGCAACTGCGCGGGTGATAGAGGAGGCCGCTCGTGGCTCCCATGTAACACCACTCCTGCGCAAGCTGCACTGGCTGCCTGTGGTCTATCGGGTGCACTTCAAGGTATTGGTTACCATCTTTAAAGCGCTCCATGGCTTAGGACTGGGTTATTTATGGGACCGCCTACTGCTTCCGTTTGCCTCCCACCGACCCGTGTGCACTCACAGAGAGGGACTCCTCAGGGTGCTGTTGGCCAAGCAATGCCGGCTGGCGACCCCCAGGGGAAGGGCCTTCTCTGTGGGGGCTCCTACCCTCTGGAACGAACTTCCCCCGGGACTTTGTCAACTTCCTGACCTTCGGACCTTTCGCCGTGAGCTGAAGACGTACCTATTTCTTCGAGCAGGACTGGCATAGGATTTTAGAATTTTATTTGTTATTATTGGGGTTTTAAATTATAACTGGGTTTTATTGTTTTATATATATTTTAAATTGGCCATATTTGATAGATTTTTTAATTATTGTTTTATTATATTTATTATTGTGGTTTTATTTGGCTGTGAACTGTCCTGAGTCCTTCGGGAGAAGGGCGGTATAAAAATTTGATTAAATAAATAAATAAATAAATAAATAAAGATAATATAATGGTCATAGCAAACACTCTTTTCCTACAACCCAAGAAACAACTCTACACATGGACATCACCAGACGGTCAACACAAAAATCAGATTGACTATGTGCTCTGCAGCCAAAGATGGAGAAGCTCTATACAGTCAGTAAAAACAAGACCAGGAGCTGACTGTGGCTCAGACCATGAGCTTCTCCTTGAAAAATTTAGGCTTAAATTGAAGAAAGTAGGGAAAAGCCCCAGGCCACTCAGGTATGAATTAAATCATATCCCTGATGAATATACAGTAGAGGTGACAAATAGATTCAAGCAATTAGATCTGATAGACAGCGTGCCTGAAGAACTATGGACGGAGGTTTGCAACATTGTACAAGAGGTAACAACTAAAACCATCCCAAAGAAAAAGAAAGGCAAGAAAGCAAAATGGCTCTCTGAGGAAGCTTTACAAATAGCTGAGGAAAGAAGGGAAGCGAAAGGCAAGGGAGAAGGAGAAAGATATATCCAGTTGAATGCAGAATTCCAGAGAATAGCTAGAAGAGATAAGAATACATTCTTAAATGAACAGTGCAAAGAAATAGAAGAAAACAACAGAATAGGGAGGACCAGAGATCTCTTCAAGAAAATTGGAGATATGAAGGGAACGTTTTATGCAAAGATGGGCACGATAAAGGATCAAAGTGGCAGGGACCTAACAGAGGCAGAAGAGATTAAGAAGAGGTGGCAAAATTACACAGAAGACCTATACAAGAACGAGCTTAACATGATAACCACAATGAGGTGGTCACTGACCTTGAGCCAGACATCCTAGAATATGAAGTCATACGGGCCTTAGGAAACCTGAGCAACAACAAAGCTAGTAGAGGAGATGAGCTATTCAAAATCTTAAAAGACGATGTAGTAAAAGTACTCTATTTGTCAGCAAATTTGGAAAACTCAGCAGTGGCCACAGGATTGGAAAAGGTCAATTTACATTCCAATTCCAAAGAAAGGCAATGCCAAAGAATGTTCAAACTATCGCACTATTGCACTCATTTCACATGCTAGTAAGGTTATGCTTAAAATCCTACAAGCTAGGTTCCAGTAGTATGTGGATCGAGAAGTACCAGAAGTACAGGCAGGATTTCGAAGAGGCAGAGGAACTAGAGATCTAATTGCCAACATATGCTGGATCATGGAGAAAGCTAGGGAGTTCCAGAAAAACATCTACTTCTGCTTCATTGACTATGCTAAAGCCTTTGATTGTGTGGATCACAACAAATTATGGCAAGTTCTTAAAGAGATGGGAGTACCAGACCATCTTATTTGTCTCTTGAGAAACCTGTATGCAGATCAAGAAGCAACAGTGAGAACTGGACTGAACCACTGATTGGTTCAAAATTGGGAAAGGAGTCTGGCAAGGCTGTATACTATCACCCTGCCTATTTAACTTATATGCAGAGCACATCATGAGAAAGGCGGGGCTGGATGAATCAAAAGTTGGAACTAAGATTGCCGGAAGAAATATCAACAACCTCAGATATGCAGATGATACCACTCTAATGGCAGAAAGCAAAGAGGAACTGAAAAGCCTCTTGATGCGGGTGAAGAAGGAGAGTGCAAAAGTTGGCTTGAAACTCAACATTAAGAAAACTAATATCATAGCATCCGGCCCTCTCAATTCCTGGCAGATAGATGGGGAAGAAATGGAGGTAGTGACAGATTTCATTTTCCTGGGCTCCAAGATCACCACAGATGGGGACTGCAGCCAAGAAATTAAAAGACACTTGCTCCTGGGGAGGAAAGCTATGGCAAATCTAGACAGCATACTAAAAGGCAGAGACATCACCCTGCCAACAAAAGTGCCTATAGTCAAGGCCATGGTTTTCCCAGTTGCAATGTATGGCTGTGAAAGTTGGACCATAAGAAAGGCTGAGCACCAAAGAATTGAGGCCTTTGAATTCTGGTGCTGGAGAAGACTGCTGCAAGTCCCTTGGACTGCAAGGTGAATAAACAACTCAGTCCTAGAGGAGGTCAATCCTGACTGCTCTTTAGAAGGCCAGATCCTGAAGATGAAACTGAAATACTTTGGCCACCTAATGAGAAGGAAGGACTCACTGGAGAAGAGCCTATGAGGTGGCTGGATGGAGTCACTGAAGCAGTAGGCGTGAGCTTAAATGGACTCCAGAGGATGGTAGAGGATAAGAAGGCCTGGAGGAACATTGTCCATGGGGTCGCGATGGGTCGGACACAACTTTGCAACTAACAACAACAACAACATGAGCTCTATGAATTGTCCATTTTTGCTTTTAATTTGCAGATTGTCATTGTACATGCAATAATGGAGAGAGCTGTTGCTTTCAAGCTTTTCTTTGAAGGATGTCCTGAAACTTTTCCTCAAGAAAAAGGATGAGGTTGACCTACGTAAACAACCATTCATTATCAATTTGTTCAAATATTTGCATCCACCATTACAAATTTGAGTTGCTATAATTAATATCTGAGGGTTATGAGCCTGTTTGATGAGTCCAACTTTGAACTGGAAGAGAATTGGGCTTCAGAATTCTGCTCTTGCCTTTTGGTACCCAGCAAGATCATAGATATGAAATGTGGCTCCTCAAAGGAAGAGGGAAGACTCAGCAGAACAGCCAAGCCCTAGTCATGCTATAAAAGGGGTGTCAAACTCCCGGCTCATGGGCTGGATGCATCACAGGCTGGCCACGCCCACACCTGGTTTAGCGAAGGGGAAAAAAGTTCCGATATGTCACGTGATGATGTGAGTTTGAGTAGGGAAACAATTTCCAACTTCAGGCAAGTCTTAGTGAGTGCTGCTTCTGATTCCCTTGTTGATCTTTGGACTGGTACAAAACCACACTCAGCTCTGATTCTTGAATTTGTCTATATGGAAGTTTATTTTGTTTTGTTTATATCCCATTCTTTATTATTTTTACCAATAACTCAAGATGAACATATATAATACTCACTTTTCCATAATAACAACTCTGTGTGGTGGGCTGGGCTGAGAGGCCGTGACTTGCCAAAGTCAATCAGTTGGCTTTTAATGCCAAGGCAGGACTAGAACTCACTGTCTCCTGGTTCTCGGCCTGGTGCCTTCACTAGAAGCCAAATTTGGCTTCTGCAATGACATTGCTCTGTTTCCTGAGATCTCACATCCCTGATCTTTGGTAAGAAATTGAGCTGCCATAAGACCTCCAACCTCTTATCCTGAATTGGCTGGTCCTTTGCTTTCATCCCCCAGATTGGGCACATTGACATACCATGCATTCTATTGGACTCTTTGAAGATGTGATCCTCAAACAGTTCTTCTTTCCCCAATGTGTATTTCAGATACTTCCGATTTGTGTTCAGATACCAGCTTAGGTTTTCATTAAACACACCAAACAAAAGGTAAAACTCTTTATCAATGCCTCTCTAGGAAATAACACAGAGGATATCAGGTTTTGGAATCTCATTTAATAACCAAGGTGATAGTCTGCTATTTCAACTAGCTCAGCGGACAGAGGGAATTTCTTTTGTAGCTCAGAGTTATAAAGAGGGTGAGAGATAGCAAAACATGTGGGAATAAAATGTGAGGAACTATTAAAACAACAGGGCAATTTCCATGGGACAAGCTGTGTAGCAAAGTCCTTTTAACTTCTATGGTGAGAACAGAAAGGTAGTAAAAGACTTAATGATTTTTTATTGTGTTTTCGTTTAATTTTGTTTCCTGTGCTTCATAAGAACTATATAAAAAGCAGTGGGGTGCATTTTTCCTGCCCCCCTTTATTGGCTCAAATAAAGCCTCCTAATATCTACTCTGGTCTGTGTTATTGGTTTTGCATCCTGGGTCCAGCAAGCCTACTTGGGACAACAACTTACTAATTGTCAGCTAGCCCACACATAGAAAAGTGGAATAAAATCAGGGAATATAAAATTACTTAGTGTCACAAAGCTAAAATGGGGATGTTGGTATAAAGGAACATGCCTGCAGCTACTGTTCTAGTACATGCTGTAAGCCACAATGTCTCTGTGTGTGTGTGTTTTGCTTTGGCATATCACATGTGGTAAATACAGGAATTCTGTTTTGTTAACCGGTTTAGCATATTGTGGAGTCTCAAAATTGGGTCAGAGTCCACAGCGAAGCCTCTGAAAAGCCACAAACAGGGCAACATGGAGCAATGGCATCAATAGTAGTCCTTACTTAACGACCAGTCAATGACCAACTCCTCAAAAGGTACTCATAGAATAGAATAGAATAGAATTTTATTGGCCAAGTGTGATTGGACACACAAGGAATTTGTCTTGGTGCATATGCTCTCAGTGTACATAAAAGAAAAGATACGTTCATCAAGGTACAACAACTCATGAACTGGTTCCAGTCTCGACAGCTGCAACATGCTGCATGGTCACATGCTCATATTTTGGGCACTTGGCAACTGGCTTGTGTCTATGGCTGTCTCGTGATCATGTGATAGCAATTGTGTCTATGGCTGTTTACAGCATCCCGTGATCACGTGATAGCAATTTTCAGAATTTTTTGTCGGTTTCTGGCATCTACTTCCAGTTTCTGGCAAAAAAATGCCAATTGGATAAAATGAATTCATTTAATAACTGCTGTGTTCGACCACAGCAAAAAAGGTGATGATGTCATGTGGTGACCCACCTTGACTCACAACCCTAATTCTGGGCTCAATTATGGTCATTGAGAATTGTCTGTAGTTGACTTCCCTCTGGATATAGACATTTAATAATTTAATTATAAAAATCTCCGATGGCAGCCTTAATGATTCTGTCTTGTTATTAAATGGAGCTAAGCCCAACCACTTAAATAGAATATTAATTTATTGCATATGCTTGTGCATATCAGCGATTTTTATGTACCAACTGATAGATCTAGGTTTATAAAGCAAAGGCATCATTTTTGGACTAGGGTTTTACAACAACTAAAAAGAAGCCAGAAAATATATTATTCAATTATTATCCCCAAATAGTTAGATTTGTTTACAGCATGCTTCTTTATCTACTTTATCTAATAAGATTTGTAGAGGACTCATACAAGTTGGGATTCCACACATTTGGCAAACAGATGCAGCCAAAGCAAAACACATACACACACAGCATGTGGCTTACAGCATGCATTAGAACAGTAGCTGCAGTCTGCCCCAAAAGTAAATCTGGCTCTGAGGCCTCCCCAGCCCTGAGAATGCATGCCAGTGCTGACCTGGGCTTCTTGCATCCAAAACAGATGCTCTGCCTTTCATTTATAAACCCTCCCTCACAGGTTGCATGATTTCTCCACGTGTGATAGACTAAACAAGACAAAGTACCTGCTTGTTTCTCTCATTGAGCGTGCCAGGCCTACAGATGAGTAAGGGCCCCACTAAGCCAGAGTTGATGTCTCTTGTGGGATCCACTGCAGAAGAATACATCCAGGTCAGGCAAGGAGGGTCAGAGGCTGTGGGGCCAACATGTGGTGGTAGCACCCAGAGATATGTGAAGTTGCCAAATGGCTTGATGGATGCTCCATTTTTGAGTAGATCTTTAAAAAGAAGGGGAAAAAACCCAGTTATTTGTACATTTTTGGTCACTGGTCCAGCAAAACATCTCATAGAATGCACTATGGGAACCGATGTTCCTAGCTGTTTCCGTCTACGGGCATATCGCCCTGTACAAAACGGCTATCATGGAGAGGGGGCACCCAAATATGTCTGCCAAGATAATAATCACTAATCATTGCAATATCCATTTAATTTCCATTTCATCCTTTCTTGGAGGAAGCAAAGGTAGACACATTTTCAAAGGAAGTGTTCAGTTGCAACCATCAGTCATTGTTATTTTCAGAAGCTCTCAGAGGGGCTAATGAAATAAGACAGATTAAGAATGCTTTTTTGCATTTTTTGCTAAAGCATTTTTGCATAAAAAGCTTTTAAAGCAGGAAGTTGCAGAAGCCTGCCACAACTTGACTTCCTTCATTTTGCATAATCCACACTGACATAGGACACCAGGTTGGAGCAGACTGTTATAAAATGGCCAGTGTTCCACATGAAGGAATCCTATAAAACTGCTTCTGTATAACTGGAAACTGCTCCTGTTACTCAGCCCAAGAACATAATAATAACAACAACAACAGAGTTGGAAGGGACCTTGGAGGCCTTCTAGTCCAACCCCCTGCCCTGGCAGGAAACGCTACACCATCTCAGACATATGGTTATCCAACATTTTCTTAAAAATTTCCAGTGTTGGAGCATTCACAACTTCTGCAGGCAAGTCGTTCCACTTATTGATTGTTCTAACTGTCAGGAAATTTCTTCTTAGTTCTAAGTTGCTTCTTTCCTTGATCAGTTTCCACCCATTGCTTCTTGTTCTACCCTCAGGTGCTTTGGAGAACAGCCCGACTCCCTCTTCTTTGTGCAACCCCTGAGATATTGGAACACTGCTATCATGTCTTCCCTAGTCCTTCTTTTTATTAAACTAGACATACCCAGTTCCTGCAACCGTTCTTCATATGTTTTAACGTAATTTGCCTGACCTGTTTTCTGACTGAAAGGATCACACCTGTTACATATGTGTTTAATTCTGGAAGAGATTAAAAAATGAACATAAAGAGGTTAGAAGAACGAACCATCCTGGTGTGGGGCTTCTTCCCACGGCTTCCTGTAAAACCCACCGTGGGGCTGGATGCTGAAAGGCCACGAGGCTTTGTTGGCAAAGGTCACCTGAATGGTGTCACCTACTTCGGCTTTGATCACTGGACCTGCAAGGGAAAAGAGAGAAGGGGCTGGATGAGCTACAACTACAACGGACCCAGCTTCAGAGGACCTAGATGAAACCTGGGTAGCAAATTCTGACCCTAGAGTGCCCAGTCAGGGCCCCCAGAACCACCCAAAGCTTTTGGTGGGGCCCCCAGAACATGCTAACATTGCTCTCAAAATGTTATGTTTAATGTGAGAAAAAGGAGGAAATAGAAAGAATTAGACATTGATAAGAGGCATCATAATTTTTTTAATGCAAATGTGTCCAACCAGCAATCCAGGAGATCATGTGGCCCTGGACAGCTAGCAATGTGGTCTCACAAGATTATTAAAAATATTTAAAAATAAATGAAGTTTTTTATTTATAAACACTAGGACAATTCCTCTTCACTCAACAAGGCCCAGAGCAAGACGAAAGTTTGGACAATCATGTTTCCATGGATGCAAGTTGATAGAGATAATTTGAAATTATTTCACTTACTTTTTTGTCTTGACTTGGCCAGCTTTTTTGAGTGAAATCCCGGCTTGTCTTTCAAATACCAAGTGCAATTCAAAGATCTCCCACCTCCTCAAATTATTCATAACCAAAAAAAGTTTAAAAAATATTTCAGCATCTGTTGTTGGTGGATCCAAGAAAGTTTATGTTATGGTAACATTCATTTTAAGTTTTTAAGAACTTTATGTTTATAGAGTTCTAACCTGCTGGTTATTGTTTTCAGTAAAAACAATTCAATCAAAGCTCATCTGCTGAGGCCCAGACACAAAATATTAGATGTTATTTAAAACATTAATTAAAGAGGTAATTCAGAATGAAACCTCTATCTTACAAGGATTAATAATACCTTTCAAAACAGAAAGGTTGAATTAGAAAAGTTAAGCCAAACAAGGATGTTCAGTGGGCTGGAATTTTCCCCAAATTGCAGAGGCATGGGCAGGATGTCCATGAATCAAAATGCCAGAAACTCAAAATGGGGGCCTGGTGAAACTTTGACTGCACCATCTTGGCTGCCACCTTCACATTTTGACCACAACTGTTAACCTCGCTGCAGAATCATGACAGAACCTCCTAAATCTGTGGCACAAAGTCCAAATCCAAAACTTTCCCCAGGTTTGGATCACCTACTTCCTTGGACTTGGGAGAAAAGCTGTCTGGAACTGTCACCCTCCTGTCAAGCACAAGCCAAGTGAGTCTCCTCTTTGTTGTTCTGTTTTTCTTTCTGCTGTCTGACTAGATGAACTGCCAGCTAATAATTCCAAAGTCTGTCTTTCTTCATTGCTGCATTAACATAACATAACATAACATAACATAACATCAGAGTTGGAAGGGACCTTGGAGGCCTTCTAGTCCAACCCCCTGCCCAGGCAGGAAACCCTACACCATCTCAGTCAGATGGTTATCCAACATTTTCTTAAAAATTTCCAGTGTTGGAGCATTCACAACTTCTGAAGGCAAGTTGTTCCACTTATTAATTGTTCTAACTGTCAGGAAATTTCTCCTTAGTTCTAAGTTGCTTCTTTCCTTGATCAGTTTCCACCCATTGCTTCTTGTTCTACCCTCAGGTGCTCTGGAGAACAGCCCAACTCCCACTTCTCTGTGGCAGCCCCTGAGATATTGGAACACTGCTATCATGTCTCCCCTGGTCCTTCTTTTTGTTAAACTAGACATTAAACATTATCTCTTGAAGCATCAGCAAAGGTGGTTGGTTCTTCATTTTTATTTTGCTCTCATTCCTTTTCATTTTAAAGTATCAGAATAGGGCTATTTCACTATCCAGAATAAAGAGAAAAAAGAATAAAAGAAAATAATCACACAGCAATGGGCTGCTTTCTTTCTTTTTTAAAAAAGTTTTTATTTTTTACAAACATCAAATCAATGCATGAACATAAAACAAGTAAAATTAATAATAGTTATTACATTCAATCAGCTTACATATTTCTAATAATGATACACAATTATATTAAGTTGCAATCTGTCATTATTCAATTATTCAATTATTCCATGTTTTCTCTTATTATTACTTTTATTTTATTATATAAAAGTGTATACACTACTATTCCTCCTCCTCTTATTTCTGTCACTTATTCTAACTTTTAATCATGTCACCCTTTACTAAAAAACATTTTCTTTCTATTTTACCTAACTTCTAGTCATTTCACCTACCTAAAAAAAGAAAAGCAGGAGAGAGAAAAGGAAATCAAATCAAAACAATTTGCTTTCCTTTCATTGCTACACTTTTTTACTTTCATTGCTACACTTTTTTTGTCTTGCTTCCCAAATTCCTCTCTTGAATCTTTATCTCTGTCAGCCTCTGCTTCTTGGCTATTCAATCAAGGTATTTCTCCTACCTCTGCCCTCTTTCACTGCCTTGTTTCCAAAATTTCTGCCCAGGCTCCTATCTCCCTTTCAAATATATCTTCCAACTCTCTTAATATATTTCTTTCCTGGTTTAATCATCAATCACTGTTATTTTCATTGTTATCTCCTCTTGTCTTCTACTTCCTTCATTTCTTTTGTTGACTCCTCCCATTCCTGGGCGTCTTGGTCTTTATTCATCATCCCTTGTATAGAATTTTCCATTTTTTCCATAATCTCCATGATGTCTTTTGTGTTTTGAAAAAGTAACTCCATCTTCTTCAAAATTCCATTCATTTCTTCCTTATAAAGCTTCTTATTTCATTTTAAAGGAATCAGCTTTTGTTTAGCAGTCCAAGAACTATTTATTCAGTCCTTAAGCTACCCTTCAAGGAGTGCATTAGTCCCAGTTCTTTATATCCCATAGGTAAACAGTCAGTTCCATTTAGATAATCCCAGAAGTTATCAAGAGCCTCTTTACATCCCCTTTACAGGTTCAATCTTCTAGTATAACATTTAGGGGTCCCTTTAATTAAATAACTTCCTTATTTTCATATTTGAGTCTCCAGTAGTCATAAGGTAGTTAAAGATAATCCAATAAATAATTTTCACAGTCCTTCATATAGGTATTCCCAGACTTGTAATTTTTCCTTTCGTCAGTAGGTGGCACTCTCAAGTTTCAGTATTACCACTAGTTAGTTGTAAAACAATTATAAAAGCAGAATAAGTTTTGTAAGTAAATGATTCCAGCATTTTAAAATATCTTCCCAGTACCATGTCTTCCCAGTTTAAGAGTTCATGTGTTTCAAAATTTATTATTTTTCTCTCCTCGTCCTTTCATTTCCGGTCTGGTATTTTCTCAGAATGCTCAGATGCTGCTTTAACAAGTAATTCTGAGCAAATAGTTCTAAATTAAATGATCTGGAATTAGATGATTTAGTAACAGAACCAATGTCATGGTCCGATCATTTTCTCCTTCGCCTAGACTTCCGAACCGCCACTCACCATCGCAGGGAGACGGAACCTATACGTTGGTTCCGTCCCAGGTGCCTGATGGACCCCGAGAGGTTCCTGACGGAGCTTGGGCCATTCCCTGAGGATCTGGCCCACGGTACGACTGAGGAACTGGTCGTGGCCTGGGAACAGGCCGCGGCTGGGGCCTTGGACCGTGTCGCGCCTTTGCGGCCTCTGACCCGGCGCAGATCTCGTCTGGCCCCTTGGTTCTCCAAGGGGCTGAGGGAGATGAAACGCCGGAGAAGACGCCTAGAGAGCACCTGGAGGTCCAGTCGTTCCGAAGCTGATTGGACACTAGTTAGGTCCTATTATAGGACCTACCTAGTGGCAATGAGGGAGGCGAGGCGTTCTTACGCCTCCACCCTCATTGCGTCGGCAGATAACCGCCCGGCCGCCCTGTTTCGGGTGACCCGCTCCCTCCTTCATCAGGAGGTGCGGGATGACCCTTTGCAGGGACGTGCCGAGGAGTTTAGTGGTTATCTATACGATAAAATCGCTCAGCTCCGGGACGGCCTGGACCGAAATTGGGATGATCCAAGCGAGGGAGAGGAGGCACGTCTTGTCGAGTCTGTTTGGGATGAGTTTGACCCTGTGGCTCCCGAGGACGTGGACAGGTTGTTGGGGAGGCTTCACGCCACGACATGTTTACTGGACCCGTGTCCTTCCTGGCTGGTACTGGCCACTCAGGAGGTGACACGAGGCTGGCTCCAGAGGATTATCAACGCTTCTTTGTTGGAAGGGGTTTTCCCTGCCGCCTTGAAAGAGGCGGTGGTGAGACCCCTCCTCAAGAAGCCCTCCCTGGACCCAGCTATTTTGGGTAATTATCGTCCAGTCTCCAACCTTCGCTTTGTTGCGAAGGTTGTAGAGAGTGCTGTGGCGCGACAGCTACCCCAATACCTGGATGAAGCCATCTATCTAGACCCGTTCCAGTCCAGCTTCCGACCCGGATACAGCACGGAGACAGCTTTGGTCGCATTGGTGGATGATCTCTGGAGGGCCAGGGATAGGGGTTACTCCTCTGCCCTGGTCCTATTAGACCTCTCAGCGGCTTTTGATACCATCGACCATGGTATCTTGCTGCGCCGGTTGGGGGGATTGGGA
This sequence comes from Ahaetulla prasina, assembly GCF_028640845.1. Lineage (NCBI taxonomy): Eukaryota > Metazoa > Chordata > Lepidosauria > Squamata > Colubridae > Ahaetulla > Ahaetulla prasina. The sequence goes on along the minus strand of NC_080549.1, from coordinate 29,191,239 downwards.
GTGGGAGGCACCGTGTATCGGTGGTTCTCCTCCTATCTCTCCGACCGGTCGCAGACGGTGTTGACAGGGGGGCAGAGGTCGACCGCGAGGTGCCTCACTTGTGGGGTGCCGCAGGGGTCGATTCTCTCGCCCCTTCTGTTCAACATCTATATGAAGCCGTTGGGTGAGATCATCAGTGGCTTCGGGGTGAGATACCAGCTGTACGCTGATGACACCCAGCTGTACTTTTCCACCCCGGGCCACCCCAATGAAGTTGTTGAAGTGCTGTCCCGGTGTTTGGAAGCCGTACGGGTCTGGATGGGGAGAAACAGGCTCAAGCTTAATCCCTCCAAGACGGAGTGGCTGTGGATGCCGGCATCCCGATTCAGTCAGCTGCAGCCGTAGCTGACTGTTGGAGGCGAGTTATTGGCCCCAAAGGATAGGGTGCGCAACTTAGGTGTCCTCCTCGATGAACGGCTGTCGTTTGAGGATCATTTGACGGCCGTCTCCAGGAGGGCCTTCCACCAGGTTCGCCTGGTTCGGCAGTTGCGCCCCTTCCTTGATCGGGATGCCTTGTGCACAGTCACTCATGCGCTCATTACCTCTCGCTTGGATTATTGTAATGCTCTCTACATGGGGCTCCCCTTGAGGTGCACTCGGAGGCTTCAGTTAGTCCAGAATGCAGCTGCGCGGGTGATAGAGGGAGCTACGCATAGCTCCCACGTAACACCTCTCCTGCGCAGACTGCACTGGCTACCTGTGGCCTTTCGAGTGCACTTTAAGGTTTTGGTTACGACCTTTAAAGCGCTCCATGGCTTAGGGCCTGGGTACGTACGGGACCGCCTGCTGTTACCGCATGCCTCCCACCGACCCGTACGCTCTCACAGAGAGGGACTTCTCAGGGTGCCGTCCGCCAAGCAATGTCGGCTGGCGGCCCCCAGGGGAAGGACCTTCTCTGTGGGGGCTCCCATACTCTGGAACGAGCTTCCCCCGGGTTTACGCCAAATACCTGACCTTCGGACCTTCCGTCGCGAACTGAAGACACATCTTTTCATTCGCGCGGGGCTGGCTTAAATTTTATCGATTTTAAATTTTTTATTAATAATTTTAAATGGGGTTTTAGTTTATTATATATTTTAAACTTTGTAGGCTAATTATAAAATAAGTTTTTTAATTTGCATTTTAAATTGTACATTGTATTGCCTATTTTATTTTTGCCTGTATACTGCCCTGAGTCCTTCGGGAGAAGGGCGGTATAAAAATCAAAATAATAAAGAAATAAATAAATAAATTGTTCCTTGGGGTTAAATTTAAAGCAAAAGAAAATCCACTCCCCCAGTTCCAGTCACTGTTTACCTACTTCGCTCCAGCACCAGTCTTAGTTGTTCATCGATTGTCCCAGCTTTGTGGCAGCCATCTTTAAGCTACCTTTTCCTCTTGCCATGGCTGAGAGGGAAAAAAAACCCTGGGTCAGGTAGGAGAGCTGTGACCTTGATCTCACAGGGTGCCCCTCTATGATTCACTGCCTCTACAAGGCAGCTTTGGCTCCTCTTGGAGCCCACAAACAAGGAGAAATCAGCACAGAGAATGCGGAGACCCGTTCACTGTGTCTGAAATTGCCCCAACGTCAACCGGAAGTCAGCAATGAGCTGCTTTCTGAAGGGCTTCTGACTATTTATTTATTTATTTAATTTTTATACCGCCCTTCTCCCGAAGGACTCAGGGCGGTTTACAGCCAGAATAAAAACAACATAAACATAAACAAAAATTAAAAACATATTAAAAAACTGATTCTAAAATTTGGCCAAATAAAATTAAAACTAACGTAAAACCATCTTAAAAACCCCCATTAAAAATTTCGTTAGGCTAGTCCCGCACGGTGGAATAAAAAGGTCTTGAGCTTGCATTTAAAAGACCGGAGGTCGGGGAGTTGACGCAACCCCGGAGGCAACTCATTCCAAAGGGCAGGAGCCCCCACAGAAAAGGCCCTTCCCCTGGGGGCCGCCAGTTGGCATTGTTTGACTGATGGCACCCTGAGGAGGCCCTCCCTATAGGAGCGCACAGGCCGATGGGAGGCTATTGGTGGCAGTAGGCAGTCTCGTAAGTAACCCGGTCCGGACTAATGTTTTAATTGTACAGTTACCCTGTTTGCTGATTGAATTTTATTGGCAGCACAGATTGAAGCTGATGGCCTTCCTGCATTTATAATCCTGCCATATGTTACCAGCATTGTAGTTGGAAGACACGTATGGTGATCATCACCTAGTATTCGGGCAATCCGGGAGGAAAAGAATTCGACCAGTCAAAACCAGCAAATAAGAGGTGCTCAGCTGCACATTTATAAAACAAACAAATAAAAAACCAAATAAAATAATAAAAACAAACAAACAAACAAACAAACAAAAATAAATAAATCCTTCCTCACCAACTGCACCAATGCCTCCACATCAAACCTACTATGCCAGGATCTGTACAGGATCTTTCGAGGAGGATGAAAGTACCATGAAGTGCTCCCTATGCGACATGCATGCTCACCACAAATGCTTGGGGTTAACCAAAAGTGTAGCCCAGTTCCTACAATCATCTTCACTTAAAACCTCCCAGTTTGGATGCTACATATTTTCATATTTGATGGACTTGTAAGAAGATTAAGGTTTTTTGGATAAGGATTTGGTGGATTATACAAAATGTTTTGAAAAAGAAGATAGAGTTCCTACTGCAATTTTTCTTACTGGGAATTATTACGGATTGTACAGTAATTGAGACTAAGCTGATTTTAAACTTAATAACAGTGGCAAGATTATTGATAGGACAATACTGGAAGAAAAAAGAGTTACCTACAATAGAAGAATGGATATTGAAAGTTGCTAATTTGGCTGAGATGGCTAAAATCTCAGCCTTTTTGAAAGACACTACACAAGAAAAATATCTAACTGAATGGAAAAAATGGATTGAATATACGCAAAATAGATATCAGATTAAGAGATATCAGATTGCCTTTGAATGATTAGGATGTATTTATCTCTGATTTGTATGGGGGAAGTTAGGATTTGAGAAGAAGGGGAGGATTATAATTTGTGTTAGGGAAAATTTAGCGTATGATTGTTTTTTCTTTTGAACTATACCTTGTGTTTGTTCTGGGAAGTCGGGGGGAGGGAGGGAGGAGGGTGGTTTTGGAGGGAGGGGGAGGGAGGGGAGAGGGAGGGGGGAAAAGGGGGGGGGGAAATTTTGTAAAAACTTTTTCAATTAAAAAAAAAACACCTCCCAGTTTGCGTTTCCACTTTTCTGCCCATCATGCAGACCCAGATTGGACAAATTTATAGTCTACTTGAAAGAGTTGACACCATAGAAGCATGATTAGCATCCCTTGATAAAAAAGATATAACACAGAAAAGTGACGATGCAACATCCCGAAATCCTATCCCGACCTAACAACCACAACCACAGGAAATCACCAACTCTGTAACATCTCCATCTTCGTCAAAGACACAACTGAATACGAACAGGAGCGTCCCAACACTATCTTATTTGGACTTGAGGACACCAATGAATCTGATGACATCACAAAGGTTCGCAACATCATCAGCAACTTTCAGCCATCAAACATTTCTCCTGATGAAATCATTGACGTTTCCCGCGACAGCCCTGAGTTCAAGAACAACGACGGCTCGGCCCCACGCGTCTGCAGAGTCATTTGCAAGAGTGAGAGCAACAAATGCAAGTTCATCTCCACAGTAAACTCACTTGCCAAAAACTGTACAAACCATAAGAAACTTCGTTCATGGCCTGACCTGTCCATACTGCAATGTGCCCATGCCCCTGAGCTCCGCTCAGAGCTCAAAACATGCCAGGACCAAGGAGAGACCGACCTATACATCAACTACCATGCTGACTGTATCAAACGCAAGACCAACATCCCACGTCCCGTGTCCCAACAACCACCCACCCAACAACCAAAACTAGGCATGCACACCCCCAACTTTCTCCAGGTCCACCACTACAGACATTAAATGCAAGCTATTTAATGCAAGAAGCCTCGTAAACAAAATGCCTGAATTCCTCCTCCTCCTCCTAAATGTAGCCCTATTCAACCTTATTTTTATATGTGAGACGTGATTGAATGTATCCTTTCCAGACTCCATTACCACAGTAAGTGACTATCGTGTTTATTGGTCTGACCATGAAAATTGTACAGGAGGTGGTGTTGCTATCTTCTATAAAAAGTCACTAGATCTGAAAAAGATTAAAGTTACACAGGAGCTTGCTCTTCCTGAGATCATTGTCTGCGAACTGTCCCTAAATACCACATTTTGCTTTTTACTATGTTACAGAGCCCCTAATTATGACCTTGGTCATACAAATAAGCTGACTGAATTACTAACGTGGGCAGCCTCCTGCCTTCACCCCCTTATCTTTCTTGGTGACCTCAATTTACCTCTTAATTGGTCCCCAAATGAATATACAACTGAACCTATGCATGCAACCTGTACAATACTGTCACAACTCAGTGGCATGCTCAATTGGTAATGAACAACATTAAGCTCAAAAACTGCCTTGATCTCATCTTCTGCAATAGTTTAAACTCAAATTTATTATCTACAAGTTAAAGAACTTTTTTCCAACAGTGACCACAGCATGATTGATTTTTGTCTCAATTTACGTCCATGCAAAGAGGGTCATAATGATGGGACACCAAATTATAACTTTAAAAAAGCTAATTATGATCTCATAGCTGCCAACTTCACATCTTTTGATTAACACCTACTGTTCACTGGCTGTAATACTGCAGAAGACCATTGTAACACTTTTTTGCTTGAAGTCAATAGAATCATTAAACTATACGTACCATTAATAACCCCAAAGCTAAAATAACATTACCCAAAATAATAAAAAAGCTTCAATCCCTCCCAAAAAGATTGGGAAGGAATGTGGGCCAGTTCTGGAGTCTGGGGAAGGCTCCAATGAGGGCTCTACATTGGAGGCAGAGAAGGGGCCAGGACCATCTTGTAGTTATGTGCTGCCTCTGGAGCCTCCAGAAACTGACATCAGCGAGGCAGAAGAACAGTGTGAGCCTGTCCCAGTGGGCACATGTACAGAGCTGCCAGAAGGCAAGAACAATTAAGAAGAAAAAGGGTGACTCCGGAGTAAGGATTGAGTTGATTGGCCCCTCCCATAAGACATAAAAGAGGAGCAAACAGACGTGAGCCTTTGCAGGAAGCAATTAGTTCATATAGTCAATTCGAGCTCTGAGAAGTCCATTTGACTCTGTGCTCTGTTTGGCCTTGCAAAACTAATTGACAATTAGGTCTCTGGCAGCCTAAGTTTCAAGGGAGATAAAGGTGGGTGCTTATCAACATTACCCTGAAAGACTGTGTCAACTCGAGCAGACACCTGTTGGAATCTTCACAGACTGTTGGTGAATCATTACAGGCTGTGAAGGACCATAATTCACAGCCATCCCAATAAAAGAGGTTTTTGGGACTAAGATTGTGATTTATGCTTTCTCAGGAAGCCTAGGTCAGAACACAACCTCTTCAACACATTCTTCAGCTCAGTCTTTGTCAACAGCAATGGTTTCTGCCCCACATTTCCTAGTCGTACCACAACTAATTACAATGATCTGCTACACATTGATTTTATGGTAGACAACATTGAAAAGGCACTACGCAACCTAAAGCCATCTGTATCTATGGCCCTGATGAATTATGTGCCTACTTCTTGAAAAAGCTCTCCCACAGCTGAACCTCTAAGCACAATCTATGAGGTATCTCTCGAACCAGCTCCTTGCCTGACCTATGGTCATTAGCCATGGTCATTCCTATCTTCAAAAAGGGAGACCCCAGCCTAGTAGAAAATTACAGACCAATCTCACTGTGTTGCGTCATCTGTAAAGTCACGGAATCAATTATAAACCAATCCATCACCCTCCACAGAGACAAACAACCTGCTTTCTAACAAGCAGTTTGGTTTCAGGGAAATTTTGTTCTGTAATCTACAACTCCTACACTGCAGAATCATTTGGACCACACAACTTGGCCAGGGTAAAGCAATTTACAAAGCCTTTGATTTAGTGGTACATAACAAACTACTGTTAAAACTAAGCTCTTACAGTATTTCAGAATCCCTGCACAAGTGGATAGCCATGTTCCTATGAAACAGGCAATAAGTAGTCAAAATAGGGAACACCCCAAGGCAGCGTTTTAGGACTCACACTCTTTCTGATTTACATAAATGACCTTTGCGATCATATTATAAGCATCTGTGTTCTCTTTGCTGATGACATAAAACTATTTAACACCACCGACAATGCTGCTGCCCTACAAAGAGACCTTGACTATGTGTCAGAATGGTCACGCAATTGGCAACTCCAAATCTCAACTAACAAATACTGTATCTTACACATTGGCAACAAAAATCAGAACACCAAATACAAGCTGGGCGGATATGACCTCGTAGACGACCCTCACTCTGTCAAGGACCTAGGAGTACTCATCTCAAATGATCTAAGCCCCAGAGCTCACTGTAACAGCATTGCCAAAAAGTCATTGTTAACCTAATTTTGCGAAGCTGCTTCTCCAGTAACATTGTATTGCTGACTAAGGCATACAAAACCTTTGCCAGACCAATTCTTGAATACAGCTCGTCTGTTGTGTCTTGTCTGCTCTCACAGCAGCCGGGGCCTTCTTATCTGCTCCCAAACACGGAGGAATGTATGCCTCCCGGCCCCAGTCTTGGCTCCATGCCCAGACAAGCTGAAGAGGAGGGGGCATCCCCCGGCCCCAGCCCTGGCTCCATGCCCAGGCAAACGGAGCAGCTAGACCCCTCCCCCTCCTCCACAGCATGTGAGCCTGAGGAAAGTTTATTTCCAACAGCTGCTGATTGGAGTGACCCTCGCATCAGAAGACTGGATAGGCAGAGGCAACAGAAGGAAGGGAGGGGCAGGCCTTAATGAGTGCTGAGTCATGGAGCCACATCCCATGACCTATAAAAAGGATCTGCTTTCTGGCAGTCTCTGAGTCAGGCAAAGTCGAACTTATCTTGCTGAAGTCACTTTCTGGTCTCCTGCCTGCTCTGAGGACTTTGCTAGGACTTTGGGCAGAGCTGCAGAGGCAAGCCTGATTCGGATTTCCCTGACCCGGCCGTCAGCGGAGGAGTGGGACACGACATCGTCTGCCTGGAATCCACACTGTATATCAGACAGTATATCGGAACAGGTCCAGAGGTCTTTCAAGAGAAGAGTACTCCACTACTCTGCTCACAATAGAATTCTTTATGCCACCAGGCTCGACATTTTAGGCCTGGACATCCTGGAACTATGCCACCTGCGGACTGACCTAAGCATAATACACAAAATTGTCAGCTACAATATCCTACCTGTCAACAAATACTTCAGCTTCAGCCTCAATAATACTGAGGCAAAGAATAAATATAAACTCAAGGTTGACTTTGTAAATATACAAATAGAATGAGACTATTGCCTTACACACTGTAAGCCGCCCTGAGTCTTCAGAGAAGGGCGGGATATAAATGTAAATTTAAAAAAAAAAAAAAGGTAAACCGCTCCAAAATCGATTGCAGAAAATACGTCTTCAGCAACAGAGTGGTCAATGCCTGGAATACTCTACCTGACCTTACATCCTCAAACGCCCACAGCTTCAACCTCAAACTGTCTACCGTGGACCTCACCCCATTCCTAAAAGGTCTGTAAAGGGGTCATGCATACCGTCCCTCTCCTACTATCCCCATTTATTTGTACTCATTTCCTATGTTCATTTCCATGTTTATACTTATACCTGTTATCTTATACACGTTTGACAAAATCAATCAATTAATCAATCAATATTTTCTGTCTTTTCTCTTTCCATAAACAAATCCATTTTTTGTGTAATAACCATTACATAATATTTTTAATTAGTGGGGAAAGCAAATTTGTAAGTTTTGATTTGGATGAGTTTCTTATTATTCCATACTATTTTTAAATAAATTTGCATAAAATTGTATGCATTTGCTAATATAGTTATTGAATATGTCCAACAGGTTCTTCACACGAGGTCTATTCTTAACATGAATATAATGTGAACTGTAATTGCGCATAATTGTGAGCTATATTTCCATCTGAGAAAAATGTTCCACCTACCTATATAGAAACTCTGTTTTCCTCAAAATGGAATTGAATAAATCCTTACCATTTTTTAGCTAGAAGTGCTTTACCTGGAAACATTTTTATTTAAATACAGGTTTTAGAATTTTTGTTCTTCACTGAAGATTTCCAGGTTGTCTATCATGCATTTATTTATTAAATTTGTATGCCGCCCATCTCACTATCACACAAATCTGGGCTGCTCACAGTATCATAAAAGCAACATACACAATTAAAATACTGTACGAACATTAAAACATCAAGCCTTAAGCTTGAAACATTGACACTCACAGTAAATTAAATAAGTGATCAGTGTACAAGTGGGATTCTTGTTGTAAAATGTTGTTATAAAAAATGTCAGATTCCTAAATTGTTTTTAACTAGATTACGTATTGCTTGGAGAAGTTGAAGGGATGGAGCAATGAACAGATACAGGCAGTATTTCTCAACTTGGCAACTTTAAGATGGACTTCAACTCCCAGAATTCCCTAGCCAGCATGCTGGGATTCTGGGAATTGAAATCCACACCGCTTAAAGTGGCCAAGGATGAGAATCACTAATGTGGGTGATCAGTTAAGAAGAACTCCCTACTCAATTAGAGATGTAATCCTGCCCCATTACCAAGTATCCCGAGGTGCTTTTCTTCCTCCGTCTGTTCTTTCTCCACACGAAAAGTCCCATCCGTATATTCAACGTATTTGGCTTTCCAATATGTCCCTCCAAGTTGACTGGCATTTTGCTTAAAGAACAGCTGTGAGAAACTGAACACAAACAAGCCCACAATGAATTCTTGCATTTCTTAAATCTCATAGCTTTTAAAAGGCGGATTTGTTACGGAATAGTTAAATCTGACTCTATCAAGAATGGCAATGAATTTCATTTTGAACTGTGCAAATAGGACAATAGGTTAATGGCAAATTAACCTTTTGTGTTGCCCTTTTAATTCACAGAGTACAATACAACCAAGTGCAAATTGATACATGGGCAGACCAGGGTTGAAATCTAATTTTTTTTGCTACCTACACTGTGGGTGTGGCTTGGTGGGTGGGTGTGTCCTGTGACTGAGTGGGCGTGGTGGGTGGGTGTGTCCTGTGACTGAGTGGGTGTGGCCAACTCAATGTCACTCACAGCCATGCCCACTCAGTCACAACCCCCCCCACCAAGCCACACCCACAGAACCCAGTAGGGAAAAAAAATTCTTTTCCCTTTCCCTCGCCACCTGTTCTCCCTTCACCTAGGCCCCGGAGCTGCCACCTGCCTCAACGGGGTCGGGGAATATACCATTCCCCAACTCCGGCCTTTCTCCAGAGCTGTCGCCCACTCACCGCCCGCTCGCCGCCTGCTCGCCCTTCGCCTTTGGTCAGCGGCCGGGGCCCAGGGACGCCCCATTCCCTGAGGCCCCGGAGTCGCCCCCTGCTCGCCGCTTCCTCAACCGGGTTGGGGAATGCACCATTCCCCGACACCAGCCTTGTCCCGGAGCCGCCGCCCGCTCTTCCTTTGCCACATGGCATATACTTACTTTCTTCCAGCAGCTGGCTGCCAGGAAAGGCAAGAGTCCAAAAGTTACCGGAGTTCCTCTCCTTGAATATGCCGCCTTGTTCTATGCTCTGGCTGCGCAAGCGCACACCCAACCTGCCGCTGATAAATAAATGAAATAAACGGGTGTGCGCTTGCGCAGTCGGTGCATGGAAAACGCAGCAATGGCAGCGGCAGATTCAAGGAGAAGGACTCTAACTTTTGGACTCTTGCCTTTCCTGGCAGCCAGCCGCTGGAAGAAAGTAAGTATATGCTGCGCGGTGAAGGAAGAGTGGGCGGCGGCTCCGGGACAAGGCTGGTGTCTTGTTGGGGCAGGCGGCAAGCAGAGGGTGGTTCCGGGGTCTCAGGGGAATGAGGTATCCCTGGGCCTGCCTGACCAAAGGCGAGAAAGGCGGTGGCGATGAGCTGTGGCGAAGGAAGAGTGGGCGGCGGCTCCGGGGAAAGGCCAGAGTCAGGGAATGGTGCATTCCCTGACCCGGTTGGGGAAGGTGGCGGCTCCGGGGCCTCGGGAAATGGGCCCCGGCCCCTGACCCGAGGGAGAGCAGGTGGCGAGCTGCCTTCCCGGTGTTCCTTTTTTTTTTTTTTTATTCAAAAAGTTTTACAAAATTTTTTTCCCCCCTTTCCCCCCCTCCTCCCCCCTCCCTTCGCAACCCCCCTCCCCCCCCCGACTTCCCGGAACGAGCACAAGGTATAGTTAAAAGTAAAACAAACATATGCTAAAAAGTTTTCGTCCCAACTTAATTATACCCCTACAATCATCAATTCCTAACTTCCCCAAAAGCAATCAAAATAATACATCATAATCATTCAAAACAGTCTGATAACTCTTAGTCTGATATCTACGTTGAATATAGTCAATCCATTTTTCCATTCCTTTAAGTATCTTTCTTGCGTATTGTCTTTCAAAAGGCTGATATCTTCGCCATCTCAGCCAAATTGGCAACTTTCAATATCCATTCTTCTATTGTTGATACTTCTTTTTTCTTCCAATATTGTCCTATTAGTAATCTTGCTGCAGTTATTAGATTTAAAATCAATTTAGTCTCAATTACTGTACAATCCATAATAATTCCCAACAAGAAAAATTGCGGCAGGAACTTTATCTTCTTTTTCAGAACATTTTGTAAAATCCACCAAATTTTTATCCAAAAGGCCTTTATGTCCTTACAAGTCCACCAAATGTGAAAATATGTAGCGTCATCACAATTACATCTCCAACATTTTGCTTGCATTTCTGGATACATACACGATAATTTTTTAGGATCTAGATGCCATCTATAAAACATTTTATAAAAGTTTTCCCTCAGATTCTGTGCCTGCGTGAATTTAACATTTCTAACCCAATTTTTTTCCCACGTTTCCAATAATATTGGCTCCTGAAAGTTTTGTGCCCACTTTATCATACAGTCCTTTACCAAGTCCCTTTCAGAATCTATTTCAAGTAACACATTATACAATCTCTTTATATGCTCCTGAGACTGATTTCTAATTTGCTTTACCAAATTTCCCTCGTTCTGCTCTATACCCATTTTCTGATCTCCCTTCCATCTAGCACGTAGTTGCTCATATTGAAACCAAGTATAATTTTTCCCTTCCTCTCTTAATACTTGCAGAGATTTTAACTGCAAATTACCTCTTTCAGTATACAAAAGATCTTTATATGTAATCATTTCCTGATTCTGTTCTATGTTTTTATTTTCTACGGTATGTCTAGGACTTGCCCATATAGGAACCTTATAATTTAGTTTATAAGAGTATTTTTCCAAACACATGAAGGGCATTTCTTAACACATGATTTTTAAAGGCCTTATCCACTTTTTGTCATAAATTAAATATGCATGCCATCCATATAACAAATCATAACCTTCTATATTCAAAATTCTGTCCTCTGTTAAATTAAACCAATCACTTATTGCAGAGAGAGCAGCTGCTTCATAATATAATTTAAAATTAGGCATTTTAAACCTCCCTTTCCGAGAATCTTGAATTATTTTCATTTTAACCCTAGCTTTTTACCTTCCCATATAAATTTGTTAATTCCTTCTGCCATTCCTCAAGATTCTTATCTTTCTTAATTATTGGTATCATCTGAAAGAGGAATAAAAATCTAGGTAAAACATTCATTTTAATAGCAGCAATTCTCCCCAGCAAAGATAATTGCAATTTTTCCAAACAATCAACTCCTTCTGAACTTTTGCCATAAAACCTCATAGTTATTCTTATACAATTTCACATTTGATGACGTAATATAAACCCTAAGTACTTAACCTTCTTTACAATTTCAAATCCTGTTACTTCCTCTAGTTTTTCTTTCTGTTGTCTGGCCATATTTTTATTATCACTTTTGTCTTTTCTGATTTACCTTAAATCCTGAGACATTCCCATATTGATCAATTATTTCCAACAAAGATTTACTAGAATTTATAGGGTTTGTTAAAGTAATCACCAAATCATCTGCAAAAGCTCTTAACTTATATTCATACTGTCTAACTCTAATTCCTCTATCTCCTTTACTTCGTATTTTATCCAGTAATGGTTCTAGAGTTAAAATAAACAATAATGGTGATAAAGGACATCCCTGTCTTGTTCCTTTCGCAATCTTAAAAGGTTCTGTTAAGCTACCATTGATTATAATCTGTGCTGTTTGCTCTCCATAAATTGCCCTAATTATTCTTAAAAAACCATCTCCAAATTGCATCTTTTCTATTAATTTAAATAAAAAATCCCAATGCAATCGATCAAAAGCTTTCTCTGCATCGAGAAAAATAAATGCTGCTGGAATAAAATTTTTCTTTTCTAAGTACTCCAGTAAATTAACAATCTGCCTAACATTATTCCTCATCTGTCTCCCTTTTATAAATCCAGATTGATCATTATGAATTCTTGCTGCAGAATCAACATTAATCTATTAGCTATTATTTTAACAAAATCTTATAATCATTATTTAAAAGTGAGATTGGCCTATAATTCCCAGGTTTAGAACAATCCTGTTCCTCTTTTGGTATCAATGAAATAAAAGAGGTTCTCCATGAGAATTCCCCTCCTAGTTGTATCTGATTAAATAATTCCTTAAGTGGACCTAACATCTCATCCTGTAAATTCCTATAATAACTAACTGTGAGCCCATCTGTACCAGGAGTTTTCCCATTTTAATTGTTTAATTACCAAAATAATTTCTTCCGAGGTTATAGGCCGATTCAATTCATCCGTTTGTTCTAAAGTTAAATTTTTAACCTTATATTCCTTCAAATAATTATCAATATCCTATTCAATATATTATCTTTAAGATATAAATTTGTATAATATTCTAAAAAGCTTTTTAATTTTATCCTGTTGATATCTCTCTTTACCTTTGTATTCTATTTTTCTATAGTACGTTGTTTTGTCTTTTCCTTAAAGTATATGCTAACCACCTACCAGGTCTATTTGCGTTACAAAAGTATTATGTTTGGCATATTGTATATTTGTTGCCACCTGATCAGCCATTATCATATTAAATTGATTCTGTAGTAACTTTATTGCATCTTTAAGTTTTTGATCATGTGGATTATGTATTAATAATTGTTGTTTCTTATAAATTTCCTCTTCTAAATACCTCGCTGTCTTTGTTGCTTATTTCTCTGTCTATTATTAAGATATATTAATACACCTCTCATTAAAGCTTTACTGCAGTCCCAAACCATTTCTATCGATGTTTCCTTATTCAAATTATAATCAAAAAATTCTTTCATCTGCTTTTTACATTGATTTACATTATCCTGATATCTAAACAAATTTTCATTTAATCTCCAAGTTCTTCTACCCTCTTTTCCATATTGCAATTCCATCCAAACAGGACTATGATCAGACAAACATCTTGGAAATATCTTAGTTTTCTTCACCTAAAAAGCAAATCATTAGAAATTAAAATAAAATCAATACGTGAGAAGGATTGATGCCTATCAGAGAAAAAGTATAGTCTCTTTCCTCCAAATTCCGCAGTCTCCATACATCTCTTAACTCAAAATCTTCTATCATATCAAAAAGGATTTAGGCAGCTTTGCATGTGCAGGTATCTTCTTGGAAGAAATTCTCTTGTCCTTTCGTATCTATTACTCCATTCCAATCTCCCAATATAATACACGATTTATAATCCCATAGATTCAACTTGTCATATAACATTCTATAAAATTTTTCTTGTTGCTGGATTGGGTGCATATATACCAAGCAAGAGAGTCCTTTTTGTTTCTATTGTAAGTTCAATAGCAATATATCTTCCATAAATATCTGCCTCTATTAACTTGGCTGGTATATCTTTTCTCAAATAAACCACTATGCCATGTTTTTTCTCCAAAGCTGAAGCAACAAAATGTTTACCTAACTTTGAGTTTATTAGGTACTTTTGATCTGATAATTTAATATGCGTTTCTTGTAAGCAAATAACATCATTTTTAAATTGTTTCAAATAATGAAATATTTTTCTTCTCTTCTGAGCTGAGTTCAAACCATTGACATTCCAAGTCAAGATTTTATTTGCCATTACTGGGCTGCTGAAGCCTTTGAGCAATCAGCTGAAGATCGTCCTCCCGGATCTTGACGTGCTCCTCCCACCGCTTCTGTAGCAGAATCCTGAACTTTACTTTGAGTTTGTTGCTCCTTTTCTTTACGCTTAAGGGCTCCCCTCGTCAGTCTTTGTTCTTGTGGTTGTTCCTCTGATGGTAACATCACTGGAATCACCTCAGCTTCCACACCCATTTGAGTCTCTTGAATTCTTTTTTCTATTATTTCTATTTCAAATTTCAACACTGTAGAAAGAAAATCTTTGGCCTTAAGCACTGTGTCAATACGATGCCTCCTTCCTTGATAATACACTGTCAAGCCAACTGGAACCTCCCATCTAAATTGAATCTGGTATTTCTTAAGTTCTTGAGTAAAAAATGTAAAGTCCTTTCTATCCTTTAACATCTTGGGAGGAATCTCTTTCAAAACCTTCAACTCCTGTTCCCCTATTTTCAAGTTTTTCTGAAAAGCAACTTGCAAAATTTGATTCCTCACTGTTCTTTTCAAAAAATAAACCACAATGTCTCTAGGAAGTTTCTTTTGCCTAGCAATCCAAGAATTAACTCTATAAATTTTGTCAATTTGATAAGCAACCTCTTGTGGATCAAGTTCAATAAATTCAGCCAGAGCTTCTGATAAAATTTTTTTTAAATCTTCCCCTTTGTCCTCATTCAAACCTCTAATTCTCAGAGCTCCTTCCATCATTCTATACTGCATCACCACCACTTGATCTTCATTTTTATCCAATTTGATTTGCATTCCCCCCATTCTATTTTCTATTTGTTGATTTGACTGAACAATTTCTTGCACCTCCTCCTCCACCACCTCCAGTCTTTTTGCCAAACCTTGAAAAGCCATTAAGATATCTTCTCTTATTTTTTTATTATTCTCTTTTATTTCTTCTCTTATTTTCTCATTATTATCCATAATCTCCTTAAACCTTTCTTCAGACACTTTCCCTTGCTCTTTAATCAGATCTTCTAAAGCTGGTTCAGAACCCCTTCTGCCCCCAATCTTAGGTGGTTTAGTAGCCATTTCAGTTTTAAAATTCACAAAATATAAGTCTAGAAACTTCTCTTTTCCCCTTTAAGTATAGGAGAGCTCAGTTCACTTCATTAAAATCCACACATAACATTTCTTATCTTCTTAGTTGCACAGACTGTTTAAAATTCCATTCGTCATTTTCACTCCCGTTCAGGCGCCATCTTTAAGAGTCAATTAGAACAAAGAAAAAAAAAATTCTCTTTTTTAGAAAGTAGAAGTCAGGAAATCAAAAATACTTGCAATCCAATAATCGTCCGCTTGCACTCATTCCGTCTGCTTAAAGAGATCCATAAAGATAAGACAATTAGCAGAGATGGACACCTTCTTCTTTTCCTGCTTTTGCAGACACGCACTGAAGTCGGAGATGGCAGGAATATTTATGGGACCCATCGACCCTTCGAGGCTCTGCTTAATTAAAACAAAGCCTCTGGGGAGGTCTACCAGCAATTCCTGCGCTCTTATCTTGCCCCTTTCATCCAGGGAAAAAGATTAAAGCCGGCTTTTCCTGGCTTTTACGATGTTCAGTGCGGAGCCCCTTTAATTAGGGCTCAGCGAAGAGGTGGAGCCACCCGAAAGTCCCTTCCCGGTGTTCCTGTGTTGCGAAGGCTGGACTGCGGGCCGTGGACTGGTTCGGGGGCGTGGCCAGCCAGCGATTGCTACCGGATCGGCGAACCAGAACCAAACTCCGCTACCTACTCGCCTGATCTGGTCCAATCTGGTAGCATTTCACCCCTGCGGCAGACTCTACCATCTTTTAACATCTGGAGTAGGCTGTGAGTAGCCTCTATAACTTTCCCTGCAGACATCTCTGAGCTTCCCTGTGGTTACTGTGCAAAGCTAGGCCAGTTATGGCAAAGCCCAGTTCAACTAAAAACTGAGCGCCTGCAGGAAAATGTCATCACCAAGGCTCCCTTTTTGGCTTTTTCTCCAAGACTCAAGGATCAGTTTGAGATTTCCTGGTCTAGCAGGATTGGAAGTCGTGCCTGGGTGAACCATCTGGTAGTTAAGAGGACAGCTGTTTTGCATTCAAGGGAGTTCAGAATCCCTGACATTTTCTGTTAATGCCAGAAAGGTGTATGTCATAAAAGAGGAAGGATGGCACAGGCCGTTCTTGTGGATGATCCAGATCAGGATAAGGAAGATGGGAGTGCAGCTCTCATCCTTGAAGGTCCCTGGGCTGCATTTCATATCAACAGCTATGCCATCCTTCCAGATTTACCTAAAAGGGTTGGGAGATGGAACAATGTTTTACAACTGTCCCATTACTTCCTGAATGGGTGGAACCAGTCAGTTGTGGGAAGGTACAAGGAGCTGAATCAATGGCCCCTTTTATATGGTTGCTGCAGGATTCTCTCCTCACCCCTTGCTCTTTAACAACTACATAAAGCCACTGGAGGAGACCATGTTTGGAGAGAAATAGCATCAGTACTCAGATGGATAACACATTGTACAAGTTCACTGAGAGCGAATAGGAAATATAGGCTCTAGGTGTCTGGGCAAAACAACGTAAGACTAGGTTTTTATTTATTTATTTTATTTATTTATTTGTCACAACAGTATATGTAAGCATAAGCATGAAATAATTATACGATATATAAGCATATATATAAGAATAAGTATAAAAAAAACTATACAAATTGGATACAATCAAAGGGGACATTGGGACAGGAACGGTAGGCACGTTGGTGCTCTTATGCACGCCCCTTACAGACCTCTTAGGAATGGGGTGAGGTCAATAGTAGATAGTCTTTGGTTAAAGCTTTGGGGATTTTGGGAAGAGACCACAGAGTCTGGTAGTGCATTCCAGGTATTAACAACTCTGTTACTGAAGTCATATTTTCTGCAGTCAATATTGGAGCGGTTCACATTAAGCTTAAATCTATTGTGTGCTCATGTAATGTTGCGATTGAAGCTGAAGTAGTCTTCAACAGGAAGGACATTGTAACAGATTATTCTATGAGTTAAATTCAGGTCAT
Source organism: Ahaetulla prasina (assembly GCF_028640845.1). NCBI lineage: Eukaryota > Metazoa > Chordata > Lepidosauria > Squamata > Colubridae > Ahaetulla > Ahaetulla prasina. The sequence goes on along the minus strand of NC_080549.1, from coordinate 29,174,025 downwards.
ATCAAAGGCGGCGGAGTTCTAAATTTTCTAAACCCAGTATTTCTAATCTGATGGCATATGGTATTTTGTTGTATTCAGAGGAGTGGAGAACTCTTCTTGTAAAATATTTTTGGACACGCTCAATTGTATTAATGTCCGAAATGAGGTATGGGTTCCAGACAGGCAAGCTGTATTCAAGAATTGGTCTAGCAAATGTTTTATATGCTCTGGTTAGTAGTGTAATGTTTCTGGAGAAGCAGCTACGCAAGATTAAGTTTACAACTCTTAAAGCCTTTTTTGTGATGTAGTTGCAGTGGGCTTTGGCACTTAGATAATTTGATATGAAAACTCCAAGGTCTTTAACGAGGTGGGGGTCATCTACAAGATAATGTCCATCAACAGCACCAAAAAAAGTGGCTTATGACCATTTTTCATACTTATGACCATTGCAGCATCCCCATGGCCACGTGATCAAAATTGAGTCACTTGGCAACTGACTTATATTTAAGACGATTGCAGGGACCCAAGATTATGTGATCCGTTTTGTGACCTTCTGATAAGCAAAGTCAATGGGGAAGCCAGATTCACTTAACAAATGTGTTATTATTTAACTACAGTGATTCACTTAATGACTGTGGCAAGAAAAGTCATAAAATGGGACAAAACCCACTTAACAAATGTCTCACTTGGCAACTCAATTGTGGTCATAAGTCGAGGACTACCTGTCTAACATGGGAGACTCTCAGATAACGTTGTATTGGAGAATTCTTCTCCAACCAGTCCTGGAAAACTAGCAAAAAGCTGCAGCTGGAGCTTCAACCAATCCAGGGGAAGCCCGGGCCGGTTCTGTCTTTCTGTAGGGGGTGGGCAGCTTTTTTTTTTTACATTTATACCCCGCCCTTCTCCGAAGACTCAGGACGGCTTACAGTGTGTAAGGCAATAGTCTCATTCTATTTGTATATTTACAAAGTCAACTTACTGCCCCCCCAACAATCTGGGGGGCTTGTGCTGGCTGAGGAGGCAAATGTAATGGTTGAGGTTAGGAGCTGAAGAAAGCAATGGAGGGACCTGACATAACACGAATGAAGACCATCTTGCAGAAAGACAGGGCCAGGATTCTCTGGGTTTAATGTGGGGGGCAGGTTTGAAACAAAACTTGCTAAGTGTTATGTCTTCGGCTCCCAAGCCTGGCCTCTTGGCAGAGAGTGACTCAGAGAGTGAGGGGGAAGAGCCGACAGGGCTTCCCTTTGCAGGACCTTCCTTTCTGGCTCCATTCCAGGTTCCAGAGGCAGGCCAGGTGGAGGAGATTACCTCTTTCTCCCGCACCTTCCCCCTTCCAGGCAATGCCTCAAGACCCAGCTGCTGACAATCAGTCCTGGTTAGATCCCAGGCATCGCAGAAAGGAGAGGCGGGAACAACAAAAGAAGGGGTGGGGCAGGCCTAGAGAGTGCTGAGTCACGGAGCCACACCCCACATGGTATAAAAGCAGGAGGAGCTGCTCTATAGCTTCTTGTGACGGACAAAAACTGACTCTTGGAAACTTTGGCTGCAATATTTCAAGACTAAGAATTTGGCTTCTGGATTTCTGTTTATTTCTGAACTCTTGGTTGCTCCAGCAACGAACTGCAGTTACGCTGGCTTCTGAGGAGATAAGAGAACTTGGCAGGCAATCTCAGGTTCGTTGCCAGAACTGATATCTGTCGTAGGAATAAATTGCTGGCAGATATAGTCAGCTCGCGTGTCTTCTTGGTTGTGGTTGTGGGGGGGACAGAATACTAAGCCTATTTTTAGACAGATGCTACAACAGTGGTCCCCAACGGCTTGGCAGTCTGGCTGGGGAGGGGATGGGGGAATCAGGTCATGAGAGCAGCAGGCTGGCGTGCATGCGTGCGCACGCAGCTCGACTGCAAGCTCATGCGAGTCAAGTTGTGTGCATGTGTGCACTCGGCTGCCACTCGTGTGTATTGAACTGTGCATGCACGCGTGTGTGCCAACCCGCTGCCGTCCGACTGCAAATAGGCCATGGCCCGATAGTGGGCTATGGGCCTAGATTGGGGACCCCTGGTCTACAGGAGCATTGAAAAGAGACCTGAAATTCAGCTGAAGAGAGCTTGAGGCTGCTAAGAGATCCTGAAAAGCACATGCAAGGTTCAGGGTATCTACACTGCCCTGGGGTCTTTGGCCATAATGAGGACCTCCATACAGTAGAGCCTGTGTGTGCATATGTATGTATGTATGTATGTATGTATGTATGTATGTATGTATGTAATCATTTATCTAAATGTATGGAGATTCTCAGTCATCCCGATGATGGTTGTCCCAAAGGTGCTTTTTTCAACTTCGAAACGGAAGTTTCTCAGATTGCCACACGGTGTGGCAGGGTGGAAGTCTGGAATGTCAGACCAGACAACAACAACAACAGATCATTCCAAGGGGACCAAGGTCACCTCAACAGGTGCTGGCCAGAGACTATGGGGAGTTGCCAAGGAGATGCCAGAATACCTAATTGGACAATGTGACCTGTGACCACGAGGGAGGGAAATAATTATTCTTTAATTATACTGAAACCGCAGGAAATATTTAGAGCTGGTTTTCTTTTCATTTGTGCCGAAATGGTGTACTCAATAAAATGGTTCTTTGAGAAAGTTGAAAGTCTGGGAGTTGAGTTCATTATTTGGAACCTTGACAGCTTTTTTTTGAAAAAGGACCTTTGGGACAATCATTTATCTAGCTTCCCACCTCACAATTGATCCCTTCCTCTTGGAAGGAAGGTGGACCTGCCAACTTCGCAGGTGAGAAATAAGCTTGCTATGTTTTCATTTACATTTGTTAAAGTTCATGTACAATCAAAGCAACATTAACACTGCAGTCCCAAAAGTGTTTTTTCAAGAGGCAACTGAACTTCCTTTGTTTTTCCTTGAAGACGTTTCATTTCTCATCCAAGAAGTTTCCCCAGTTCTGAATCAGAAGCTGAACTGAAGAAGCTTCTTGGATGAGAATCAAAATATCTTCAAGGAAAAACTAAGAAAGACAGTTACCTCGTGAAAAAGCACCTTTGGGGCAACCATGACCTGGTTGACTGAGTATCTCCACATTAACATTGAGGTTTTCAATCTGTGCAAAGCCTGTTCGGAAGACTGTCGTTGTGTGACAGTCTCAACATGCATCAAAAACTAATTCCCCAGATGGGGATGTCAGCAGGGATTCTAACAGTGGCTGAGCTAGGTAATGCTCTCTTTGGAGCCAACTTGAGCTCATCTGCCTTTCTGGTAAGTTATCATTGTTAAGCCAGTTTCGACATTCATTGAAACAGCATCTGCATCACACATATTCTCCCAACTCAGATAGTAAATTTAGTTACTCAGCCCATTCTTTCATTGCAAAAGTACAGTCAGCAGCTGAACAATCCAGTTTTTCCATGATGCTCATTACAGCACTGCAGATGCATACCTGGCTGAAGCATGTAGGCTTTAGAAACCGCATTTGAAACCTTGGATCAAAGAGACTTACCTGTTTGGCTCACGCAGGCTTTTCCCTGTACTTGGGTCTAGTCCAGAAGGCCCGTAATTCCACCGCACTTCTTTGGCTGCTATGTAGTATTGCCGCAGTTTCCCTTTTACGTCAGGTCCTGAATCCTGATAGGAGCAACGCTTGACTTCATAGAGAGCCTCCATTCCCGCTGTGGAAGCCAAGAAGAGACCATGAGAGGTTGAGACTCAATTTCCATTTTGTCAATTTGTGGAAAATTTGTGGGGGAGAAAAGAGAGCAGTTCGGAGGATGCAGAAAAATAATTTGTATTTTCTAAATTGTAACTTATAAGTTGGGTTAGCTGATTGGTGATTGGTTCACCAGATCCTCCATGGTTTTTAAAAAATAATTATCATGCTCTTTTTATGCTGTTATTTGTACTGCACGTCACCCAGACTCAGTTGGGCCATGCCTAAATTGAATGAATTAAATTGGGTTGTTCAGTTTTCCAGATACAAGGAACTTGACAATCTATCTGCACATTAGAGAGTTGTACAAACAGAGCAACTTTGGAACTTAAATGTTCAACTCAGAAATCCAATACTGATTTGATAGATTAATCAGAAAGTCATTAAGTAATCTCTTTGATTCTCCAGTAAACTGTCTTCTCCACTTCTGCTCATAGCTGGATTGTGTTGCCTTCATTAAAGACCGCAAGGTTCCTCTAGAAAGTATCGGAATGGAAATAGTTATGACCCCTTTTCCATTTCTGATGGATGCCACACAAATATTCACAAAATTGTTATTATGGTGCTGCAGAGACCATTTACTTTTTCAGCATGTACTGGAGATTCAAATTCATCAGGAGCTTTTGTTGTGCTCCTGAACAGCAGTAGGGTACTTAAAGAATAATGAGTAACTAAATAGCAGAATATATCTTTAGCAGTATATCTTACAGAGTAAAAGGCTTATGGTATAGTTGCCTTAAGGAGACGTGGTGGCTCAGTGTATAAGACACTGAGCTTGTCGATCAAAAGGTCGGCAGTTCAGTGGTTCGACTCCCTAGTGCCGTGTAACGGGGTGAGCTCCCGTTACTTGTCCCAGCTTCTGCCAACCTAGCAGTTCAAAAGCACGTAAAAAATGCAAGTAGAAAAATAGGGACCACCTTTGGTGGGAAGATAACAGCGTTCCGTATGCCTTTGGCGTTTAGTCATGACGGCCACATGACCACGGAGACGTCTTCGGACAGCACTGGCTCTTTGGCTTTCAAACAGAGATGAGCACTGCCCCCTAGAGTCGGGAACGACTAGCACATATGTGCGAGAGGAATCTTTACCTTTACCTATACTTGCCTTGGCTACAGAGAATGAGCTTAGCCCAGCTATCAACAAATGCTAATTATCAGTCATTGTATTTAAAGTAAAAATCAGACTTATTAGAAATATTTGAGGATTAAAAAGCCTAAAAAGGTTCCATCCCAGGTGCCTGATGGACCCGGAGAGGTTCCTGATAGAGCTTGGGCCGCTCCCTGGTGATCTGGCCCACGGCTTGGCCGAGGAGCTTGTCGCGGCCTGGGAACGGGCCGCAGCTGGCGCTTTGAACCGTGTCGTGCCTTTGCGGCCTCTGACCCGGCGTAGATCTCAAACAGCTCCTTGGTTCTCCGAGGAGCTGAGGGAGATGAAACGCCGGAAAAGACGCCTAGAGAGTGCTTGGAGGTCCAGCCGTTTGGAAGCTGACCGGACACTTGTTAGGTCTTACATTCAGACCTACCTAGTGGCATTGAGGGAGGCGAAGCGGGTTTACGTTTCCACCCTCATTGCGTCGGCAGATAACCGCCTGGCCTCCCTGTTTAGGGTGACCCACTCTGTCCTACATCAGGAGGTGCGGGATGATCTTTTACAGGGGTGTGCTGAGGATTTTAGTAAGTATCTGTACGATAAAATCGCTCAGTTTTGAGACGGTTTGGACCAAAATTGGGTAGATTCAGGTGAGATGACGGAGGCTGGTCTTGTGGAGACCATCTGGGATGAGTTCGATACTGTGATTCCTGAGGACATGGACAGGCTGCTGAGACAACTGAATGCCACCACATGTTTATTGGACCTGTGTCCCTCCTGGTTGGTGCTGGCCACACAGGAGGTTACACGAGGCTGGCTCCAGGGGATTGTTAATGCTTCCTTGATGGAGTGTGTTGTTCCCACCGCCTTGAAAGAAGCGGTGGTGAGACCCCTCCTCAAGAAGCCCTCCCTGGACCCAGCTGTTTTGGGAAACTATCATCCAGTCTCCAACCTTCGCTTTGTAGTGAAGGTTGTTGAGAGTGTGGTGGCACATCAGTTACCCCAGTACCTGGATGAAACTGTCTATTTAGACCCGTTCCAGTCTGGTTTCCGACCTGGGTATAGCACAGAGACATCTTTGGTCGCGTTGGTTGATGATCTCTGGAGGGCTCGGGACAGGGGTTATTCCTCTGCCCTGGTCCTCTTAGATCTCTCAGCGGCTTTTGATACCATCGACCATGGTATCCTGCTGTGACGGTTGGGGAGTTTAGGAGTGGGGGGCACCGTTCTCCGGTGGTTCACGTCCTATCTCTCCGACCGATCACAGACGGTGTTGGCAGGGGGGCAGAGATCGACCGCAAGGCGCCTCATGTGTGCGGTGCCACAGAGGTCGGTTCTCTTGCCTCTCCTGTTCAACATCTATATGAAGCCGCTGGGTGAGGTCATCAGTGGTTTTGGGGTGAGATACCAGCTGTACGCTGATGACACTCAGCTGTACATTTCCACCCCTGACCACCCCAACGAAGCTGTCGAAGTGTTATCCCGGTGTCTGGAGGCTGTGCGGGTCTGGATGGGGAGAAATAGGCTCAAGCTCAACCCCTCCAAGACGGAGTGGCTGTGGATGCCGGCATCCCGGTACAATCAGCTGCTGCCGCTGCTGACTGTTGGGGGCGAGTCACTGGCCCCAATGGAGAGGGTGCGCAATTTAGGTGTTCTCCTGGATGGGCGGTTGTCTTTTGAGGAACACCTGACGACCGTTTCCAGGAGAGCTTTTTACCAGGTACGCCTGGTTCACCAGTTGCGCCCCTTTCTAGACTGGGATTCCCTATGCACAGTCACTCATGCCCTCGTCACTTCTCGCCTGGACTACTGCAATACTCTCTACATGGGGCTTTCCTTGAAGAGCACCCAGAGGCTCCAATTGGTCCAGAATGCGGTTGAGCGGGTGATAGAGGGAGCCTCTCCTGCGCAAGCTGCACTGGCTGCCTGTGGTCTTCCGGGTGCACTTCAAGGTGTTGGTTATCACCTTTAAAGCGCTCCATGGCTTAGGACCGGGATACTTACGGGACCGTCTTCTGCTACCACATGCCTCCCACCAACCGGTGAGCTCCGATAGAGAGGGTCTCCTCAGGGTGCCATCAGCCAAACAATGCCGGCTGGCGACCCCCAGGGCGAGAGCCTTCTCTGTGGGGGCACCTGCCCTCTGGAATGAGCTTCCCCCAGGACTTCGCCAACTTCCTGACCTCCAGACCTTCCGCCGTGAGCTGAAGACGTATTTATTCTTCCGCGCGGGACTGGCATAAAATGGGTTTTATTAGGATTTTAATGGGGTTTTTATGTTGTTATGTATTTTATATCTGAATTATCAGCCAGTTTGAATAAGTTTGTTTAACTTTGATTTTATTGTATTGTATCTATGAATGCTATTTTTATCTGGCTGTAAACCGCCCTGAGTCCTTCGGGAGAAGGGCGGTGTAGAGATTATATATGCAGGTTGTTTAGATGGCTGACCACTAGATGGCAGACCACTACAGCTGGACCACAAGGTAAGTCTTTAGTCTCTTACCTATGACTCATCCCCAAGGAATCTCTGCCCTTGGGAAGACCCTGGCACACACTGGTACCAGCAGAGGTAAGGCAGAAATCATTTTCTATCATAGCAGGTATCTATCTCAGCTTAGCACTCATTGAATAGGCAGCACCTCAGCCAATCATATTGTCGTGTCCCACTCCTCCGCTGACGGCCGGGTCAGGGAAATCCGAATCAGGCTTGCCTCTGCAGCTCTGCCCAAAGTCCTAGCAAAGTCCTCAGAGCAGGCAGGAGACCAGTAAGTGACTTCAGCAAGATAAGTTCGACTTTTGCCTGACTCAGAGACTGCCAGAAAGCAGATCCTTTATATAGGCCATGGGGTGTGGCTCCATGACTCAGCACTCATTAAGGCCTGCCCCTCCCTTCCTTCTGTTGCCTCCGCCTATCCCGCCTTCTGATGCGAGGGTCACACCAATCAGCAGCTGTTGGGAATAAACCCTCCTCAGGCTCACATGCTGTGGAGGAGGGGGAGGGGTCTAGCTGCTCCGTTTGCCTGGGCATGGAGTCAGGGCTGGGGCCGGGAGATGCTCCTTCTTCTGCAGTTTGTGTGGGCATGGAGCCAGGACTTGGGCCGGGAGGCATACATTCCTCAGTGTTCGGGAGCAGGTAAGAAGGCCCCGGCTGCTCTGAGGGTGGGCAAGACACAACACATATATTGTTTTATTGTACATGCATCTTCGCTGACCTATCATGATGCTACATGTATGTATCCTCTTGCATGAACTATAATAAAAGGGAGCTTTGGATTTGACTCTGGGCTCTCATCCCGAGGAAGAACGCGCGTTCGACTCTTATTTCATGAGAGACCACCACAGGGCGGTATACAAATTAAATAATAATAATAATAATAATAATAATAATAATAATAATAATAATAATAATAATAATAATAATAATAATAATAATTAAACCGTATCTCAAAGAGGGATGGAGAGAGAAAATTCCCTCCGTCTCTTAAATACAGAGACTCAAGTAGAGATAGTTCTCAGCTTACAAGTACAATTGAGCCCAAGATTTCCTTTGCTAAGCAAGGCAGCTGTTAAGTAAATTTTGCCCTATTTTATGACCATTCTTATCACAGTTGTTAAATTAAACACTGCAGTTGTTATGTTAGTAACACGGTTGTTAAGTGAATCTGGTTTGCCCATTGACTTTGCTTGTCAGAAGGTCACAAGAGGTGATCACACGACCCCAGGACACTGCAACTGTCATAAAGATGAGTCAGTTCCAAGCGTCTGAATTTTGATCATGTGACCATGAGGATGCTACAACGAACATGTGAAAAACAGTCATAATGTACTTTTTTGGTGCCACTGTAACTTTGAATGGTCACTAAACGGTTGTAAGTTGAGGACTACCTGCAATTAGCAATTGACTGCTAGTTCTTACTAGAAATCTGTGGATGAACCAGATCCCTAGCCTCTGAAGAGCCTCCTCTTTCCCTGTCTCTCGTTGTTTGCCTTGAGGCAGGCTTTCCCAACCATGGCAACTTTAAGATATGTAGACCTCAACTCCCAGCCAGCCATGCCTGCAGCCATGCTTGAGGTCCACATACCTAATAGAATAGAATAGAATTTTTATTGGCCAAATGTGATTGGACACACAAGGAATTTGTCTTGGTGCATATGCTCTCAGTGTACATAAAAGAAAAGATACGTTCATCAAGGTACAACATTTACAACACAATTGATGGTCAATATATCAAGACAAATTCCTTGTGTGTCCAATCACACTTGGCCAATAAAAATTCTATTCTATTCTAAATATAAATCATAAGGATTGCCAGCAACAAAGTTACAGTCATACATTCATAAGTGGAAAGAGATTGGTGATGGGAACTATGAGAAGATTAATAGTACTGCAGATTTAGTAAATAGTTTGACAGTGTTGAGGGAATTATTTGTTTAGCAGAGTGATGGCCTTCGGGAAAAAACTGTTCTTGTGTCTAGTTGTTCTGTTCTGCAGTGCTCTATAGCGTCGTTTTGAGGGTAGGAGTTGAAACAGTTTAAAGTTGCCAAGATTGAGAAACACTGTTTTTATATCTTATAAAAACCAGTGTGGCTATTTCCAATAAAACATGAATATATTCTTGGAATGGCAGTGCAGTAGCTCAGTGGCTAAAACGCTGGGTTTGTTGGCTGCAAAGATGGTAGCCCGGGTTTAATACTGAGCACCACCTGACAGGGCGAGCTCCTGTTCTGCCAACCAGCTCCTGCCAACCTAGCAGTTCGAAAGCATGCAAATGCACGTGGATGCACTATGATGGGAAGGTAATAGCACAAGGACTCCTTTACCTTTTTTATATTCTTGGAACATATGCACAAAATTTGGAACCTATTAGTTTATTTTAAAATATGACGATGATGTGCATATGAGAGGTCAAAGAAGATATCCACACTAGAAAAGCAGAATGAGTCTGGATTTATAGTCTTAAGAAAAATGTTCCCACCTCTTTCTTAAATAGACCCTACTGACACAAGTAGAAGATATGTGCACTTTATCTTGTGTGGCCAAACCTTTAATGATTGATTTAACAATTAGGTTGGATGAATTATATCTGATGTCCTTCTGTGTAACAGGATAGGGAGTCTGTTTGTTTGAAATCTTTTAATTTCTCGTCTTGTTCATTCCTTTTTACATTAAAAAAGTTCTATCCTGTAAGCAGTTATAAAAAGCTTGGCTTTCATACTGCCTATTTGATTATTTATTTATTTATTTATTTGATAGTTGATTGTTTACATGAAAGGATCAACCTTTTTTTGTACATGAGTGGTTTTGCAATGCATTATAGGAGGTTGCTTCTATCAATGACATTTCTGTTTATGGGCTACCACAGAAGAAGAAAATAAAAACATGAAACATTTAGCTGAACATTATGAGAACACTGCTTTTAGTGACAATGTTGTTTCTGTCCCTTATTTTTTTCTACTAATTTCTCCTAAAAGTGGTCTGATATTCTAAACCCCTCAGTCTTGGTCCCTGCTTCCTCCATCCTTGCTTATATTTGTACTTCCGCAACTGAGAGTTGTGAATATTCTGTAAAATGAAAGAGCAGGCTCCTTTGCACACTTCCATGCCTCTCTGGACTGAATCATTGGTTCCTCTGTTGAACTACAGGCAGTTTGTTAACCCATTTTTTCCTAACAATCAAGGAGAATTTGCCTAACTTAAATCCGTCACTCCTGCTCTGAGCTGTGGAAAAGGAGCAAACAAGCTTTCAGCTTCTGTGATCTCCTTTCAAGTATTTGAAAAGTTCTAGCACATCTTCTCTCAGTTGGCTTTGATCAGGGATAAATAAACCTAGCTTGTCCAATCATTCTTCATAGATTTCAGCTGACAGTCGCCTAATAATTGCTTCTGTCCTTCTCACAAATTTTTCCCAATTTCTGTGAGTCTCACGCTGTTATGGTTTAGGAGATCAGCTAAAACCTGGCTTTTAAAGATGGAATCTAGTTAAAGTTAGATACCACATCCTTGTTTGTGCTTGAATGTCTCTGTCCTCAATGGCCCTAGTTTCTTTTTCTAAAAAATATCAACAGTGATATTATTTTGTACTATTTCTGTATTCAAACCAAAGAAGAAAATTTAAGGATCTGGCTGGACTGCAGGGACATGTAAACACCATAAATATATGGTGTCCAGGGGAGCATAGTATAGATTATATTTCTTTCTTTGCAGTCAAAATAACAATTTCCTACTCTGCAGCCACCTCATGACATTGACTCATGTTCTGTATAGAATAAGCCACTTTTCCTTTATCGCTAATATATTTACTGAACCCTGTATACTTCATTCTCTATCTGTGAATTTAGTTTTTATTTTCTTAGTGTATTATAGTTATTTCTGCTAAATTTTATTCTATTTCTTTCATTTTCTACCCTACCAAGATCATTCTGAATTTTAGGCCCATTTTCTAAGGCTTTCGTTGCCCTATCCAACTATTTGATATCATTGGCGTATTTAGTAAGTATTTTCTCCATTTTGTATTCACTTCATTCACTGTATTCGCGTATTCATTCATTTATGAAAATATTGATCATGCAAAAATCATACTTAAGTCATGTGAAGCTGCAATTTATTCTAGCTTTCCTTCATTTGGTGTTTCCCTTGTGTCATTTTTTTTTCTGTCTTTGGGAAGAGGGACCTTTCCTAGAAGCATTAGAGCTAGAAAAACTAGAAAATGTTTTAGATCTAGAAAATGTTCACAGTGTGATACTATACATTTCTGGAACAACTGTGGTATCTGATTGTTTTCAGACAAAAAAAGAAGACCCCATTGTACTATCATTACTATCATGGATTATAAAGTACTTCCTCAAAGATACTAAGATGTCCTCAAAATAGGATCAAAAACTTGAGATGGCACCTCTGATGATGGTCTGATAGAAGCCACACATGAAAAGAACAGCTTCTTGCACTGCAGTGTCACAGCTGCCATCTTGAGCATATCTCATAGACAACTTTGAGAGCAGTTGTCTCAAGAATAAACAAACTTCTTTCAGAGCAAGGCCCCAAAACAAGAATGTGTTATGGGTTTGGTTCAGCTCTTCCCTCTCTTCTCAAGGACTTCTAGTCCATGCTCATGCCAAATAGAGAAGAGCTTGGTTCTTCTTTGTGGTGGGTGACTACCAGGGGCTGGGATGCTCACCTTGCAAATGGTCAGAGACCTCACAGGTCAACAGCCATTTCCCAACATTGTGAGGAACCATTTCAGCTGCCACAAAGGTTGCTGGGAAAAGGGAGACCACATCAGACCTGTGTCCTCGGCTGGTCAGTGTCTGTCCATGGAAGAAGGCAGTGTGGACATCAATCTCACTGCCCATCCCAAAGAGATGCCACGAGACCCGATCTCCGGCACACATTGTGATCTCAGGGAGGTTCCCAAAGACGAAACCATTAATGGCTGCAGAAAGAAAGAGAAAAGTAGCAGTGCGGGAGGGGGTTCCCAGAGTTCACCCCTGGATAAGGCAGAACAGGACTGCCATGGGTCCTTTCCTTAAAAAAAAAACCAAAAGAATTATAGTTGCATTTTTCTAAAACAAATGTGTCTTAATAACATTTAATAACAAACACACAGTATATGTAACCTATAGATTATTATAAAACAAATTCTATTCTTAAAAACAATCAAAAAGTTTAAAAAAACCCACCAAAACAAAACCAAGAAACAAAGGAGAAAAAAGAAGACATAGCCAAAAACAAATAAACAATAAAACACAAGTATACCATTCAAATTTTAAAATCATATTACCATTTTAAAGTTTCAAGTATTAACACACTATTATACCACTCCCTTTTTAGTAATGAATTGAACCGCATGGATTCCTATTGTCTGCTCTTGCCTCTCCCTTGAGGAAAAGCCAGATAAGAGATCCCCGAGTGCATGAAGCCAACTTTTAGAGTCTGAAGTACAAGCTTCTCTCTAGGAATACATGATCACTTTCTTTCTATGGATCTAAGCATAATGTTTTCCAAAGGTCTTCATAAACTGAGAATTCCCAAATGTTTAGAGTATTTAATTTAATATTACTTTAACATTTTTACTCTTAACTTCCTTCAAAGAATCAATTCACTGATTCAATTTTACCAATGAAGCGTTGCGGCGAGACAGACGGGGAAGAGCGAGCTCCACTGAGCTTTGCAAATTCCCTGGGCCGACAAACTGCTGTTGAGGGGTCTTCGGACCGGAACTGTCCTGTAGGGACAGTGAAGAGGGAGAGGGACCTCAGATGACCAAGAGGAACTGGCAAGTTCCTTGGAGGTCAGAGGAAAGCTCTCCGACTAAATGGCGGGGGCGGTGGGTACGGCAGCCATCAATAAGCTGGGGCAACCGGACAAGATTTTGAACAGGAGCAGTGATTTGAACAGAGTGTTGAAGTCGGGTGAGTGAGTGAACACCAACTCACAAGAAAATATTATATTTGACATCTTGGAAAAAATCCTTAGCGGTAAAATAGCGGTTAAACTAATGTTAAACTTATGTTTAAACAAAACATAACTAAGAGAAACGGAAGCATTACCCTAAGATTTGAGAAAATTGGGACTTTTAAATCAAAGCGGAGACCCCTCAAAAAAAGGGGGGGGAGAAAGGAACCCTTTAAACAAAGTTGGAAAAATCTGGGACTTTTAAAATTTGCTGTTGGAATATAAGAAGGGGGGAAGAAATGAAGAAGAAGGCAGGACATTTAGAAATACAATGTGGGAAATTTCTCTGACTTTCCTCTTCTACTGCAAATTGGAATTAATTAAATCTGGATATTGATTTTAAATTCAACTAATTGGAACTAACTGGAATATCTAAAAAACTAAAACTGAACAAAGTGCAGCTTTAAATAAAAGAAACAAAATGGATACCTTTGTTAATTGTTGATTAGACTGTGGATTGTAAAAAGACCCCCTCAGGCAGAAGAGAAAATTACACTGACTAACATTTGTTGTGGAAAATTCCTCTACTGCAGAGATAAGACTGGTGAGAAATGAGAGGGACGTTTTTGCCAGTACACAGTTTGATTTTGATAATAAAAATAAACCTAACTTTGAAAATACAGAACGGCGCAGGGAATAATTGAAATGATGAAAAAGATGCATATGACTTTCAGACAAGAAATAAAAGGAATAATTACAAGACCATATGGAAAACAAGAACCAGAGTAAGCAAGTGAAGCACTAGACAAAAAAAAGCACCAAACAAAGAAACCATGAAGCAAGAAAGAGTATTGGAAGACAAAAGAAAAAATGTTGATGATGAATTTTTAAATGACTGTGAAATTTTAAACGAGTCCAAAGAGATAGACGATAGGATTTATAAAGAAGGGGAAAATAAAAAGGGAAACAGTGCAGAGAAACCAGAAGGTTACACTGGGATCAGTAAAAAGAAAATAGAAATTATTAAAAAGGGAATGAGAATTTTAAACAGAAAAATACTGCAAATAAGACCGGGTAAAAATATCAAGGAAGAGAGGAAGAAACAAGGAGTGGCAGAAAGGGAGAAAAAAAATATAAAGCCAAAAGATTACTTAGGGATCAGTGGAGAAAAGATAAAAATGGGGGAAGGGAAGAAAAGGAGAGTGGATGGAAGTACAGGACAAACAAAGAGAGTAAAGAATTTTAAGAGGAAGGAGGACAAAAAGAGGAGAAGGAGAGAAAAAAGAAAACACTAAAGTAATGAATGTGGATTTTAACATGAGAAAAGTTGATAGAAGGTTATGACAGATTTTTAGTTTTAATGATATTGTAAAAATTATTATGTAAAATTTTCTAAATTAAGTTTTTGCTTGTTCTCTTCTCTCTTTTCTTTCCTCTGGTTGATGCAAAACAATTTACAAACTGTGATTGAAATTAAAAGATATGATTGATGATGATGTTAAGCAGAAGATGTAAAAGAATATATATTAAGAAGGATTTGATATAAATGGGAATAGAAAAAGGGGGGAAAGAAGTATAACTAGATAAAAGATTAAAGATGGAGGTGAAAGGTAAGATTAGACTTTTAAGAAGATTGTAAATAAGGAAAGAAAAATTGAGCGAAAATATACTGATGAAAGCATTGGAAGAAGGGTTGGAAAATAACAGATTGGATATGAACATCTACCTGGCAGATATTTTGTTCAGAAAAGATTTTTTTATGTTGTATGTGTCTAAAAATTAAAAAAAATTACAATTTTTTTTTTTTACCAATGAAGAATTGCTAATTGACATGCCCATACTCTAAGGTTCCTTGACATCTGGGACCAAGGAAGGATGATAGCCGACTAATGAACTTTCCGGATATTTTTTGTTAAGTGAGTTTTATGAAATATATTGTACATTCCTTAAAAACTAAAGCCAATGAAGAATATTTCAATTCTTTATTCTAAATATATAATGCATTATTTAAGTTTTATTTTTATGACATTTTTATAACTATGATATAGTAATACATTGTGAATTTAATTTTTATGAAGACCTCCTCCAATTCACACAGGCTTTCCAGAGTTTCAAAAGCTGCAATGAAGCTAACCAATGAACATATGAAACATTTAAGATGTTTAGTTTTCCATTTGGCTCTTTTATTATTATGTTTTTGTAAAATTTCAAATATTTTATATGTTTCTTGATATCTGAATAACAGCAAAAATCCCATTTTTGACCTTTGTTTTCCACACACATGCAAAAGCATTTCCAGCCATCTAAAAAGAAGAAGAATTAAACATTTTTCTCACGGCAACTGCAATCAATTTTATGTTTTGACTTGCTGTCTCCGTGCTGGAAAAACGATCACATTTTGAGTACAGTAGACAAAACCAAGAATTTGAAGGCTTGAGTCAAGAGAGCTAAATAATAACTCCCTAGTTAAGCACACAATGCTAAATGCTATGATCAGTATCAGTTTCATTTCAGTACATTATTGAAGTTATATCCTTTAAAATTTGGAAAATGAAAGCCGCCGCCACCACCATCATATGGAAGTCTTCGCTTTAATAGAGAAATCCTGGATATTTGTTCTTTTCATCAAAAACTAATCACCAGGGGCACTGCTCTCAAAAAATACATCAGAGGATGCAATATTCATTTCAAACACATTGATTCCTTCTCACAAACTTAGTGGTATTTTCACTAACCCCTTAGAATCACTCTACACTTGGGTAACATAAATTGAAATATCCATATAAATCCATTATATATGCTAGACAAAACATTTTCCCAGGAAGAATAATTCCCCTCTGTTTAATAAAGTCTGGACAGTAACATCTGAATTTTTGGTCTGCTTCTTTGGGGACTTTCTTAGTCGTAGGCAAAACAATAACCTCAGTCGAAGAAGGAGGCAAAGAGGAGGGTGCTCACCATGCATCCTGTTGCTTTCTCTGAACTCTTCATCTTCCTTGTCGACTGAGTCTGGCTCGGTGCAGAAGGAAGCAATGTTTTCATCCAGGTGCCAACTTTCGTTCTCATCCACCACACTAAACATCAGTAAGAAATCAAGATCTACATCATGGCGTCTTGAAGGTAGCATTTTCAGAGTTCCTGGACCAGGAAAAAACATGAGTGAATGAAGGACACCAACAGGGCCAGGTCTGGGTGGAAAACTTACGAAGTTTTCACCTGTTTCAACTTCTCTCTCAGGATGACCTTCCAACCTGGGGTTCACTGCATGCAATGCCCATAAAAAATGGGAAGGGGGGGAGGGCTCATCAATCATACTGTTGTTGCTGCCATCTTGAATTTTTTAACCACATCCTGTGGACATCTGTATGTCCACACATCACCCTAAGGCACAGAATTGTTTACGTTGTATGAAACTCCCATGATTTGTAAATCAAGGTCTGGATTTATAATATTTCTATCTTGCTATATCATTCTATAGATTTGCAAAGTGCCATATATCTCACTAAAAACAAGCAAGTTGTTTATAATTTAAACACTACAATATTATGAAAAATCTTTATAAAACTTTTAAAAAACCTGGTAGCAATACTACCATCTGAGGCCAGAGTAGAAAGGCAGAACAGCATCAGTTTAACCAACATCTTTGTGAAGCAAGTGTACCTTAAGCTCAAAATAATTGATTTTTGGAATAGAGGGCCTAAATTGGGTCTAGGACAACTTGGGGCAGTCAGCTCAGTATAGCCAGCTCACCAGTGATAAGTTGCCTCTGCCAACTCACCGCAGGACAACTCAACACGGCCAATGTGGTCCGTCAACAGCCTACGGAGCTGGCAACGGAGTCCGACAGCGATAAGGCTAAGGTGAGGCCAGGGCCATTGGGAAGTGAGGTGTGGACTCCAGAGCCTCCAGACACTGATAGTAGTGAGGCAGAGGCCCACGAGGAGCCTGTTCCTAATGCACGCATGAGAAGAGCTACTAAAAGGCAAGAGCAGCTCAAGCACAGAGGACAACTCGGGAGTAGGGCCAAGAGATGATTGGCCCCTCCCATAAGGCTTAAAACAGACTAGCACTGGGGTTTCAGCTTGCCAGAAAACGTTGTAGCTGCGTCCTCTGTTTCGTGTACGTCTTTGTTTTTGTAGCTTCCAGATGTTTGCCAGGAAGGGCCTTTGGCAGTTTGCCTAATTGGACTAAGGTTTGTGAGATAATTGAAGAGTTTGTGTTTGGGAGGCATTTGTTTTACTTTGAGTTGAATGACGCTGGGAATGAAATAATTCCCAGCTGTTCGAATAAAGTTTCTTTTTCCACGGACTAAGTTTATTACTACCTACTTGGGCCTGGGTCACAACAGTTTGTTTTCCGGCCCACGAGGAGAAGTATCAACAAACCTCTATCAATGCAGGAGCTCCATGCCGTGAATGCGCAGCTTCAGCAGCAAGTAGCTTTGTTATCTGCACAGATGGCTCAGTTCCAAGCTCCAGCTTCTCCCCCTCCCCATAGGTCATATTGCCGTGCCAGGCAAGTTTGATGGTATCAAGCCATGTTTCCTGCTTTTATAAAACAATGCCAGCTTTTTATCAGCCTGAAAAGGGAGACCTTTCCCACAGACTGGGATAAAGTGGGGTTTGTACTCAGCCTGCTTTCAGGCTCTGCAGCTCGCTGGGCCACGCCCAGGATAGTCCTCTGTTGGATGATTTCAGGGGGTTTTGTAAGCATCTCAAACTTATGTATGAGGACCCCATCAAAATGCAGACTGCCACCAGATGACTGAAGACCCTGAATCAGGGCCAGAAACCATTGCAGGAATATATCAGTGAGTTTCGGCTGCTTAGCCAGGATTCAGCCTGGAATGAGGCAGCCCTTATGGACACATTCCAGGATGGTTTATCGGAGGAGTTGCAGGATGAGCTGGTTCAGGTTGATATCCCTCTGACCCTCAACGCGCTGGTACATCTGTGCCTTAAGATCGATGCCCGGTTGCAGATACGGACCAGTCGCCGTGCCCACCAGGAGACCCGTGTGGTTCCAGTCAGGCATGAGACCCTGGCTTCACGGAAGGAGCCCATGAACATAGGCACAGCCAGACCCCATCTGTTGGTGGCTGAGAAAAATAGACGACAATCAGGGAGTTGTGCTTGTATTGTGGGAAACCTGGGCACATGGCCGCCTCTTGCCCAAAAAAGCGACAAGGGGAGCCGGCTCCTGTGCCTGCCCCAAAGCCACAGAAAACCTTGTTGGGAAACGCCCTGAGCTTGATCTAGGGAAGACCCTGTCTCGGGCGTGTACCAATACTAAGGAATGCCCAGCAGAAATGGAGCCCGGACACCCCCCCCCCCCGGCATTTGATCTTGGCAACCAAAGTCTTCTTGTCCAATAGTCACCAGGGAATTCTGGCATACACCTTGGTGGACTCTAGAGCCACAACTCATTTTATGGATGCGGTGTTTGCAGCCAAATATTCAGTCCCTCAGTGTCCGGTGGATCCTCCCATTCTCGTGGAGACCACTGATGATCAGGTGCTTCTGTCTGGGCCTATTACGGCTGCCACGCAACCCTTGCACCTGATCATCGGGTCTCATGAGGAGGCCATTCAGTTTTATATTGCCTCCAGCCTGCATTTTCCCACGGTTTTGGGATTGGCTTGGCTCCGGACACATGACCCGCAGATCTGTTGGTCCCAGAACTTCATTGCTTTTCCGAGCCTGCAATGTGTGGACCATACCCACCAAGTCTGCGCAGGCCAGCTACAGGGTCCAACTGGGGTGTCCTTGCCTTCCAACCTCAAGGACTTTGTGGATGTTTTCAGCAAGAAGGAGGCAGACCAATTGCCCCCGCACCGGCCATACGACTGCCCCATTGATTTGATCCCGGACGCGCCATTCCCAGTGGGGCTTTTGTATTTGATGTCGGACCCTGAGTTGGCCACATTATGGGACTTTGTGGACAAAAACCTGGTTTGGGGCTTTATCCACTCCTCCTCGTCACCATTGTCCGCCCTGGTCCTGTTCATGAAAATGAAGACTGGAGACTTGCGGCTTTGTTGCAACTACTGCAAGTTAAACGCCATCACGGTGCGCAACCGGTATCCTCTGCCCCTTATTCCCTAACTCTTGGAACGGCTTCAGGAGGCTATCGTGTTCATTAAATTAGACTTGCGAGGGGCCTATAATCTTGTTCATATCTGTCTCGCGGATGAATGGAAAACAGTGTTCGGCACCCGTTATGGACATTTTGCGTATACGGTCATGTCGTTTGGGCTGACCAATGCTCCTGCTATCTTCCAACATTTCATGAATGACATTTTTAGGGACCTCTTAGACAAGTTTGTAGTCATTTTTCTAGACAGCATTCTGATCTACTCCCCCTCCCAGGAGACCCATCAACAGCACCTCCGCCAGGTCCTGCAACTTCTTCAGGAGCATCATCAGTATGAGAAACTGAAGAAATGCCTGTTTTTCCAGTCCATCATCAAGTTCCTGGGGCATCGCATTGCATCTCTCCTGAGGGCACTGCTATGGAGCCAAGGTGGAGTCTGCGTAGGTGGCAGCCTCCTCGACGAGCAAAGGATGTCCACCACCTTCTCAGTTCGCCAACTACTATCGGACCTTTATCCCCAGCTTTGCTGCCTTGATTGCGCCCCTCACTCGGCTTCTGCAGAAAAAGGTCCCGTTCTGGTGGGGTACTCCCGAGCAGCAGGCATTCCAGGCCTTGAAACAGGCCTTCATGAAGGAGCCTATCTTGAAGCATCCAGACCCCCATTGTCCATTTGTGGTGGAAGCAGATGCATCGGATGTTGTTGTTGGTGCGGTGTTGCTCCAGGCTTGTGCGTCCGGCGGTACCCTCTTCCCTTGCGCATATTATTCCCAGAAGCTCAACCCTTCCGAGTGCAATTACACCATCTGGGAGAAGGAGTTACTGGCCATTAAGACGGTGTTTGAGGCCTGGAGACATCTTCTGGAGGGGGCCCGGCATCAAATTGAAGTCCGGATGGACCATATAAATCTGGAGTTACTACAGATTGCCCGGAAACTGAACCAACAGCAGATTCAGTGGTCCCTATTCTTTGCCCGGTTTCATTTCTGCATGACGTACATCCCCAGTGGTTGCAACCAAAGGGCAGATGCGCTCTCGAGAAAACTGGAGAAAACTGGGAATCCACATTGAAGATCCGCTTCCACTCCGGACAGTGTTGCCTGTAGAATCTTTCTCTGCGGTTCAAGAACCAGTGGATTTATGGGCTCAGATACGGGAAGCGCAGCGGCACAATGCTTATGTGGAGCAACGGAAGGAAGAGGTAGGGACTGACTCTCCATGAACATTTCACGATGAACTTTTGTGATACCGAGACAGGCTCTACATGCCAATAGGGCCATTTGGGGACTTATCTTGTTGCAGTGCCATGATAATCCTGCAGCAGGGCACTTCGGCCTCTTTAAGACACTGAATCTAGTTTCTCGTACTTTTTGGTGGCTTCGCTTGCGACGTGATGTCCAGGCTTATGCCACATCCTGCATTCGCTGCCAACAGGCCAAGTCGGCAATAGGAGCCCCTCCTGGGCTACTCCAGCGATTGCCAACACCAGAGAGACCCTGGGGTGCCATTTCCATGGACTTCTTGATGGATTTGCTTCCGTCTTCTGGATTCACAACAGTGTTCGTGGTGGTGAACTTGCTGACAAAGATGGCGCATTTCATTCCATGTCATGGGTTACCGACAGCTTGCGCTACCACCCGCATGTTTATCCAATATGTTTGTCGGCTCCATGACCTACCAAATAGGGTCATAGCAGAACAAGGGGCTTAATTTACTGCTGATGATGGCCTTAGATGTAAAGATCTGCCTGTCATCAGCATATCATCCGGAAAGTGACGGCGGGACTGAGAAAGTTATCAGCATTCTGGAGCAATACCTGCGCTGCTTCGTGAACCAGCAACAAGACAATTGGTCAGAGTATTTGGCAGTAGCATAGTTTGCATGCAACACACCTCCATGCAAACAACCCCTTTCCTGGCTAATGTCGGATATCACCCTCGGTTCTTTCCCCTCACACAATCAACTCCCCAATACCGGCTACTAATGATTTTCTGTCCGAGTTGCAGGCCGTCCATCAGTTGGTGCGACGGTATCTAAAGAAAGCCAAGGAGGACTATAAAAGAGTCATGGACCAATCACAACAGGCGATGCTGCCACTGGCTGGGGGGATCGGGTCTGGTTGTCCACCAAGCATCTTCCATCTGACCGGCCGGTCAGGAAGCTAGACTATTGGTACCTTGGTCTGTTTTCTGTTGAGGTGGTTATTAACCTGGTCACCTACCGCCTGACCTTGCCACGCTCGATGCGTGCCCACCCAGTGTTCCATTGATCCCTCCTTGTCCCAAAACGGCCTGCCTGTCCACTCCACCAACCTGATTGTCCCCAACCGGCACCACATGATGGAGATGAACCACCCGAGTACGAGGTTGCCAGCATTCGGGATTCCTGGTGGCTCAAAGGACAGTTCCAGTATCTCATTGAGTGGAAGGGATATGGGCCTGAGGACTTCACCTGGGAGGATGCAACCTCTGTGCATACACCTGCCTTAGTGAAAGCCTTCCATGACCAATTCCCGTCCCAGCTGCATCCTGATCATCAGCCCCAGGGGAAAGGCCCTGTGGTGAGGAATAATGTTGCGGTCCATCAGCAGACTATGGAGTTGGCAACGGAGTCAGACAGCGATGAGGCTAAGGTCAGGCCAGGGCTATCAGGAAGTGAGGTGCGGATTCCAGAGCCTCCAGAGACTGACACTAGTGAGGCAGAGGAACAGGAGAAGCCTGCTCCTAATGCATGCATGAGAAGAGCTGCCAAAAGGCAAGAGCAGCTCAAGCAGAGAGGAGAACTCGGCAATAGGGCCAAGAGATGATTGGCCCCTCCCAAAAGGCTTAAAACAGACCAGCACCGGTGTTTCAGCTTGCCGGAAAACAACATTGTAGCTGCGTTCTATGCTTCGTGTACATCTTTGTTTTTGTAGCTTCTGGACATTTGCTAGGAAGGGCCTTTGGCAGTTTGCCTAATTGGTCTAAGGTTTGTGAGATAACTGAAGAGTTTGTGTTTGGGAGGCATTTGTTTTACTTTGAGTTGAACGACGCTGGGAATGAAGTAATTCCCAGCTGTTTGAATCAAGTTTATTTTTCCACGGACTAAGTTTACTACTATCTACTTGGGCCTGGATCAGAGCAGAAGCCTCCAGCCTCCACCACTCTGAGCTCTGCCTCACTCTCTCTACGGCTCCCCACGTCAAGTTTTACCTATGGCAAATTGGCCGTGTTGAGTTGTCCTGTGATGACTTGGCAGTGGTGACTTGGCAGAGGCAACTTGGCGGTAGCAAGCTGGCCACACAGAGTTTTCCCATTCCGCCAAAAATTACATTTAACATTGTTAAAATAAGAACAATTCACCATTAAGTCTCAAGAAAAAAGCAGGGAATGTTGTCTACAAAGTACAAAATAAGCCTATTTATTTTACATCATCACTCTGCCCATTGGAGTCTTGGTTATTAAGTATAATTTCTAGCCAAAATCAGGTGGAGCACTCTGAAATAAGAATTTGCTTAAATTAAGTCTGAAGCCTTATAATTTATTGTAGCTCTGTAAGGTCATTTCAAAAAGAAGGGACAAAACCAATCCCATTTTTCAGAGTGAATTTACCTTGTTTACATATCAGCAAAGGGCCAACTAAGCCACTGGCAATATCTTTTGGTGCATTGACATGGGAATGGTAGATCCATGTTAAACAGGCTGGATCATCAGCAGTTGGGCCATGGGCCTCAGGAACCGTCCACGTGTAAGTATGGTTTCCTCCTGGTGGGACAGCATCATCTGCCTTATGAGCTCCAGAGGACCTATCAGGATACAGGGCCCCTAGAAGAAGGATCAATGACACCATTCAGTCAAAGATAGGTTTCACAAGAAATCTAATGGTCAATTCCTCCATCTCTTGATTTATATTAGTTTTTATATTATTAACTGTAGGATAGTCTGCACAAAGTTCAAACACAGTAAATTTGTCATTAGCCTTTTGAGTTTACCCTTCACCAACATAACATCCTTTAGACATACTTAGTCTGCCACACAACATTCCCAGTTGACAGTGACTGTGATTGGACATTCTGGAAGTCGGAGTCCTAGAGATATATGTACAAAAGGCTGATCCGGAGGTTTCAGCTGTTCTGTTCTGAATGGGGTTGCCCCATCTGATGTCTTCTGGCAAACGTTTCCCCAAATTTCCAGAGGTCCTTGCTAGATATTGCCAAGTGCTCTCTCTTCAGCAGGGCCACTTGAGATCTCTAAAGGGTGGCTTGAGTTTTTCAGTCATCTGTCACTTGCAAGCTTTCTCTCCTATGAACACCTGAAAGCTTGCAAAGTTATTTACCTTCAGAATCCTTTGTGTAGAAGACACCATGGGGATGAATGGTGAATGGGAAGCTGGCAAAATTTTTTAGGTGCACAGTAATGGTGTCTCCCACTTCACCTCGTAAGACAGGCCCAAGGAATCCCAGCCAGGCAGGCTTGGATATCTCTAATGCATATGTAGAATCGGAGTATTGCTTATAGACTGATTTCCTGTAAATCCCACCTATTCTGTCCTTGGCAGGTTGGAGGAAACTGGAAGCGACACTAGAAAAGACAAAAGTTGAGACAACATTGGTAGCAATTTCCACCTAAACTCACTCTAGTGTCTTGTCTCTGGTTGGATGCTAAAAGTCCCTTTGAAAGTTTCTTATGCTATTTGTATGATGGCTGGTTCCTTTTGCAATATACCACGGAATATTCCCTCTGATGCAAAACTTGATGAACCTGGCTGACATATAGAACTCAAAAGAAAACACTGATTACCACATATGAAAATGCTTTCATTTTCTCATGGTTCCTTGAGAATCACTGTTGCTCTTTAGCTAAAAGTTTGACACTCAATCGTCCAAGCAAATGGGCTGGCAGGAGAGCTACACTTTGAGTGAAGATACACTCAAAGTGTAGCTGGTGTCGTGTCCCACTCCTCCGCTGACGGCCGGGTCAGGGAAATCCGAATCAGGCTTGCCTCTGCAGCTCTGCCCAAAGTCCTAGCAAAGTCCTCAGAGCAGGCAGGAGACCAGTAAGTGACTTCAGCAAGATAAGTTCGACTTTTGCCTGACTCAGAGACTGCCAGAAAGCAGATCCTTTATATAGGCCATGGGGTGTGGCTCCATGACTCAGCACTCATTAAGGCCTGCCCCTCCCTTCCTTCTGTTGCCTCCGCCTATCCAATCTTCTGATGCGAGGGTCACTCCAATCAGCTGTTGGTAATAAACCCTCCTCAGGCTCACATGCTGTGGAGGAGGGGGAGGGGTCTAGCTGCTCCGTTTGCCTGGGCATGGAGTCAGGGCTGGGGCCGGGGGGTGCTCCTTCTTCTGCAGTTTGTCTGGGCATGGAGCCAGGACTGGGGCCGGGAGGCATACATTCCTCTGTGTTCGGGAGCAGATAAGAAGGCCCCGGCTGCTCTGAGGGCGGGCAAGACACAACAGCTGGCTTACATAACTTGTTGCTATGAGATACGGAGGTGCTTGGACTTGGAGGGAACTGAAGGGGGTTCAGATAAGATTCATCAAGGACGGATCAATCGATAATGATACATCCTGTTTCTAGATCCCAAGTTCCTCTTTAAGGTCATCACTGATCAATGACCAGAATGAGAAACTTGGGTTCTACAGTTGATACAGGATTTCTCTACACAAAATTAAAGCAGGAATGAGAGGAAGGATGGAGTGGGTAGGTAGGAAGATCTTGTGCCCACGCTGAGAAATTCTAGAGAATGAATCTCATCTGTAATCATGAGAAACTGGACACAGGACCAAATTTGGGCTATTTTAATTAGCTCCATTGAACCTAGCAGGATTTACCCCTAGATAAAAATGTGTTGGATCAGTCATTGGATGATCAAAAAGGCCATCTCAACCCAGCATCCAAGAGCAATATGGATCATAAGTAATAAAAACACAGGGATCGTGAGAAGCCTCCAGCACTGGCTTATTAACTGTAGGAGCAGCTGGCAGGGATTTATCAGGCACTTAGTAGAGCATATCATATGGCTAGTGGCTTAATTTGACTGGCAACCTCCCAAGTTGTTCCAGCACAGAATTTGAAAACACTTTTCAAACCAAGACCCATCACAATCTTTGACTTACGTGCTACCCCAGTGACATTCTAGAGCGCAGGTGGGCTGGGGTAAGATGTGGGCTGACAGAATCATAACAAAAACTGACCATGACTTGGACATGATCAATTTGTTTAAAATGAGTGAATTAAATACAATTTGAATGTTTGCTTTCTGTTTACATAATCATTATTCCCTGTGTAATATGAAAATGTACAGTTCACCAGCAGCATGATGGAACCCAGAGAACTGCACATGGTCCCCAAGTGACAGATCACAGAGGTCTGGTCCCTGCTTAGTCACTTCCTGCTCTAACAGTTGGAAATACCACTGGAAAGATTGTTCTGCTGCAGCAAAGAACTATACAACCTTACCTATCATTAGGCATTTTATCAACCTCCACGGCTGGAGGTCTAAGTCCAGGTTGGTAAGGGGTGGACTTTGAGTTTCTATCTGCAGATGAAACAGGAATCTCCTGACAACCAGTAAGATTTCAAACCATAGCAACTGTTGAGCATTTCAAACCAAGCAAATGTGGGGCTGAATAGTTTGAATGCAAGTCCAACCCTAGAGAATTTTAAAGGTTAATATTCAATTGAGACCTCAAGTTTTTATTTTGGGATTGATGGATAAATAGTTGGACAAAAGTCATGGAAGTTTGTTTTTACACAATGAAAGATGCACAAAGATGGAAAGATTCAGCACCACCCACAATGGAGGGAGGAATGGTGAAGATGATGGTATTTGTTGATGATGGCCAAACTGACTTATTTGATCAGAGAAAAGACAATATCTATGTTTATTGCTGAATGGAAACCCCCCGCAGACATTTTGTGTGAAGAAGAAAAATGGAACTTATGACTTATGGTTCTGAATATATAGAGAAGAGAGTTTTCATCATAGAACAAGAGATAAATTTATAATATACAGACGGGAGGTTGAATGACTAGCCTCATGGTGCGACCGGAACAATCTGGAACTGAACACACTCAAAACCGTAGAAATGGTGGTAGACTTTAGGAGAAACCCTTCCATACTTCCACCTTTCACAATACTAGACAACACAGTATCAACAGTAGAAACCTTCAAATTTCTAGCTTCTACCATATCGCAAGATCTAAAATGGACAGCTAACATCAAAAATAGAATAGAAGAACAAAATAGAATAGAATTTATTGGCCAAGTGTGATTGGACACACAAAGAATTTGTTTTGGTGCATATGCTCTAAGTGTACATAAAAGAAAAGGAAAAAAATACCTTCATCAAGGTACAACATTTACAACACAAATGATGATCATAGGGTACAATTTAACCCTTAATGATAGCAACAAAAAGTTACAGTCATACAGTCATAAGTGGAAAGAGATTGGTGATGGAAATGATGAAAAGATTAATAGTAGTGTAGATTTAGTAAATAGTTTGACAGTGTTGAGGGAATTATTTGTATAGCAGAGTGATGGCCTTCGGGGAAAAAACTGTTCTTGTGTCTAGTTGTTCTGGTGTGCAGTACTCTATAGCGTCGTTTTGATGGTAGGAGTTGAAACAGTTTATGTCCAGGATGTGAGGGGTCTGTAAATATTTTCACGGCCCTCTTCTTGATTCGTGCAGTATACAGGTCCTCAATGGAAGGCAGGTTGGTAGCAATTATTTTTTCTGCAGTTCTTGTTGCTGGCAATCCTTATGATTTATATTGATATATTGACCATCAATTGTGTTGTAAATGTTGTACCTTGATGAACGTATCTTTTCCTTTATGTACACTGAGAGCATATGCACCAAGACAAATTCCTTGTGTGTCCAATCACACTTGGCCAATAAAAATTCTATTCTATTCTATTCTATTCTATTCTATTCTATTCTATTCTATTCTATTCTATTCTATTCTATTCTATTCTATTCTAATTATCCTCTAAAGTCTGTGTCTTTCTTGTTGGGTTGCAGAACCAAACCAGACAGTTATAGAGGTACAAATGACAGACTCAATAATTCCTCTGTAGAACTGGATCAGTAGCTCCTTGGGCAGTTTGAGCTTTCTGAGTTGGCACAGAAAGAACAGTCTTTGTTGTCCTTTTTTGATGATGTTTTTTGATGTTAACTGTCCATTTTAGATCTTGCGATATGATAGAACCTAGAAACTTGAAGGTTTCTACTGTTGAACTGTGTTGTCAAGTATTGTGAGAGGTGGAAGTATGGAAGGGTTTCTCCTAAAGTCTACCACCATTTCTACAGTTTTGAATGTGTTCAGTTCCAGATTGTTCTGGTTGCACCATGAGGCTAGTCGTTCAACCTCACGTTTATATGTGGATTCATCATTGTCTCGAATGAGACCAATCACTGTTGTGTCATCTGTGAACTTCAGTAGTTTAACAGATGGATCGTTGGAGATGTAGTCATTGGTATACAGAGAGAAGTGGGGAGAGCACACAGCCTTGGGGGCCCCCTGTGCTAATTGTACAGATATCTGATGTGATCCTGCTTAGCTTCACCTGCTGCTTCCTGTTTGTTAGGAAGCTTGTGATCCACTTACAAATCTGTTCAGGTACTTGTAGCTGGTTTAGCTTAGTTAGAAGAGTGTCTGGTCATCAAAAAAGGACAACAAAGAATGTTCTTTCTGTGCTAACTCAGTAAGCTCAAACTGCCCAAGGAACTGCTGATCCATTTCTACAGAGGAATTATTGAGTCTGTCATTTGCACCTCTATAACTGTCTGGTTTGGTTCTGCAACCCAACAAGAAAGACACAGACTTCAGAGGATAATTCAAACTGCAGAAAAAATAATTGCTACCAACCTGCCTTCCATTGAGGACCTGTATACTGCACGAGTCAAAGAGGGCTGTGAAAATATTTACAGATACCTCATATCCTGGACTGTTTCAACTCCTACCCTCAAAATGACGCTATAGAGCACTGCACACCAGAACAACTAGACACAAGAACATTTTTTTCCTGAAGGCCATCACTCTGCTAAACAAATAATTCCATCAACACTGTCAAGCTATTTACTAAATCTGCACTACTATTAATCTTCTCATCGTTCCCATCACCCATTTCCTTCCACTTATGACTGTAACTTTGTTGCTTGTATCCTTATGATTTATACTGATATTGTTTCCTGATTGCTTAATTGTAGCCTATGACTATCATTAAGTGTTATATAATTAAGTGTTAAATTTGTACCCTATGACATTAAGTGTTGTACCTTGAAGGTATCTTTTCTTTTATGTACACTGAGAGCATATGCACCACAACAAATTCCTTGTGTGTCCAATCACACTTGGCCAATAAAAAATTCTATTCTATTCTATTCTATTCTATTCTATTCTATTCTATTCTATTCTATTCTATTCTATTCTATTCTATTCTATTCTTGTATTTATAATCGCTGTAAAGAATATCAGTAGCCACTTCTTTGTATCTTTTCCTTTCTGCTTTTTATTTTCTTTTACTTTCCTCCCTTTCTTGTCTTTTTAACTTTCTCTTTGATTTCTTTTTCTTTTTTCACTTTCTTTTCCATTTTTATCTTATTTTTTTAAGAAACTTTAATAAACTGATACACATATAAAGAATATAACCCAGCTGCATCCGCGCAGTGCAGCTTTACCTTAGTTCTGCAGGCCCTCTTATGACGACTCTCCAACTGTCCCTCCAGCCTCCTTCACATATAAGGCACAGAACAGCATTTCGTTTGCAATTCTGCCCCCGCTACCATCCAACTTCAGGGGAAATAGCTGATTTTTTTTGTAAAGTAATTGAAAGCCAAATTCTTTAAAAGAAGTAGCTGATGGGAGCTGCAGGTCAAATTGCAATCATGGTACCAAGGAAAGGAAATGGAGCCATTCCCTTAAAGCTTCCATTGGGCTGTTAACTGAATTAAATGAAGAAATCTTCCTGTTCCCAACAGGCCCACAGACACACACAAGGCAGCTGCTTTGACCTGAGGGCAACGGTCAAGAAAATGTCATCATAGAAAGAATTTAAGCACAAAACTTCTTCATCATAAATTCAATGGTGTCACAGCAAATTTGGCTCCAAATCATATATGTAAAACTAAGTTAGCCATTTGCTGACAGATATTCCAGTGAGACTTCTAAAATACCATTTAGAGTTCCCAAAATTAAACCCTTAAAGCATGCATTAAAAATATTAAAAATCTCATGAAATTAAAATTATTAGTAATATTGCCTGAAATCCTGGGTGTGAAATAGCTGAAAACTTGTGAAAATTAGAAATCCTACAAAATTTCAAGCGGTTTCAATTGTATTAATTTCCCTAGATGGATGGTGGAATCTGCCCTCTGAAAAGTTGATGGATTACAGTCTAGCTAGTTTCAGGGATGGGAAACTCCGTGAACTCTTAAGGAGAATTTTTGAACATTTACCTCTGATAATCAACAAACATTTTATACATTATAAATACTGTAGCATGGAATTTCTCCCATTTTTTAGATAAAAGAGGTCCGCCACTGCACCTCACAAGTTGTGATACATGCAGTACATTTCTACACAAACCCTCCAGTTTTGTCTGTACAATTCGGAAATGATTTGATGTGTCCAGGTAGCGCTGGGTTGTGGGGATGGAGAAAGTGGGACTCACGAGTCATTTGCAATGCTTTGTCCGGTAACTGCATTCTTTCCCAATGGAGCGTAGTTCCACTCTACACCGTGAATCCCCAGATAGTAGACTCTGGTAGCTCCGTGTGCCAGAAGAAGCAGCGAAAGGAAATGGAGACAAAGGACAGAGAACTGTATTTGCTGACAGGAGCACATCGAAGCGAAGCGCTGAAAATCCCGCCAGGACTTTGGATCTGAAAAAAGAGATGAAATAAAAACATGGAACAACATAGAATAACAGAGTTGGAAGGGACCTTGGAGGTCTTCTAGTCCAACCTCCTGTTCAAGCAGGAGACCCTATCCCATTTCAGACATACGGTTGCCCAGTCTTTTTTTTGAAAGCTTCCAGTGTTGGAGCACCACAACTTCTGAAGGCAAGCCGTTCCACTGGTTGATTGTTCTCACCGTAGTTCTCGCTTGCTTCTCTCCTGTGCTGGCTGGGGAATTCTGGGAATTGAAGTCCATGCATCTTAAAGCTACCATATTGATCAAGATTCTAAATCTGCAAGCCTATTCCAAATGGGAGAACTCAAACATGCTTTGGATCATGGTTCACTGGGTAGGACCTGCAGATTCTGTAATGCCATATAGCCAAGGTTTGTTTGCCTGGTGGGTCTTATTAGAGATTTTCAAAATTCACAGCTACATTAATATCACTTTCACACCCTTTTCTCTGCAGCTCCCAGAGTGTTTAAAACATCTGAGCCCACTGTGGCAACGTGTACTTAACTGGAAGCAATTCCGCTGACTTCATCGAAACTGATTCCCTTCATAAAGTTCTCTTATCATGGCTGATTCATTAGCCAATAATGAATGAGACGGCAGGAAAAATAGGCTGGGATATCAGTTTCTCTCTCTCTCTCTCCTGCTTTCTTGTATTAACATGCTTAAACCTTCCCTTTACAGGTAGCCCTGACTTACAACCACCACTGTCCCTGAAATTTTTGTTTTTGTTTTGTTTTTGTTTACATTTATATCCTGCCCTTCTCCGAAGACTCAGGGCGGCTTACAGTGTATAAGGCAATAGTCTCATTCTATTTGTATATTTACAAAGTCAACTTATTGCTCCCCCAACAATCTGGGTCCTCATTTTACCTACCTTATAAAGGATGGAAGGCTGAGTCAACCTTGGGCCGGGCTTGAACCTGCAGTAATTGCAGGCTTTGTGTTCTTAATAACAGGCTGTACCAGCCTGAGCTATCCGGCCCCTTTTTGTCGCTAGGCAAAACATTTGTTAAGTGAGCTTTGGCCCATTTTACAACCTTTCTTGCCACAGTGTTAAGTAAATCACTGCAGTTGTTAAGTTAGCAACATGGTTATTAAGTGAATCTGCCCTGTCCATTCACTCTGCTTGTTGGAAGGTCATAATCTTTGATAAAGCTTTCACGACCAGCTCCCTTCCCAAACTTTGGTCACTAGCCAGAGTCATCCCAATCTTCAAAAAAGGAGACCCCAGCTTAGTTGAAAATTACAGACCAATCTCTCTGTGCTGCGTCACCTGCAAAGTCATGGAATCAATCATCAACCAATCCATTACCTTCCACTTAGAAACAAACAACCTACTCTCTAATAAACAATTTGGTTTCAGGAAAAAATTATCATGTAACTTACAACTTTTCCACTGTAAAAACGTATGGACTACGAATCTTGATCAAGGCAAAACAATAGATGCAATCTACATAGACTTCTGCAAAGCATTTGACTCAGTAGTACATGATAAACTTCTCCTAAAACTAAAATCCTATGGCATTTTAGGACCCCTTCACAAATGGATATCTGCTTTTCTGTCTAACAGACAACAAGTGGTCAAAATTGGCAATGCTCTATCAAATCCTGTTCCAGTCAAGAGTGGCGTTCCTCAAGGCAGCGTTCTTGGACCAACACTCTTCATACTATACATAAATGATCTTTGTGACCATATCTCAAGTAATTGTGTTCTCTTTGCTGACGATGTCAAACTATTTAACACCACTGACAATACATCTACCATTCAAAAAGACCTTGATCATCTAACCGTTTGGTCTAAAACTTGGCAACTCCAAATCTCAACCAGCAAATGCTCAGTCTTACATATTGGAAAAAAGAACGCAAACACTAAGTACATACTTGATGGACATTACCTTACAGATGACCCCCACCCTGTTAAAGACCTTGGAGTTTTCATATCAAATGATCTAAGTGCCAAAACCCACTGCAACTACATAGCAAAAAAGGCTCCAAGAGTTGTAAACCTAATCTTGCATAGCTTCTTTTCCAAAAACACTACACTACTAAGCAGAGCATATAAAACATTTGCTAGACCAATTCTAGAATACAGCTCGCCTGTCTGGAATCCTCACCACATTTCTGACATCAATACAATTGAACATGTCCAGAAATATTTTACAAGAAGAGTTCTTCACTCCTCTGAAAACAACAAAATACCTTATCCCACCAGACTTGAAATCCTAGGCTTAGAAAACTTGGAACTCCGTCGCCTTTGACAAGACCTACGTTTAATTCATAGAATCATCTATTGTAATGTCCTTCCTGTTAAAGATTACTTCAGTTTTAATTGCAATAATACAAGAGCAACCAATTGATTTAAATTTAATGTTAACCACTTTAATCTAGATTGCAGAAAATATGACTTCTGTAACAGAATCATCAGTGCTTGGAACACTTTACACTCTATGGTCTCTTCCCATAATCCCAAAAGCTTTAACAAAAACTTCCTTCCATGGTTTCCCCAAAACTCCCTTCTTTTCACTGGAAACAATTGGAAAGCTTCAGGATAAAATGTAGGCCCTCTGCAGCCTAAACCTTTCTTGAGAATTTGCCATTGACATGTCCATTTACATTTAGGACTGCAGTCTTGGTAACAACTTTCCTTTTAGTGAACCAAAAGGGTTTGCAATTAAGTTAAAAGATGGTTCCCTTACCTTGACAAAGAAGAGGGAAGCTCAGAAGCAGAAGCCACAAGAAAGAGTGAAGACGTGCCCCAGAAGTATTTTCTTCTAGCACCTGAAGTCCCAATGAAATCTTCTGAGATTTAAAGAAGGCCAGGAGGGGCAAAGTCTCACTCGTAAACCTGCAGCTGACTGTGGGCCTTTCTGCAAGGCCTGGGAATGGATTAAGCAGAGCACCCGCATTTATTTACCTTGCATCTCTTTCATTTTTAGTTTAAATAACAAGGACAACTTTGGTGTAGTTTCACTCAGATGGCAGACTAATTTATGATGGGAGGAGCCAGGTGATATTATAGCAATAAAAAATAGCTTTGTGATAAAAAGGCTGAAACGACTAAGATAAACTAAACCTGATACTTTCATGAGGCTCCTTTGCACACTGAATTTGTACAATGCTGTAATGTATTTTGAACTTTGAGAGGGAAATTTGGGTGGGAAATGTGCATGTTGCTGATTGGTTGAAGCCTCAACCAAAAGAGTATTTAAAGAGGGGTTTTTGCCGGTTGTCTTTTGCTGGGTCACAATAAACTAAAGAGCTGTTGCCACTCATTGGTCTCCTGCCTCTTCATTGCCCGAACTTAACATTGGCGACGAAGGTGGGATGTTGAGGCAGTGAGATCGAAAGAAAGAGCTGAAGGAACCAGGAATTCAAAAAACCCAGCCAGTTTGCGAAGGCAGAAAGTAGCGATGTCCAGCTACATGCCGCCAGTGCCATTCGACCCAGCCAAGGAGAAATGGGGGTCGTACATGGCTCGTTTCGAGTGTTTCCTCGAAGCGAACGAACTACAGGGAGTCTCGGACAATCGGAAGCGAGCATACTTCCTGAGCCACTGCGGTCCAGAGGTCTTCGATACGGCGGAGTCACTCTCAGAGCCAACGCCGGTACAATCGGTACCGTGGCAGATACTACAAACAACACTTCGAGCGCACTACGCACCGGTACCCTCAAAGTTCGTCCAACGTTTCGAATTGAGGCAACGGGTACAGCGAGAAGGCGAATCAATAAGTGTGTACATGGCCGCATTGAGGAAAGCCGCGAACCACTGCGAGTACAGAGATTTGGAGGATTCCTTACTCGAACAGCTCATTTGTGGGGTCAGAGACATCAGACTACAAAGGCGGCTGCTGTCTAAAAGCAACCTGACCCTAGCGATAGCCTTGGACAAAGCCAGAGCTCATGAAATGTCCACCAAGGCGGCGGAGACCTTGCAAAAGCCAAACGCGCAGGGTGCCGGGACAAAGACTACACCGGTCCACAGTGAGGAAGTCCAGGCCGAATCGGAAGGTGAGGAAGAGGTGTTCCACACCGGGAGGCTGGAGAGAGGTGACCGGGACGAATGTGTGAGTTGTGGGGGGCAACACCAACGGCAAAACTGCAGATTCAAGGACGCGGTTTGTCGGCGGTGTGAAAAAAAAGGACACATAGCTCGGGCCTGCCGAGCCCCCCAACCTTCCCGCCAAAAATTCAAACCGACCAATCAGAGTACGGGAGCAGCGAAGCGGCCCGGGATTGGTCCATTTAAAAAGGGCGCGAAGTTAAACCAGACCACTGTGAGAGTGGGCCACACATCGACACGACTAGAGAAGAAAATATTTACCCAAGTCTACATTGAAGGGGTGCAGTGCCCCATGGAAGTAGACACTGGGTCGTCAATCACAATTATGTCCTGGGACACCATCGTGAGAGACTTGCCAGCGATCGCTAAACGTCAGCTACAAACCCAGAAGCTGAGAGTGCAGGACTACCAGGGGAATCGGATCCCTGTTCGAGGAGCCACATCCGTCCAAGTCAAATACGGACAATTCACAAAGACCCTGCCGATCACCATAGTAAACGGAACTCTACCGAGTTTGCTAGGGTTGGACTGGTTCCGAGCTTTGGGCATGGGAGTGACCGGGGTCCACAGGAGCAACGTCATCCTCAGAGACGAACTACTGAAGGAGTTCGAGGACGTATTCAAGGATTGCCTGGGCAAGTACGTGGGGACCCCTATTTCGTTCAACCTTGACCCCCAGGTCGCCCCCATCCAGTTAAAGGCTAGGAGGGTTCCATTCGCCCTAAAGCCTAAAATTGACCGAGAATTGGACAAGTTAGTAAGCCAGGGAATATTAGTCCCCATCGACCATGCAAAATGGGAGACACCCATAGTAACCCCAGTCAAACCGGACGGTTCGGTCCGAATTTGCACTGACTACAAAGCAACGCTTAACAAAGCATTGCAGAAAAGTGCATACCCCGTTCCAGTGGTGCAACATTTGCTACACTCATTAGGGCAAGGGCAGGTCTTCGCCAAACTCGATTTGGCCCAAGCCTACCAGCAGCTACCTGTAGATAGCAGCACAGCTGAGGCGCAGACAATTGTCACACACCGTGGGGCTTTCAAATGTACGCGACTCCAGTTCGGAGTTAGCGTGGCCCCAGGGCTCTTCCAGAACCTAATGGAGCGATTATTACAGGGCCTGCCAGGAGTGGTACCATACTTCGACGATGTATTGGTATCAGCTGAAAACTTAGAGGAACTCGGGGTAAAACTAAGGAAGGTGTTGGGCATTTTTAGGTCTGCGGGGCTTAAAGTTAAACTCAACAAATGCCATATTGGGGTGAAATCGGTAGAATTCCTAGGATACAGAATAGACAGGGAAGGGATCCACCCCACGGAGAGCAAGGTACGGGCCATTAGAAAGGCCCCAGCCCCCAAAAATAAAATAAAATTACAGGCATTCTTGGGGCTTGTTAATTTCTATGCGGTATTCTTGAAGAATAAAGCAACAGTAGCCGAACCGCTACATAAGTTGCTAGCAAAGAAAGCTGTGTGGTCCTGGGGCAGAGAAGAGGCTAGGGCATTTGAGGGGGTAAAAAACCTTTTGTCCAGCGATAGCCTCCTCATCCAGTACAATGGCACGTTGCCACTAGTGTTAGTTTGCGACGCTTCACCATATGGGGTGGGGGCGGTGCTCAGCCATAGGTTACCGAATGGAACAGAAGCCCCTATAGCGTATTATTCCCGGACTATGTCCTCTGCGGAAAGGAACTACAGCCAGTTAGATAGAGAAGCGTTGGCCATAGTCTCTGGGGTTAAGAAATTTCACGAATACTTGTTCGGGCGAGATTTCGAGATAGTCACGGACCACAGACCCCTTCTAGGGGTTTTAGCGGGTGACCGCCCAACACCCGTGGCACTTTCTCCCAGGCTGACCCGATGGACTATTTTCCTAGCGGCATACTCCTACAAATTGCTCTACCGCCCAGGAAAAGACTTAAGGCATGCGGATGCTCTGAGCAGATGCCCTCTACCAGAGACAATTGAGGACCCCACCCCGGGGACACCCGTCTTACTAATTGACTCTTTGGACTCTGGCCCAGTCACATCCAAGCAGGTGGCTAGGGCATCGTATAGAGACATTACAATTCGGACTGTGATCGGTTGGGTGCAAAGGGGTTGGCCCGCTGCGCCGGGCGAGCGTTTCAAAGACTTTGCGGAAAAAAAATCAGAACTGTCTGTTCAAGGGGGGTGTCTGTTATGGGGGGATAGGGTAGTTATCCCAGAAAAATTATGCGAAAATGTGTTGGAACTGTTGCATGTGGGCCACCCAGGGATTGTGCGGATGAAGAGTTTAGCGAGGAGTTATGTATGGTGGCCCTTAATGGATAAGGACATCAGCGACAGGGTAGGGAAATGCCAATCCTGCCAAGAGTCGAGGTCGCTACCCCCTACAGCCCCAGTTAGAGAGTGGGAGAAACCCCAGGGGCCTTGGTCCAGGATTCACATAGATTTTGCGGGGCCGTTCCATGGGCAGACCTTTTTAATTGTGGTAGATGCCTACTCAAAATGGTTAGAAATAATCCTCATGAAAAGCACAACGGCCGAAGCAGTAATCACAGTCCTAAGGCATCTATTCGTAACACACGGCCTGCCCGACACCCTAGTCTCTGACAACGGCCCGCAATTCACGGCAAATCAGTTTGAGGGGTATTTAGCGGGAGAGGGCATCAGACATGTCCTCTCGGCGCCTTTCCACCCGGCGACGAACGGACTTGCAGAACGTTTCGTTCGGAGCACCAAGGAAGCGCTATCTAGGATAAGTCCAGGCGACTGGCAAACGAAAATAGACACTTTCCTGGCCGTCCAACATAGGACCCCTTGTGTAACAACTGGCCGCAGCCCAGCGGAACTTTTAATGGGCAGGAAACTCAGGTGCCCGCTAGACCGACTAAACCCAACTTATACCCCAGACGGGTACAAGGGTATTCAAGGAAAAACCAGGGAAATGACAGTGGGTGACCTAGTATGGGCACACAACTATAGCGAGGGCCCAACATGGTTAAAGGGGGAAATTCTGGGCATAACCGGACCCAAATCATACGTAGTAGACATGGAGGACGGCCGGGTATGGAAACGCTACATAGATCAGTTAAGAAAACGTATACCAAACAAACTAGAAACAAAACAACCAAGCCCTGACTACCAATTGTTTGAATCTGCAGCGGACTCAAACCCGAGGCGAGCGGAGGACTTATCTGATTCCGATGAAGTCCAGCGACGCCAACCGGTTCCTCCTGAAGGCAACAGGAACGATTCAGCCAATAATCCAGGGCCGGACGGCCTAGAGGAGGAGCTGGGAGGAACAAACAGTCCCTACGACCAGCTCGACTCTCTCCCAGAGAATGAACTGCGCAGGTCAGAAAGAGTTAGGAGACGCCCTGTCTACCTGCGTGACTACGTAGAGAGATAGCATGTAAATATTATGTAAATAGAGGTACTAAGCGTTCTGGGAGGGAAGGAGTGTAATGTATTTTGAACTTTGAGAGGGAAATTTGGGTGGGAAATGTGCACGTTGCTGATTGGTTGAAGCCTCAACCAAAAGAGTATTTAAAGAGGGGTTTTTGCCGGTTGTCTTTTGCTGGGTCACAATAAACTAAAGAGCTGTTGCCACTCATTGGTCTCCTGCCTCTTCATTGCCCGAACTTAACAAATGCTTTTAAATTTGGTAAAATATAACACCCAAAAGATTATGAGCCATGGTAGTACAGTGGTTAGCATGCAGTACTGCAGGCTATTTCTGCTGACTACTAGCTGCTTGCAGTTTGAGTCTCATCGGCTGAAGGTTGACTCAGCCTTCCATCCTTCCAAGGTCCATAAAATGAGGACCCAGATTGTTGGGGACAATATGCTGACTCTGTAAATAACTTAGAGAGGTCTGTAAAGCACTGTGAAGCAGTATATAAGTCTAAGTGCTATTGCTATTACATACAGCAGTGATAGTACAATAAAAATTATAATTAAAAGATAAAAACTAAAAAAATAAGAAGACCCATACCATGTTAATATAGAACTCAATGTATTATTAATCCTAAATCATATGGAAACAGATGTCCCTTTTCTTGTATTTACAATAGAAAGACATTTCAAAATTGATTTACAAAAATAAATCCCAGTTTTTAACAACAGGTGTGTACTTTCTTACCTGTATAGGAGTATTCTTAGTTAGCACAATTCATATGTTTTAAGCATTCACTTAAAACTGAAAAAGTAGAGGGGGCCAAAGAATTGCCTTGTGTGTGTGGGTATTCAATGATACATCAAGATTTTTCCGCTGTATGAATCAAACTGGATGTGCACTTATTTTCTCTATTTTCCTGAATCATAGAAATGATTCTCAAAGGTCATTTCAGGACCTTTATTTTAGGGGAAAGGTTAGTATAGGCCAGATGTGATCCTTCTATAGCTTTTTGGAAAGCTCACAAACAGCCGGTACTCAGTGCACAGGTTGA
The DNA here is from genome assembly GCF_028640845.1 of Ahaetulla prasina. Taxonomy (NCBI): domain Eukaryota; kingdom Metazoa; phylum Chordata; class Lepidosauria; order Squamata; family Colubridae; genus Ahaetulla; species Ahaetulla prasina. The sequence goes on along the minus strand of NC_080549.1, from coordinate 29,135,352 downwards.
TTCTGATTAGGATTGGGCCTTCGGCAGGATCTGTTTCTAAATTGCCTCAGGGTCTCTGGGTCCAGCAGAAACTTTTTTGAAAATTTGTTGTAGAACAGGACATTCTTTCTTGAAAGAAAACTTCATGTTTCTCAATTTTAGCAGGTGTGGACTTCAACTTCCATGCTAACTGTGGAATTCTGGGAATTGAAGTCCACACCTCTCAAAGTTGTCAAGAAACTCAGGCTTAATCATTTCTTTGCACCCCTATAGAACATGTTTTTTTAAAAAAATAACCCTATTGGCATGTAGAGTGGGAAGAAACTCTCAGTATTTCCAAGCTATTTTTCTAAGCTTATTTGCTGAAGGAGCTTATTTGATTGCTGAAGGAGCTTATTTGATTGAAGGAGTACAGATGCCCTCCATATACAGAACACCCTTACAGTCCCCAACATGTTTAGAAAACATATTCACCATGCAAGAATATTTCTATGACGTATTTGCCAAGCAGCAAAAGGATCCATTGATTTTTTTCATTTTAAACTGAAGATGTTCATGTAGTCTTAATTTAAAGAAGAAAAGCAACCTCTGTGCCCTGCTTCAGAATCTTCCGAGACACCCTGGAGCTGAGCTGGGTCAAATAGACCAAGGAATCAGGGTCCAGATTTACCCCCAAAGCCCACACGAGTCTATGTGATTTGTGTGACTGATTTTCTACTAAGGATCTTTTGAGATCCGGGATCATTTTTGCAAAGATAGAAACTAGATGTTGAGATCCTAGAAAGAGTGCAGAGAAGAGTAACAAAGATGGCATGGGATCTGGAGGCTACACGATTGAGAATACTAGGTATGTAACATAACACCCATCCTGCGCAGACTGCACTGGCTACCTGTGGCCTTCCGGGTGCGCTTCAAGGTTTTGGTGACCACCTTTAAAGCGCTCCATGGCATAGGGCCGGGTTATCTACGGGACCGCCTACTGCTACCGAATACCTCTCACCGACCCGTGCGCTCTCATAGAGAGGGACTCCTCAGGGTGCCGTCAGCGAGGCAATGTCGTCTGGCGGCGCCCAGGGGAAGGGCCTTCTCTGTGGGGGCTCCCACCCTCTGGAACGAACTACCCCCAGGACTTCGTCAGCTTCCGGACCTTCGGACCTTCCGCCGCGAGCTTAAAACATACTTATTTAATTGCGCAGGACTGAGCTAGATTTTAATTTACGGTTTTTAAATTGGGTTTTATTTTCATATTTTTAATTTAGGCTTCTAGAATAAGTTTTTTAACTGTTTTTAGATTGTATTTACCTGTTTTTTAAATGCCTGTAAACCGCCCTGAGTCCTTTGGGAGATAGGGCGGTATATAAATTTAAACAATAAATAAATAAATAAATAAATAAATGTAAGAGAAGGACTACAATGACACGATAGCAGTCTTCCAATATTTGAAGGGCAGTCATAGAGTAGAGGGGGTCAATTTATTCTCCAAATTACCAGAGGCAGTACAAACAGTAATGGGGGAAATGTGTTAAACAGAGATCCAATCTAGAACTAATTAATCAGCAGAATGGCTTTCCTCCAGAAATTGTGGGCGCTCCATCGCTGGAGGTTCTTAAGAAGAGATTCAACAGCCATTTGTCTGAAATGATACAGAATCTCCTGCTTGAGGGGGAGTTGGACTAGAAGATCTCCAAGGTCCCTTTCAACCCTATTATTCTATGTTCTATATTCCACCGCTTTTGAAATCCAAATAGAAAGGCCATGTCAAGGGAGTTTTCATTTTGGCTGATCCAGTTATTGGTGCTGCTTCTGGTAAGGGAAACAAGTCTTATACGTTCCCTGCCTGGAAGAAATTGAGAAATGAATGAAAGTAAAATGGAAGCAGTCATAAGAATATATGTTTATCATAAATGTACATAGAAACCTTACTTTTCTATTTTGTTTAGTTCTGATTGAACATAAAATTATATAATTTTGGCGTATTCCTTGGGAAAGTCAAAATTTGGGGATTGCAGGACTTCAAATATAAAAATACACCTTAAAAGATCTCTTTTTTCATTTCAGCTGCTGGTTCTCAGTTCTGCTTACTAAGGATGAACGTGAAAAATACAGAGGAAGTAAGTCATCCCTCCCTCAAGCAATGCCCATGAGATGGCTTCCAAGGGAGGCTCAGCTCTGAGGTTCTTATATGGCAAGACAAACAAGGGAGCCTTCAGAGGGGATCTAAAGGAAATGGATCTTACAGCCTCCATTAATTGTATTTGCATTCTCAAATAAGGCAAAGTAAATGGGGCTTTCCTGAACTTTACTCTCCCATAGACAGAGTCTAATATTTGCCTTAGAATTTGTAGACTACTAATCAACTTGATAAAGAGTGGAACAAACAACAAGCAACAAATATTAGTCACCCACTCATTAACACAGAAAAAATCCTTGCTTTGACTTTTCTGCCTTAGAAGGATCTGCTCCTTGGGATTTAGAGCAGTGGGTGCCACATGAACAATGGGGAGTGGGGGGCAGTCACAATGGAGGTACTAAACAAAGCATTTTGATAGAGCTTCCGGTAAGCAATTCCCACATGCTAGTTGTGCACTGCTGGGGAGGCTGCAGGATAAGTCAAAGCAGTCAAGAAGGCAGCCACAATTGTTGCAGTCAAAGCTCTGCTTGGTTTTTATGTGTGTTGCAATTAAAAAAAAGTTTTGATTCCTGCAGTTGTGGCAACAGCTTAATATTTTTGACCCTTCAATGCAGCCGCCTCTGCCAGGTCAGAAGAGCCGGCAAAAGCTTCTGCCACTGACCCAAACCTCCCAGATTGCGGGCCGGGAATTCTGTGCTCCAAATCCCAGGTCTGACGGCAAGGACTCCCATTACAGAGTTCATTGAGAGCGGTGGACTTCATTTCCCATCATGCTGCCTGGGGAATTCTGGGAGATGAAATCCACATATTTTACAGTGACTGAAGCTGAGAAATATATAGTAACTTTGTTGCTTGTATCCTAATGATTTATACTGATATTGTTTCCTGATTGCTTAATTGTAGTCTATGACTATCATTAAGTGTTGTGTAGGAAGTTAGCACTCACCCCTCTCCTAGAAGAATGAAATATTTTAGAAAATATTAAAAAGGGCAGAAGAATATATTTCCCTGGATGAGAAATGGAGAAACTTGTTTTAAAGACAAAGCAGCTTCCTGACTCCCCCCACCTTTGTCAATGGGTCAGTGGTAGAAACTCATTCTCCCCATCTAGCAACTGAAACTCACCACATGACACCTGGGAAGATTACATCAGCCAGCAAGGCTAGCTAAGATCCCCACCCCCTGGGAGTCTGACAACCAATCAGGATATTCTTCCTGTGCCCCAGAAAGTTCAAAGTTCAGAAAAAGCATAAAGCCAGGGAGCACACAGCATCTCATCCCTTTTTTGTTCAGGATTTCAAGCCTTGTGATCCTGGCCACCATTAAACCATCTTTCCAAGCAGCCTCCATGTTTCCAGTGTCTTTGTCCCCACTTGGAACTGAACCCAGATGGATATTTCTTCCAACAGTTGTAAGTGTTGTACCTTGATGAAGGTATCTTTTCTTTTATGTACATTGAGAGCATATGCACCAAGACAAATTCCTTGTGTATCCAATCACACTTGACCAATAAAAAAACAATTCAAATTCAAATTCAGCTGAGAAATACTAGTTCTCTCTGGACGTTCTGCCACAAAGATAGGAAATCTGCCGGAATGGCCAGCAAGCAACCAGCCTCATTTTTAAAAAAATGCACCCTTCAGTTGTCAGGCTGAACTTCAGACCTGGTGGCGCCCCTGGAAAGGAGCCCTGCCGAGAAGGTCCGTCCGAGAAAGCCAACAGGTACGTGGGAGAACTTTATTCCCCACCCCCACCGGCCCTGCCCTTCTGCCCACTCCCGCATCTTTCCCGGCTGCTCCGCTTCAGAGGAGGAAGAGGCTGCGCTCCTCGCTCCAAGGACAACGCCCCGTTTGGTCCCGAGAAGCCGCGGGCTGCTTCAGTTGAAAGGCCAGGTCTGCTCCAGGCTGAGCGACGCACCGGAGGCGCCTGGACGCCCCTCGCTCGAAGCACCCGCGGAGGCTCAGCCGGCGAGGTTGGAGGCAAAGCAGCCGGGCGGCTCGTAACTAGAAGATTGCGGAGATCCTCGCTATTGAGAGGAGAGCTGAGAACCGGGCTGAATAATAAAAGGGTCAGCAAGGAGATTGGCTCTTTGCCATTCCCTTCGAGGAGAAGACAAGCGATTGCCCACAAGGACTCCAGATTATCGCTCTAGCCTAGGCAATCTCTAGTGGGTTTACAGAAAAACAGAGCCGGAAGGGATCTTGGAGGTCCTCTAGACCAACCCCTTTGCTCAAGCAGGAGACCAGACCATTTCAGACAAATGTCTGTTCAGACTCTTCTTGAAAACCTCCAGCAATGAAGCACCTACATACAACTTCTGGAGGCAGGCTGGTCTAATCGTTCTCGCTGTCGGGAAACTTCCTTAGTTCCGCTTCTCTCCATCCACTGATTCTCATGCTGCCTTTTGGCGCTTTGGGGAAGAGGCGGAACCCCCTCTTCTTCGTGGCAGCCCCTCCCCCCCTTTTCTCCTTTTCCTTCGACCCGGTTCCTGCCACCCTTCTTCACTCGGTTTATCCTCCAGACCCCTCGCCCTCTTTGTTGTGCTTCTCTGCACTCTTTCCAGAGTCTCGGAGTCTTTTTGTCCTGGGGTGACCAGAACCGGCCGCAGTGTCCTAAGTGGGGTCTTACCAAGCACCGCGAGGGAAAACGGCTTTTAAGCAATCCGCGGTCTGGGTTTCTTAGAGGGGCCGGTTCTCGGCACGAAAGCCGGAGAGCAGCGGGGCGAATTCCTTCCAAACTTCTTCAGCCGGTGGCGCGTCTCCTCCAACCGCCCGGATCCCACAGCCAAGCGGCTTTAAGGGCCGAGCCAAACTCACCTGCCGAAAAGCAGCGCGGGGGAGCTGCGGGCAGAGGATCGAGCGCACCGACGCCGCGCGGATTCTTCTGCGCCTCTTTTCTGAGTCTTACGGCGGGCCGGCGCTGGGAGCCTCCCCCCACCTTTCCAAAGAACGGAGGCAAATCAAGCGCCGGCCTTGCGAGGAGGCGGGCCCAGCTCCGGGAACCGCCAATGAGAGGGCGAGTCAGGAGCCGTCCTTCTTCCCTCCCGTCGCGCCGCCTTTTGACGCCTTTCCGACATCGCGGATCGGCCATGAAGAAAGCGGTGGCGCTGGTGAGCGCGGGGCCGCCTTCGCCCGGCGCCTCTTCGGTGCCCGGCTTCCTGGCCAAGCTTTGGGCCCTGGTCGAGGACCCCGGGAGCGACGACGTAATCTCGTGGAGCCGGGTGAGGGCCGAGGACGCATGCGCAGAGGCTCTCGCGGGGCCCGGATCCGCTCCGGCCTCGGTTGCTGCTCGCCGCGAGGCCTGCGGCCAGGAGGGGCGCGAGGCCCCGCAAGCCCGGGAAAAGCCCTCTGGCTGCCATCGGAGGACGAGGCCTCGGCCGGGCGCCTGCGCCTCTCCTCTGTGGCCCCTCGTCTCCCCCGGGCTTGTTTCCTAAAACTTGGCCCGGGGGCCCTTGTGGCCTTGGAAGAGAAAGGGAAGATTCGTAGCTGCGGGTTGAAATGAGAAGCCCGTGGCTCTCGCGGCCGCTTCGTTGCCCAAACCAGGCGGCAGCATCGCCAGGGCCAGGAAGGCGCGGGGACGGTGGGGGGGGCGTCGCTCTCACAACTGCCGCCGTTTGAACAGAGAGCGACCCTCCCCCTCCCAGCGCCTTCCTGGCCCTGGCGGTGCTGCCCCAAGGATCCCCTCGAGGGGGTGGCTGGGACTCGGGTAAGAAGGCCGGGAGAGCCGGCTGCAAAGCCGGGGAAAAGCAGGGCGATGATGCCAGGCAAGTCGGGGGAGTTGCCGGCTGAAGTTCCACTTCCAGAGGGGCGTGGGGAGAGCCTGGCCGCAAGAGAGTGAAGGCCTCGGGCATCGCATAATGAGGCCTGAGCCCCGGAGGTCTTTGCGCGGCTTGGAAGGCGAAAGCGGCTGCTTAGGGTGCATCCTTGAGAGTAAATGGATCTCCGTGGCCATCCACATCAACAAGCAGAAAAGGTTCGGCCGGTAACACCAAGTCTGCCGCCTCTCCCCTTTTGACGTGGGCGTTTCTGGTTGTCTCCTTGTTCGTGTAATGTATTTTCGGATAAGTGGTATGAGAAGGGCCTGTGGCAGCATTTGAGTGTGTTAGGCCATAACTGGGTATACATCTGTATGCAGGTGATGCTCTCCTCTTGGCAAAGAAGCCAGATGACTTGCAGCAAAAGTTATGTAAATTATATATGTATGTAATACATAACTTCGTTACATTATATATGTATAATGTAACAAAGAACATGAAGCTGAAAAGTAATGCACCAAAGGCCATCAAACCTTCTGTGTAACAGGGAAGGTGGGTGATTCTAAATTAGACCTAATAACCCCAATTTATTAAAGTGGGAAGAACAGACTGGCTAATTATTGCCAATCAGTTTATTATGCATAATTGGAAAATTATGTGAAACTCCTCTGCCAAAAGTTTCTTGATAGGGTGGTCCAACAAAACAAAAACATACATGGATTTAGGGTTAGAGTTCTCGATTGTAGATTAGTGTCTTCCCCTCAGCAAAATATACCAGTCCACCAAAAGTTTCTCTAGAAAAGTGACATTAATTTCTGAGGCATTTGGATGAAAATTAACAATTTCCTCTGTTGATTGCTGGCTACTCCAGTTAATTATGATGTTGCATGAAGGCACCTCAGTGGCATAATTACAACTGCTAAAGTATTCAAACAGATGATGTTCTGTTCCTCCGCTATTTGATTTTATACATGATATTGTGTTGACCCTTAATAGAGCTACATTTTATCCCTGGCAAAATCAATTTCCATTTTTATATATGCTGAAAATATTGTTGTTATTGTCTGTGTTGCAAGTGGGGCTGGGTCAGCTTCCACCTGCTAACATCTTTGGTTGACCTGAAATAGTTATGTGAAACTAAGGTAGTTTATTTACAAGGTGAAATGCTAATCAATTGACAACTACCAAATGGAGCAGGTGAAGACTTTTTACTATCTAGACATATACTTCCAGTTGTCATCTTCCTGGAAATGCTACTCTAAACTTTCTTAGTGTGCCTGCTTCCTAATGCAATAATTAGATACACAACCTATAGGAGCAACAAGTACTGTATGCACTCACAGCAATCAAACTTCTAAAAGCCCAAGTGAGGGTCCTTGATAATCTCTGAGTTTGGCTGTTTTCTTGAAGACATTTAATTACCCAAACTGGGTAACATCATCAGTGCTAGATGACATCAGTGCTAGACACCATCTAGCACTGATGATGTGTCCTAGTTGGGTAATGAACCGTCTACAAGAAAACAGCCAGGCTCAGAGATCGCCAAGGACCCCTCATTTCAACCCTGAGTTACAATTTCTCTCCCTTAACAGGAAAAAGCCCAAGTATTTGCTGTATCATGAATAGTCTTGCATTTCTAAGAATACTTGTGGGTTTAAGGCAGTCCAGTCTACATTTTTGAGATCCCTGCTTAGTGCTAGTATACTTCTGCTGCCTAAAGCTTGGGTGCATTTCAATCAAGGATCACCTACTATTCTGCCAATTGAAATACTGGATTGATACAGTTTCAGGGATGAATCTGTAGCTCAAGACGCTGCTCTCCTTGGAAGAAATAACTGCCCTGTCTGATGTATTGGAGCCCCATTTTTTTATCCATACTCAGCCTGATCTGGAGAGAGCACAAACGGAGAAACTTGACTTGGATCCAAAGAGACAGAACTAACACTTTATATCTCAACTACAGTGAGCGCCTCAATCAATCCTTATCTTCTTAATGGCCAGCATTAGGAAATCTCCAGAATGATAGCAACATTTTATGCCATGATAATGACAATCAAGATACTGAATCAAACTCTATTTTAGTTATACTTATATATAGTTATAATTTTTTTTATTATATTATAATTTGTTAAATTGAATAGGTTTGAATTACAGAATGTTTTGCCAGAATGTGCTGTTGAAATGTGGCTGCTGATACAAGTAGCACATTGTGGAAATAAAGCATGCATGAAAATAATGAGGTGTCAACTTTGTTATCTCCACAGCCATCCATTTCCATATCCTCAAGTGCAAATGGGGTAGGCTTTGGCTGTGGCTCCAAACCTGCCATCTTGGAAAATTTTGACCTTGCTTGTAAATGCTGCTGGCTGGCCTCTTACTCACAGAATATATTTGTAGGCAGATACATGATACATATTTATTGTATCACTAAGGGGTATTAGTTGGGATCCTAACTGGATATATTTCTGTATACAGATGATCTCTTCTTGGCAGAGAACCCGGGTAACCTCTAGCAAATGTGGCATAAGTTGTACAGTGCAGTCAGGAGTATGAATCTGAAAATCAGGGCAGCAAAAGTCAAGATGGTTCCGCTTGACTGAAAAAATGGACCTCTATCAGAGCAATAGATGACTTTACATCCAGTCCTAATTTAGTGATTGCAGTATAGGACATGGCAGGAGCATGCAGTCTATTTTGAGGAAGGAACGCTAGTCTAAATAAGCAGCGAGTACAAGGTTCCACTTTGTTCTCCAGAACTGAGAGTTTAATATAGAGAAACAGAAAAGGAAATTGAATATGTTGGGAGTGAGGAACTTAAAAATAATGGGGTCAGGAATAAAGGGGTGCTAAATGAATGTGAATCAAGTGCAGAAGGGAATAGTATAAAAGAAGTAGGATACATTACAGTGGGTTGGTTGTATAAACAATGAATTTGAATTGTGTGGAAAAATATTTAGAGGAAAGCAAAGGCTGTGAAAATTGGAAGAAGTTGAGATTTTCAAAAAGAGACTGGGAAAATTGAATCTCTTCCCCCCCGCCCCCCATATATATTTGTTTTCTGAGGTTTTCGCGGGTGTTTGTATGTAGGTCTTTGGTTATTCGGGTTTTCTCCCGTGTAAAATTGGAAGTGTCTTGGCGATGTTTCGACAAAATCCCATTCGTCATCTTCAGGCTGGGTGTTTACAGCTTTGTGCTTCTAGGAGAAATACAGCTGTAAACACCTAGCCTGAAGATGACGAATGGGATTTCATCACGTCCAATTTTATGCAGGAGAAAACCCGAATAACCAAAGACCTACATACACACACACACACACACACACACACACACACACACACACACACACATATATATATACATACACACACACACACACACACGTAAGTCTTGGCATTTTCGGGTCTTTTCCCGTGTAAGGTTGAGAATATCTTGGCGACGTTTCGATGAGGTCTCGCTCATCATCTTCAGGCTGGTGTCTTCGGCTTCGTGCTTCTCGAGTAAAGAGTGGTCGGAGCTGCCGTCTCTATAAATATTGGTGGGGAGGTGGGGAATGTTGCTCTGAGCGGGTTGGTTGGCTGTGTGGTTGCATCCTGATTGGTAGATGGAGTGGGTGTTTACAGATTAGTCGGCTGTTTCGTAGCATCCTGTGTAGGTTGTGGTCCTGGTCTTTTGTTCCTGAGCTTTGGTGTTGTGGCCTCTGAAGTTCTGTGATGTGATGTCTTGAGCAGATGGCTGTGATGCAGCATCCCAGGCTCTGGTTTGGCTCCGAACATTTCATTAATGTTCTGAGGCCTTATAATATTTCTCTAAGTCTAAGGGAACTCTTAAGTATGGGCGGGTTGGTATTCACCTCAACATAGGATTTGCTAAGAATACTACTGGGTTCGCACATAGATCTGGATTAGTCTTCCTGAGAAAATTTTGATTATATCTGCCCTAGTTTTGCTTTTAATGCTGCTTCTAACGTGTCAGAGAAAGAGGCCAGCTTTCCTCTTGTGAATCTTGTGTATGAGCAATTCCCATATCAGTTTTATTTCATGAACAGCCTGCTAATTCATAACTGCAAGGGTTCTTTTACTCCTGGTCATGTGGCTTCAAGAGCTGCCATATTTATTTGGGCTATTTTGCCAGGTAATGCTTTTGCTTCGAAGGCAAATAGGATTTGAGAAATAGAAGATTAGGGGTGCATGTATGTGGCTCCCAAGAATTCCTGGCCAAGGCATAAGCAGCTGATGGTAATCCCCTGGGCTGCAAATGCAGATCACTTGGATCCTGGGGCAGGTGCCTGAGGCTGAACCAGAGTGGGGGGTGTGTGTGTGTGCGTGTGTGTGTGTTGGTTCCGCCTTCCAAGATTCAACTCAGAATTCTGAACTGTGGCACATTGTCAAATCACAGCGTAGCTTTTTGCTAGGTGGAATGGCTTGGAAATTGAAATTTTAGGTCTCTTTTTTTTACTAGGTTTTTTTGGTACATTTCTGTTTGTGTAACATAGCTTCATTTATTCTTTAGGCAATATTGGGGCTTGGGGCAGATTGGGGGGTGGTCGATAGATTAATAATAGATCCCACCTTTCCCCCACTCACCCTATTCCCTCCCTCTTCATCTTTTAGTTAGAGTTGAGTATTTGTATTTTTATAGTTGTCAATTCACAAAGCATTCCTGACTTGCTCTTGAGTGACAATAGTATTGCATTTGTATTGTTTATAGATGGTGTTTAGTTTTTAACTTTTAATATTATAAGCCATCCAGCTTTGCCCTGTGCTAAGATGGGCAGTCCAATCAATAAAACACTTTACTGTTTATATAGCATAGCATAGCATAGCATAGCATAGCATAGCATAGCATAGCATAGCATAGCATAGCATAGCATAGCATAGCATAGCATAGAATAGAATTTTTTATTGGCCAAGTGTGATTGGACACACAAGGAATTTGTCTTGGTGCATATGCTCTTAGTGTACATAAAAGAAAAGATACCTTCATCAAGGTACAACACTTACAACACCTAATGGTACTCATAGGGTACAATTAAGCATTCAGAAAACAATTTCGGTATAAATCATAAGGATCTAAGCAACAAAGTTACAGTCATAAGTGGAAGGAGATGGGAACAATGAGATTAATAATAGTGCAGATTTAGTCAATAGTTTGACAGTGGGGTTTTTTTGTGTTTTTTTTTTTTGAAAAAAAACAAACCCACATACAAATCATTTTGAGCAAGATATCAGTCAGGTACATAATCAAACACATTTCAAATTTCACCCCCTCATTGTATTGTTTATCCAATATATTTCCTTTTTCCTCTTAAAATTTTATTTACTTGCATATGTCTATCAAGTCTAGTCCCCATATTTTTGCCCCCTTTTTGCCCCTCCCTTTTTCATTTCAAATGTGTATTTCCGCCACAATTCCCTTTCTTTTCATTCCTTATAATCACTATCTATAATCCTCACACTTCACAAAATACAATAATAATTATCCCTAATTTTATCAAAAACAGACCAATATCAAAAAAGAAAAAAGAAGAACAAGGTAATAGCTATTAATCTCTCATTCATTTAAATCTCACCTTTTAGTTTCAGAAAGATCTCCCTTCCCTTATTATTTCATAATCCAATTCCAAAAAAAAGTAGAGTAAAAACAAAATATAATCTGAAAAGTTCTCTTATAAATTCCATTCTCACCTTCCAATTTCAAAAAGGTCTCCCAACATTTTTTATTTCTTCCTTAATCTTAAAAAAAGAAATCAATATGCTTTCATATTTCAAAAAGTTTTGTTCATAGCCACAGCTTCGTCACCATTCTTTCCTTATTCAGTAATAATTTCCACATTATCTATTCTTAATAGAAGAGCAAAATAAAAAGGAGCAAACATTTCTCATTTCTCAATAAATTCCATGCTTATATTCTATTGGAAGTTTTATATCAAGTTATTTCAATTTCATTACATATGCTTAAAAGTTTCATATTTCCTTAGTTTATTATGTGTCCCATCAATTAAAAATCCAAAGCTCACTTTTTCAGAAAAAGACTTCTTATATCTGGAGGCATTTTGTGAATCAGTTATAGCTTTAAGGACATTAATAACTGCAACAGTTGATAATTCTTAGCTGTGTAACTCTAAAATGAGTGAAAGGTGGCTAGGGCCGAGGCAGGGCTTGCTGGTGGGAGCTCTGCTACTGAAGCTCAAAACAAAACATATCCAAATATTATTTATTATTTATTTTATTTTATTAAATTTTTATACCGCCCTTCTCCCGAAGGACTCAGGGCGGTGTACAGCCAGAAATAAAATACAAGATATATACAATTAAAAGGAATTAAAATATAGCAATTACTAAACGGCTGATAGTTAAAAATGAATTTAAAATTTAAAATATTAATAAAACCCCAATATAAAATCAAACTATTATGCCAGTCCCGCTTGAGTAAATAAATATGTTTTTAGCTCACGACGGAAGGTCTGAAGATCAGGCACTTGACGTAGGCCAGGGGGGAGTTCATTCCAGAGCGTCGATGCTCCCACAGAGAAGGCCCTACTCCTGGGGGCCGCCAGCCAACATTGTTTGGCGGACGGCACCCTGAGGAGACCCTCTCTGTGAGAGCGTACGGGTCGGTGGGAGGCATACGGTAACAGCAGGCGGTCTCGTAAGTATTTATTATTATTATTATTATTTTATTAGATTTATAAACCGCCCTTCTCCCGAAGGACTCAGGGCGGTGTACAGCCAAAGTAAAAAGAAACAATATACAGTTAAAATACAATTAAAAAGCTTATTATACAGTCTGGCCGAAATTAAAATAATTAAGAATCTAAAAAACCCCAATTAAAACCAGAGAGAAATTTAGAATTTAAAACTACAATTTAAGAAAGCCCCGCACGAACAAACAGATATGTTTTCAGTTCGCGGCGAAAAGTCCAAAGGTCAGGTATTTGGCGTAAACCAGGGGGGAGTTCATTCCAAAGAGTGGGAGCCCCCATAGAGAAGGATCTTCCTCTGGGGGCCGCCAGCCGACATTGTCTGGCGGACGGCACCCTGAGAAGGCCCTCTCTGTGAGGCGTCTGGTCGGTGGGAGGCATGAGGTAACAGAAGGCGGTCCCGTAAGTACCCAGGTCCCAAGCCATGGAGCGCTTTAAAGGTGGTTACCAGAACCTTGAAATGCACCCGAAAGGCAACAGGAAGCCAGTGCAGTCTGCGCAGGAGAGGTGTCACATGGGAGCTACGTGTGACTCCCTCTATCACCTGCGCAGCTGCATTCTGGACCAACTTGAGACACAGAGTGCATCTCAAGGGGAGCCCCATGTAGAGAGCATTGCAATAATCCAGGCGGGAGGTGACAAGAGCGTGAGTGACTGTGCATAGGGCATCCCGATCAAGGAAGGGGCGCAACTGGCGAACCAGGCGAACCTGATGAAAGGCTCTCCTGGAGACGGCCGCCAAATGATCTTCAAACGACAGCCGTGCATCCAGGAGAACACCCAAGTTGCGCACTCCCTCCTTTGGAGCCAATAACTCGCCCCCAACAGTCAGCTGCGGCTGCAGCTGACTGTATCGGGGTGCCGGCATCCTCAGCCACTCCGTCTTGGAGGGATTGAGCTTGAGCCTGTTCCTCCCCATCCAGACCCGTCCTAAGCCGGGTCCTAAGCCATGGAGCGCTTTAAAGGTGGTAACCAGAATCTTGAAGCGCACCCAAAAGACCACAGGAAGCCAGTGCAGACTACGGAGCATAATGAGGGAGAGGGAGAAAGATGGTTCCAGTGGCTGCTGCAGATAGTTTTCTACCACCGTGTGGGTAAATTCTGCTGAGACACTTCATCTCCTGGCTCCATAGAGACAGCTGGAGGTGGATTGCTCTGCCATCATTCTCTGGTTGTATTAGTGGGTTCTCTTTATTTAAGAGATAGAAGTCGCATCTCTCCCAGTCTGTTCAGTGCACCTCCAATATATGCTACTGGGTGAGGTGTGCTAAAATAATAGACCGAGTGATGCCACCGAGTAGTACATCTTGACATCTTTAGTTACTCTTTCTTACTGTACTTGTTTTTTTCTTAACTTTTCTAGAATGGACAGAATTTTTGCATTTTGGATGAACAGAGATTTGCTAAAGAATTGCTTCCTAAGTACTTCAAACACAACAATTTGTCTAGCTTCATACGACAGCTCAACATCTGTAAGTATCAGATTCTATCTATATTTTTGTTTTTTTCGGCACCCAGTGTCCATTAAAATGGAAAAAAAAAAACAGACCCAAACCTTCCTCTACCTAAACTGTTGAAAAATAAACACACCAAATTATTTAAATATTTAACACCAGAACTGGGTTTATGCAAAAGGTATAATATTCACCTACCGTACAATAGCTATAAAGCAGTATGTGGATTTTTTAAAATTTGCATTTGGGATATGAAGGAGCAACTTCCTCTGAAAGGTTCCTATAGCTGCTTTAATAGGGGCCCCAGGAGGCCTTGCTCATGTAGGCCACACACGGTTGTTTGCTATGCTGGGAGGCAGCAGAAACACCATTTACACGTAGCTATGCCAGTTCCATAACCATGTCCATACAGTGGCCTTTGAAGTAGCTGCAGGAGCCTTGCAGAGGATGTAACTGCATGTCTTGAGGAAATGTATAATACTGACAGACTTTGAAGTGCCCCTTTCAGAGAGTTTGCATAGCTCTGTTACCCGGTTCATATAAACCTTCGTAACTGTAGGAAGTAAACTTCAGGGTAGAATAGCTACATGGAGGTAGCAACTACAGCCCTTAACCACACCCTGTTGTATTGTGTGCTCATTCTAAGACATGCCCACTTGGAGTTATATGTGGCATATCCTACATAGGGATGCCATGGTGGCACAGTGGTTAGTTAGCATGCAATACTGCAGGCTGTTTCTGCTGCCTGCCTGCAGTTTAGAATTCGAGGCTCCCCAGCTCAAAATTGACTCAGCCTTCCATCCTTCTGAGGTTGGTAAAATGACCCAGATTGTTGGGGGCAATACACTGACTCTGTAAACCGCTTAGAGAGGGCTTGAAAGCAGTATGAAGTCTAAGTAAGATATAAGTCTAAGTGCTATTTCTATGCAAGGAAAAGTGCAGTGCGTTCCAGGCCAGATGTGCCTTTAGCAAAGTTGTATTTAAGAAGCCTGGTTTGAAATCCCTGCTTGGCTGTGGAATTCAGTGTATAATCTTGGTCAGTCATTCTGTTGTGGGAAATAAAAGTACAAAGTCCCATATGTCAGTCATCTTGAGGTCTCAGACAGAATGAATAAATAATTGACAAGCAGATTCTTGACAAGAGACTGGTATAAAACCTCCAGCCCCAAAGAGAAGCAAAAGAATGTTGGATACTTTCAGTTGGTGGTCATGTATCTTTCAAAAGGCAGAGGAAGCCCTGGAAGAGAGTCTGATGGCCTTGCTCACTCTCGGTAATTGGAGAGGGCCCTCTTTGGTTTGGGGTTTGACGTTATCAGTGCAGTGTGCTGATCATACTCAGCTTTCCATCCTGCTGCAGAACTAGATGCACTGGAAGTCCTGGAGACTGAAGGACTGGTTGGGGTGGAGCAGACCTGGATGGAGTTGCTGTTGCTGTGGGTTTCTTTGGGCTCCATGGAGGCTCTGAAGGAGCAGGTTCGCAATCTGGGGGTCCTCCTTGGACTTGGGGCTCCAGCTAGACAGATAAGTGGAAGCTGTGTTCAGGCTTGGCTGGTATGCCAGCTGCCTCCTTCCTTTCCTGGATCAGGAGAGATTGAAGATGGTGACTCAAGATAGCAATTCACACCTTGTAAACACATGGTAGCCATACTGCAATTTGTTATAGCTGAGGTTATGCCTGAAAACCCTAACCCTGTTATTAAAACACAGCAGCCTGCAATTACTGCAGGTTCAAGCCCGGCCCAAGGTTAACTCAGCCTTCCATCCTTTATAAGGTAGGTAAAATGAGGACCCAGATTGTTGGGGGGGCAATAAGTTGACTTTGTAAATATACAAATAGAATGAGACTATTGCCTTATACACTGTAAGCTGCCCTGAGTCTTCGGAGAAGGGCGGGATATAAATGTAAATAATAAAAAAATACGCTAAAAGCTGAAGTTGCTACAGAGTATAGCTACTCCGGAGGCTGTTGTAACTAGCTGCTTAGGCAGACTAGGACTTGGTTACCGGAATGCCTCTGAGCTGAGTCCATAGTGCTGCTGGTTATCTATTAAGTTCTAAAGAACCGGGGTTCTTGGCCATGTGGTATGGGAGTGTCCCTTTGTTGCACAAGTATCAGTTCAGTTCTTACCCTTTCACCATTCAGAAGTGGGATGAAAACAGTTCTCTTCTGTGGCAATTTTGGAGCTTGGAGTTACAGTGATTGATACAGATACAGTCTTGAGGTTGGAATAGGCTTCTGTTAAAAACAGACCCAGGAAACTACAGACCAATCAGCCTAACACCAATACCGGGGAAGATACTGGAAGAGGAAATAAAAAAACCCAGATCTGCCAACATCTAAAAACAAGTAAAATAATAACTAGAAGTCAGCACGGGTTTGTTAAAAACGGATCATGCCAATCCAATCTTATTTCATTCTTCAACATAGTGACTAAATTAGTAGACCAGTTAAGTACTGTGGATATAATATATTTAGATTTCAGCAAGGCATTCGACAAAGTAGACTACTTCTTGGTAAGGTAGAAAAAGTAGCATAGATAGCATCATCATTAGATGGATTTGTAACTGGCTGAGAAGCCGTGCTCAACGAGTAGTCCTTAATGGTGCTACGTCTACATGGAGGGTTAGGGTTAGTTGTCAGTTAATAATTGAATAACTTTTAGCATGAATTACGGCCTTACAACGTCTTCCCATAGAGTGCACCAAGTCTTTTAGTTCTGCAGCTGTTAAATCTGAAACCAAGATTGAATGATTGCTTCTATTAACTGGGTTTTATTGCTGGGTCGCTTCTGACTAATAAGTTTCTTTAGTCAGCTCAATAGATTTTCAGTTGGGTTAAGATCTGGGCTATTCCCAGGCCATTCCAGCAGTGGAATATGATTATCTTGAAACTCCCCCCAAAAAGTGGTATTAGCCATCAAACCTCAACAATTTTTCCACAATTTTGGCCACTACTGTAGCTCATTCTGCGAAGCAAATTTAGTCATTTCGGTTTCAAAAACTCAAAAGAATCCCAGGCTGTCTTGTAAGAATTACACATCTTCCCTCCCTTGACTTTTCCCTGGTGGTATCCAGATTTTGTTCTTACATTGGTCTATTATCACACGGATCTCTTCCTTTTGAAGAAGGAAGAAAGAAAATGGTTTTATCATATCAGAATGTGACCGCTGTAACTCTTCTTTTGAGTGGGGAATTTGTACCTAACTAAAGGAAAATGAAAGAGTTCAAGTGAAAGTGGGCTTCTCAGAGACACAAACACATTGAATATCCTCTGATGTTGTTACAGATGGCTTCAGGAAAGTGATTGCGCTTGAAAATGGCATGATAACCTCTGACAAGAATCCTACCATTGAATTTCAGCATCCGTTTTTCAAAAGAGGGAAGATTGATTTGCTGGCAAACATCAAAAGAAAGGTACTGTTTCCTAGAGTGCCACTTGATTAAAATTTCTCTGTTCAATACGATCATGTTTTACCTGGTCCATTTTCTGTTTAAAGCATTATGAGCAAAACTGGATTGGACCTTGACTGATCTCCCACTCCCCCCTAAAAAGTCCACCCCCAAAACTTAAGCAGGGCTGAATCTCTTTAGTGCTTGGATGGATGAAAAGATAATGTGGAAGAAGGCCAAGGCAAGCTGCTTGCATTCAGGTGGGTTCATGAAGTCTCCGGAGTTGAGCTTGTCTTGAGGAAGAAATCGTGGCTTTGATGTTTTTCATCCATGCTAATTTTTTTTCTAATGGGTGAAATACTGAGTTACTTGCAAAATTCTGGAGCTGTGGAGGCTGAACAGCTACATACTTATAGCTGTTATGTATGTTATAGCTACATACTTTCTGTATGACTATATATTTCAAAAATCAATAAAAGAAAAACAAAACCTCATATATTATGTAAGCCACAAATTAAACCTGGCCTGTGCAGGATCATAATAATGATACCAATATGACTTTCATTCAAACTGTGAGAGTTAACAAATTTCTTCAGTGGATGCTTTTGACAACTCAATATTATCTTTTTCTTTTTTTAATATATTCCAAGTACAAAAAGGACAAACCTCTAAATAAATGGATAAATTCCTAAAGTTTGGTACATCTTTTATTTCTCTTCCCAAGATCATAGGAACAATGATGTGAACATTACACCAAAATTGACCAGCGGTAAGGCAATCAGTGTCATAGACTTCTGAGATTTAGCCTTTTCCTTTTACATGTGTGTCAGTTCTTTTCTAAGTGAGATGTTGCAATCCTGCTTTCTCAGTATAACTCTGGTACTGGGGTAGATGGATGCCCAGGTAGCGATTCCTGAGTGGGCATAAACAGCAGCTTTGGGTTATCATCTATGATCAGCAAGGGGAAAGTTGTGTGCCTGAGTGTTTTCAGCGTCCCCATTCCTTATGAGTCAAATTTCAATTGCATTTGTTTCTTATAAACATGTTTCATCTTATCATCTTCAGTCTACTCTGACACAGGTGGCCACGGTAAGGCCAGAAGATTTCACAATCTGTCCAGACGACTTGCACAAAGTGTTGTCGGAGGTTCAGGAGATGAGGGAACAACAGAACAGCATGGACATCAAGCTGGAAAGTATGAAAAGGTGCAGCACCATGAATGCACCATGAGCAAGTATTGAGAGGCAAATCATGAGAGGAGTTTCCCACCCTATCTATAAAACTGCAGATAGAATGAAGGGATTGCCTGAGTACAGAAAGGTGGACTTGTTAGTATCCTGGATGACCTTCTTCTGTTCCAACAACAAACATTATGCCATGTTATCAGCACCCACCCACTTTGAAAAGGAAATAAAGGATCTTAACTATTGTGGCTACTAATAATTGCAAATCTAAGAGGAAGACTGTGTCTTTATTAATTTTTTTGTCCTCTGTCCCCAAAGATCTTGCTCCTGCTGGTTACTAAGTTGGCCTGCTCAGCTGCAGTATTTTACCTGAGATTTTACTCACCTGCAAGTTTAATTGTTGTTCTTTAATGTTTTAATTAAGAATGCTCTACTGTGGGACATGAAAAGATCCATACTTATAGCTGTTATGTATGTTATAGCTACATACTTTCTGTATGACTATATATTTCAAAAATCAATAAAAGAAAAACAAAACCTCATATATTATGTAAGCCACAAATTAAACCTGGCCTGTGCAGGATCATAATAATGATACCAATATGACTTTCATTCAAACTGTGAGAGTTAACAAATTTCTTCAGTGGATGCTTTTGACAACTCAATATTATCTTTTTCTTTTTTTAATATATTCCAAGTACAAAAAGGACAAACCTCTAAATAAATGGATAAATTCCTAAAGTTTGGTACATCTTTTATTTCTCTTCCCAAGATCATAGGAACAATGATGTGAACATTACACCAAAATTGACCAGCGGTAAGGCAATCAGTGTCATAGACTTCTGAGATTTAGCCTTTTCCTTTTACATGTGTGTCAGTTCTTTTCTAAGTGAGATGTTGCAATCCTGCTTTCTCAGTATAACTCTGGTACTGGGGTAGATGGATGCCCAGGTAGCGATTCCTGAGTGGGCATAAACAGCAGCTTTGGGTTATCATCTATGATCAGCAAGGGGAAAGTTGTGTGCCTGAGTGTTTTCAGCGTCCCCATTCCTTATGAGTCAAATTTCAATTGCATTTGTTTCTTATAAACATGTTTCATCTTATCATCTTCAGTCTACTCTGACACAGGTGGCCACGGTAAGGCCAGAAGATTTCACAATCTGTCCAGACGACTTGCACAAAGTGTTGTCGGAGGTTCAGGAGATGAGGGAACAACAGAACAGCATGGACATCAAGCTGGAAAGTATGAAAAGGTGCAGCACCATGAATGCACCATGAGCAAGTATTGAGAGGCAAATCATGAGAGGAGTTTCCCACCCTATCTATAAAACTGCAGATAGAATGAAGGGATTGCCTGAGTACAGAAAGGTGGACTTGTTAGTATCCTGGATGACCTTCTTCTGTTCCAACAACAAACATTATGCCATGTTATCAGCACCCACCCACTTTGAAAAGGAAATAAAGGATCTTAACTATTGTGGCTACTAATAATTGCAAATCTAAGAGGAAGACTGTGTCTTTATTAATTTTTTTGTCCTCTGTCCCCAAAGATCTTGCTCCTGCTGGTTACTAAGTTGGCCTGCTCAGCTGCAGTATTTTACCTGAGATTTTACTCACCTGCAAGTTTAATTGTTGTTCTTTAATGTTTTAATTAAGAATGCTCTACTGTGGGACATGAAAAGATCCATAGTCATTGGGAGAGCAGAAGATGACCTAAGTCTATAAAAAACTGCCTGATGAAAGGCTGGACTGATAGGCTGTCTAACCTATTGATGTCCACAGATACAAAACTTTCTGCTTTTCCCCTTCCAAAGAAATCATTCTTCTTGGAAATGCAGGTGCTTTTTGCCTGCAGGACAGATATTTTGCCCCTGAGCAGTGATCTCTTGTGACTTTGGCCTCCCGAGTCTCCATTTAAAGGATCTCATGGAGCAGAGCTGAGAAAAGCCCGTCTTTAGAACCTTGGCAGTGACTGTAGTTCAAGCATGATTAGGTGTAACCCTTCCTCACATCATTTCAGAAAAGCCTCTTTTTGCCCCTCCAGAACCCCGGGCGGGAAGTCCCGAAAAGTTGTGGCATCTCCTTTTCCATTCTGGGTCTCTTGGAATGGAAAACTGGTTAGTCTTCTGCTTCCACGCATCCCCTCCTTTCAGCAACCCAAATCTTCTTGCAAAAGTCTCCACCCTTGGAAGTCGATCACTTTCACCATCTTGCATCTTTCTGTTTCTCGTTTTCAGGGAAAACAAAGCCCTCTGGAAAGAAGTGGCCTTCCTCCGCCAGAAGCACAACCAGCAGCAGCAGCTTTTGTCAAAGGTACTGAGAATAGCCTGGCCTTAGCTTGGCGCTCTCCTCTACTCCAGAGCAGCCGCCCCTCACCTGGGGCTCTCCCTTGAAGGCAGGAGAGGGGGCGGTTGGAATGCTGCCTCCATGAATCAGTTGCTCAGGGTCCTAAGAGTGATCTAGCCTGTCCAAGTGCTTAGAAGAAGAGCACCTAGTCCAAATGCAAGATAGAAATATTTCTCAGTGCCCCCCAGATTCACAGAGACAACTGAAAGGAAGAGACTCAACTGACAGTCCCAGAAGGTCTCCCTTGGCTAGAATGTTGAGGTCAGGAAAAAGTCCTGCTGATTACTTGGAAGAACTAGGAATAGAAGAAAAAACAACAACAAAAAAAAAGTCTGGAGAACTTTTAAAATATTAAAATCTGTCTAGTCTAGATAAATCATTTTGCAGTAGATAGGCCATTGATTCAGAAGTTTCACTGAACAAAGAAAGGAGCAACCATTAAAGTAAATTGCAGGCAAATTTTGTTGGTTGCAAAAAGCTGTAGCTTGGCACGCAGTGAATCACCCTATAACTTTATATTATTCTCTGCATCTTGGTTCAGGATGAATGTATCAAGTCAATCTCTGAATGTGTAAGAAAACTCCCACAATACGATTCATGCACAGGTCAAAAATAGGCTTTTTACTTTTTTTATTCTGAATCGGGTATAGAGGCCTGATCAGAGAATCACAAGAAATGTAGAAACTGAGAGTTCACTGTGTCAGTGAACAGAATTATGTTTTTGTTGCATTCTGAGTGGCAAGGAAGATCAGAAGTAGTTAAATTAAATCCCTGTGGAGTGAAACTCACAGAGATTGATTAATTATATAAACTGCCTTTACTCTACTCTTAGTTGAAAGAACTTTTAGAGTATTTTGTAGAACAGTTGCAACAAATGACTCCCTGTGTCCAGGTTTATGCAATATTCAGAGACACCGCTGTCAAAGATAGATGGAGAGAAAAGATGAAACGAAGCAGCTTTGAATGTCTTTATAATAGCCATCTTTAAGGGAAAATTGCACAGAGGGAAGACAGGAAACCAATTCCTGTAATTGGGAATTCTCTCTGGTGCAACAGATGGATGCGCCTGAGAGAATGGAAGAGAATTGTAGAGGGTCCCAAATCTGGAGCAGTTTTGTCTGTTGACGTTGAGGAAATAGTAGCAAGGATGTTGCCAGTGTGATCCATTGCTCTGTTAACACAGCTTCTGCCCTGATGGCATGTAAGTTGATGAATGATAATTCAGTCCATGTTTTATTAGCTCAATCCTTAATTATTACAAGAAAGGTAAATAATTACACTGGTTAATGTGTTGGAGTTTTTAAAATCTGTTGTGTAGATCTTAAATCTTACCTAAGATTGTCCGTGATAACAGCATGTAAGTATGTGTGTGTTTGTGTTTGTGTATGTGTGTTTGTGTTTGTGTGTTTGTGTTATTTATTTGAAGGAGGTATGCGGTAAAGACAAAAAATGAAAAGTTTTTAAAACCTTTGCACCACTGAATATTGTTCCTGTGCTTAATTTTGAGGCTGTGATGGTTGAGATGAGAGAGGATTGTTACTTTTCCCCTCTTCTTTCAGATCCTTGAATTTATACTGGGTTTAATGAGAGGAAACTGCATTTTGGGGGTCAAGAGAAAAAGGTAATTACTCACTCTTTTGGTTCTGTTGCTATTCAAAATGAGATTTTGATTCCAGTTTTTCCCCCCATACTGAGGAGAGAAAAGTATTCTTAAACTTCGTAGGGCTCCTGCCTCCCTGTTAAGGGGATACAAACGGAACTATTTCTTTCATCGTGCTCTTATTTCTGATTACTTTGCCTCTCTTTTCATGGCCTCTGGGTGAGTGTTATTCTTGCCTGTGTGAAGGTATTTCAGCTACTATATTTGTGGCTTTTCAGGGCACAGTCCCGGCTTATGGTTTGCTGTGAACATGCCAAACGCTTGACTTGTTTCTGACACCTTCATCTTGCCAGATGTTTCTCTTACCAGGAAAGAAACTCTAAAGAGCCGGCAACTTTTTTAGGTTGGTTTTTCTTCTTAGCATCAGGTGAAAGTGGCTGGCAGCTAAATCACGGCTGTATTTCTTCCAGGTCTTAGACTTCAGAAGAGCACATTGTACAAACCTGTTCTAACAGGTAGTCCACGACTTACGACCACAATTGAGCACAACATTTCTGTTAAGTGAAATATTTGTTAAGTGAGGTTAAGTGAAACATTGAAGTTGTTAAGCTAGTAACACGTTTGTTAAGCTTCCCCACTGCTTTGCTTGTCAGAAGGTCACAGAAAGTGATCACATGACCCCAGGACACTGCAACTGTCATAAATATGAGTCAGTTCCCAAGCGTCTGAATTTTAATCATGTGACCATGGAGATACTGCAACAGTCATAAGTATGAGGAACGGTCATAAATCACTTTTTTCAATCGTGTTGTAACTTCAAACAGTCACTAAATGAATTGTTGTAAGTCGAGGACTACCCATACTTCCCTTACTGAGGAAATTATGCAGAAGGATGTGAAGCTTTAAAGCTAATTAAAGTTAATCAAAGGTTTGAAGCTAATTTCAGTGGGATGCTTTTTCAGCTCGTAGACCCAGGGCTTGTGCAGAGTTGGCAGAGGCCTGGCCAATTGGGAATGTTCAGATGATTGTGTCGGGATGTTGAACTCATGTCCTTTTTTCCATGTGCACAGAAAAAAAACATTTTGGGTGGTTATAACTAGTGGGGGTAGGTGCATTTGGGAAGCACATGGTCCATCATTCTACGTAAAATAAATGGCTGTTGTACATTTTCCTAGGCAAGAACTTCCCATGTGAGAAAATTATGATTTCCTTTTCATTTGAGCACAAGAAAGAGTTGCCTTGGATTTTGTCACTCATATTTGTTGGCTGGAGACCATACTATATTCTAGATGCAAGCTGTTCCTAGGAAAAGCCAGTCCATTTTAGTTCCATAATGATTATGCCTTGATTGTGTTGAAAGCCTACCTCAATTTTGGTTCCTAAATGCTGTGAATTGCCAGCTGTGATTTTAAAGGTCACTCGCTCAAATCCCGTAATCCTCCAATCAATTTGGTAGCTGTAAAGGAGTAAACAATATTCATCATGGTTCACATGTCTGCTTTCTAAATCAAGGTAACCATAAACACAAAGCTTTTACAGTGTCCCAGTATAACAGATATAGTGCCCTTGCTGACCTAAATAGGAACACTAAAGTGACAGATCAAGGTAGTTGTGATACTGATAACTCAAACAATCAAGGGATTATGGTTCAAGATGAAGAACTTACTTTGGAAAAGTGTGAACCTACTTTGGAAAAGTGTGTATCAAGTATTACAGATCGGTCACACAAGAAGAGCACGGTATCCAAAAAGAGAAGCCACCTTCTGATTGGAGATTCAATTGTAAGGGATGTAAATTTAGGAAAGGATATGGAGGTTTTGAAAGACGTCAGGTGTCTACCTGGTGCTACTGCCAGCAGAGACAAGAGGCGTATTCTTAAGATAGTCAAGAATGCCAGTAAGGATTCTGATGTTGATGCTATTATACATCTTGGCACAAATGATCTGTCCCAAAAGGATGTGCTTTCTGTGCAGAATGATTTCCAGAGCTTAGGGTATGAACTTAATAGCATAGGTTGTAGGCTTAACTTTTCAGAGGTTTTACCAGTACATAAGGAACAAAAAGGCAAAGGCCAGCGTGTAGTGGAGTTTAATGTGTGGCTAAAGGAGTGGTGTAAAAGGGAAGGCTTTGGTTTTATTAGTCATGATGTCTGCAACTGGTCCAATGAAAAATTGTACAAAAGAGATGGATTGCATCCATCAAAGAAAGGGACTGAGTTACTCAGCAATACATTCACAGATTTTCTGGATAAACATTTAAACTGAACAGTGGGGACAGAGAATTAACTGATATAGAAAATTTCTGTCCCCAGCAATCGAAAACTAAAAGGGTTATCAGTGCATGTAACATAGATGTCTGTATGGGTAAGACTATCAACCATGCTATCAAGCAAAACCAAGCATTTAACAGTGAGTGCCATACCATGTGCACTAAACCAACAGGTGGCAAGAAAGTAGGGCAGTCAACACAGGTTATGTAGACAGTAAACACAAGATCAATCCAAATGGACTCAAATGTCTATACACCAATGCACAGAGTATGAGGAATAAACAGGGTGAATTAGAAATCCAAGTAAATGAGGGTAGATATGATATTGTTGCCATTACGGAAACTTGGTGGGATGAAACTGACAAATGGAACATACAGCTAGAGGATATAAATTATTTAAAAGAAATAGACCAAATAAAAGAGGAGGTGGAGTTGCACTATATATAAGAAATAACTACATCTCTACAGAAATAGAGCACAACAATGATGAAAATCATCTTGAATGTATTTGGGTCAATATAAAGAGGTGAAAACGATATTGCCATAGGTCTATACTATAGGCCACCCAACCAAACAGAGGAAGTAGATGAACTTTTGCTAGTCAGCTAACTAAGGTATGTAGGAAGCACATCACAGTAGTAATGGGGGATTTTAACTACCCTGACATCAACTGGGAAACAAACTCTGCACCAAGTGGAAGATCCAACAGGTTCCTAACAAACCTAGCAGACAACTTTGTTTCCCAAAAAATAGAGAAGGCGACAAGGGGATCAGCTATATTGGACTTAATTCTCACTAACAGAGATGAAATGATAGAAGGTGTTGAAGCTACAGGAACCTTGGGGGCAAGTGACCACGCAATATTGGAATTCAACATTAAGCAAATACAAGTAGTAGAACAAAGTCAAACTAGAGTCTTGGACTTTAAGAGAGCTAATTTCAATAAACTTAGAGAGAGCTTGAGAAGGATTCAATGGATGAGAATCCTCAGGGGGAAAACAACTCAAGAAGCTTGGGAAATTTTGAAAAGTGAGATTATAAAAGCACAGTCTAACACAATACCAATGAAGAAGAAAAATAGTAGATCTCAAAAGAAACCAGCATGGATGCATAAAGAACTATCTGACAAATTGAAAGACAAAAAGGACAAATATAAAAAGTGGAAAGAGGGGCAAATAACTAAGGCAGAATATCAGCAAATAGCCCGAGCCTGTAAAGATGAAGTGAGGAAAGCTAAGGCTCACAATGAACAAAGGCTAGCGACAAAAGTAAAAATAACAAAAAGCTTCTTCCAACATGTTAAAAACAAGAAAAAGTCAAGGAAACAATTGGCCCATTGCTGGGAGAAAGTGGCAAGAAGATGACAAGCAACAGGAGAAAGCAGATCTACTTAACTCATATTTTGCATCTGTCTTTACACAAAAGGAAAAACAATCCAACCTATCAAAAACAGCACTACAAAAAACAGATTAGAAACACAAGTTAAAATAGGGAAGAAAATGGTAAGTGAACACCTGTCTACCCTAGACGAGTTCAAATCACCAGGACCGGAGGGATTACACCCCAAGGTTCTGATGGAACTGGCAGACGTGATCTCAGAACCACTGAACTATATCTTTCAAAGATCCTGGAGCACAGGGAGCTGCCAGAGGACTGGAAAAGAGCTGATGTAGTTCCCATCTTCAAAAAGGAAAAAACAGATCCAGGAAACTACAGACCTATCAGTCTGACCTCAATACCGGGAAGATTCTGGAAAAGATAATCAAGCAACGAATCACCGAACACCTAGAAGCAAACAAAGTAATAACCAAAAGCCAACATGGGTTTGTCAAAACAGATCATGCCAGACTAATCTTATCGCATTCTTTGACAAAATGACAAAATTAGTAGACAAGAGGAATGCTGTCGATATAATTTACTTGGACTTCAGTAAAGCATTTGATAAAGTAGACCATAACCTACTACTAGATAAAGTAGAAAAATGTGGGTTAGACAGCACCACCACCAGATGGATTCGTAATTGGCTGACCAATTACACGCACTCAACGTGTAGTCCTCAACGGAACTACATCCACATGGAGGAAGTATGCAGTGGAGTACCCCAAGGCTCTGTTTTAGGCCCAGTACTCTTCAACATCTTCATCAATGACTTGGACGAGGGATAGATGGGGAACTCATCAAATTTGCAGATGACACCAAGCTGGCAGGAATAGCCAACACTCCAGAAGATAGGCTCAAGCTACAGAAAGATCTTGACAGACTTGAACATTGGGCGCTATCTAACAAAATGAAATTCAACAGTGAAAAAGTAAGGTTCTACATTTAGGCCAAAAACAAAATGCACCAGTACCGTATATGTGGTACCTTGCTCAATAGTAGTACCTGTGAGAGGGATCTTGGAGTCCTAGTGGATAACCATTTAGATATGAGCCAGCAGTGTGCAGCAGCTGTTAAAAAGCCAACACAGTTCTGGGCTGCATAAACAGAGGATAGAATCAAGATCACGTGAAGTGTTAGTGCCACTTTATAATGCCTTGGTAAGGCCACACTTGGAATATTGCATCCAGTTTTGGTCGCCACGATGTAAAAAAGATGTTGAGACTCTAGAAAGAGTGCAGAGAAGAGCAACAAAGATGATTAGGGGACTGGAGGATAAAACATATGAAGAACGGTTGCAGGAACTGGGTATGTCTAGTTTAACAAAAGAAGGACTAGGGAGACATGATAGCTGTGTTCCAATATCTTAGGGGCTGCCACAAAGAAGAGGGAGTCAGGCTGTTCACCAAAGCACCTGAGGGTAGAACAAGAAGCAATGGGTGGAAACTGGTCAAAGAAAGAAGCAACTTAGAACTAAGGAGAAATTTCCTGACAGTTAGAACAATTAATAAGTGGAATGACTTGCCTTCAGAAGTTGTGAATGCTCCAACACTGGAAATTTTTAAGAAAATGTTGGATAACCATCTGACTGAGATGGTATAGGGTTTCCTGCCTGGGCAGGGGGTTGGACTAGAAGGCCTCCAAGGTCCCTTCCAACTCTGATGTTATGTTATGTTATGTTATGTTAAGGTAGATATACAGCAAAATTAAGAAGTCGCAATTAGATCATTGTATTCAAATGAACATTTCATCGGTTTGTCTAGGGTCTTAAAAAGCATTCTTCAAAAGCATTTGTTTCTTTTAATAAGGGAATAAATATTCTCTTTGCAAATTTGTTTTCTTGGACTGTTCAGATGTCTGAGGGGTGAAAAACTCATTGATCAAAACCTATTTTTGTTTTTACCAAGTCATTTCTCTGATGATGATTTTCTTGCTGGGGAATGCTTCCGTTGTGTGCATGCAGCGGTTTCTGCATACAAAGCTTTCTGGCTCATCTGTCCATCCACCTCCATAGTTCTCTGTGCTCTACTTCTCCCAGGTCTTTGGCCGATGCTTCAGACCCTTCGCCTTCAAAATTCAGTCGCCAGTACGTGCGCATTCCCGTGGAAGACTGTGAAACTGTAAGACTTGTTTTGTTTTTCCCCCTGATCCTCCTGAAGCAGTTCATGTTAAATTTATTCTAGCTTAGTTGGTTATAAAATTCTCCATAGTGTGGCGATGGGAGGCGCCATTTGGGTTATTCCAGTCTCTAGCTCTATGGTCACTGAGTTGAAAGAAAAACCTGCTGAGGCTCTGCCTCCCTGGTGATGTTCCCCAGCAATTTTCAACTCAGCCTCAGCTATTTATTTATTTTATTCATTTATTTTTATACTTTTATACCGCACCATCTCCCATAGGACTCAGGGCGGTTCACAGGCATATTAAAAATACAACAATAATAAATAAGCAATTTAAAACCCAATTAAAACAAAATATTTCAATCGCCAAATGACTAAAACGGTAAAGACCGGTTTAAAACCCAATTAAAATTAACTAAAATATTTCATTTCTTAGGCTAGTCTAGCTCGTTGAAATAATAAAGTCTTCAGTTCACGCCTGAAGGTCCGGAGGTCTGGTAGTTGCCATAACCATGGAGGAAGCTCGTTCCACAGGGCCGGTGCTGCCACAGAGAAGGCCCTCCCCCTGGGGGTCGCCAACCTGCATTGCTTGGTCGACGGCACCCGGAGGAGGCCCGCTCTATGGGAGTGCACCGGTCGTTGGGAGGCTATCGGCGGCAGGAGGCGGTCTCGTAGATACCCCGGTCCTAAGCCATGGAGCGCTTTAAAGATGATGACCAGAGCCTTGAATTGCACCCGGAAGGCTACTGGCAGCCAGTGTAGGCTGCATAGGATCGGTGTTATATGGGAGCAACGCGGTGCTCCCTCTATCACCCGCGCGGCCACATTCTGGACTAACTGGAGCCTTCTGGTGCTATGGTCGATTGATTTTTATCTCCAGAGCTTTAGAGTTGAATTATATTATTTCCTGGATATCCTTTTTCTTATTTTGGATTTGGGTTCTCTTTCCGTTCCTTTCAGGTAAAGGTTGTTTCTTTTATCTTGATTTTTCTTGGATCTATGATTGTTGCTTGCAGCTAGGGAGGGCTCTCCATTGATATGGATTGGAGCTGGGGGGTTGCCCTTTCCGATGCCTCCCACCCTCCCTTTTCCCCTCAGGTACCGGGCTGGTAACTCTGGGGAGTGCTGCAGGGGTTTGCTTTCACCCCAAAGATTGCAGCTGGCTCCCATTATCTTGGAGCGTCCTGTTAAAAGCTGCTGGAGCTTTTAAGCCTCTAAGAGCCTTGGCACGGCTGCATTTTACTCAGGAGGTTTTTTGGCGCCAATCAACTGTGGAGCATGTTTGTTGCTTGCAGCTGGGGGCTGTTTCAAGTTTCTCGGCCATGCCAGCCTCTTGCAGCCTAGGCTTGAGCCGGGATGGTTTCCTGGATTTTTGTTCAGAAAGGAACAAAGCTGCTGGGCTGTCCTAGCCTTTCTTAGCCTAGTGCAGCCCTGGGAAGGAAGGAGTTAATTGAGCGCCTCCTTTTCTCCCACAGAGGAGAAATCAGGCTTGTATTTTTTTCTTTTCTATCTTGTCTGTTTGCAAATAGAAAGAGAAACTGGACTTGGGAGTTGGTCATTTGGCAAATAGTTTATCCTGCCTTTGTAGATTACAGAGACTTCTGGCCTAATATCTAACTTACCATGGGAGACTCTGATAGGCAGGCTGCATTTTCTGCAGAGGGTTCTTGGTCATCTCAGCCAGATAGAGGGGGCCGAGCACCAGTCAAGCCTAGAACAGCCAGCCTTGCTGCAACTGCTAAGATTTGTACCAGGACCAATGTCCGTGCTGGCACATCCAAGGCTGAAGAAAAGACTGACCAGGCACGACAGAAAGCCATAGATAGAGAGTTTGCCAAGGCTTCAGCAGAGTTTTTACCTCAGGCCTCCTCAGACTCTGCCATTTCTGATCATCAGATGGCTTCTCCAACCCCAGATTTGCCTCCTCAGCAGGATCTGAACATACCATTTCAACCTGCAGCTACCAGGCCCTGGTCACCTGATACCCTCACTGACCCTCTACCTCGGCCTGGGTCTTCTGGGTCACCACTTAGGGCCCCTGAGGCAACGTGGACTCCCACCACTGCGGGACTCCACCAAGGGGAAGTGGGAGAAAAAGACATGCCACAGTTTATGAAGAGGTGGCTTGAGCAGGCCATTAAGCGAGGCATTGCAGAGGAAAGGCGCCAGCAGTCTCAACCAACTGCCCACTTGTATTCTTTGGGGCAGGGAGAGGCCTCTCGGAGACTTTTGTCTCCAGTGATGGAGTACCAGGAACCTGTGTCTCCTGCTCCCTCTGAAATTAGTTATTACGATGGGGAGTGGCAAGGTGAAGAGGATTTTTCTGTACCAGAGCAAGATGCCCGACCAAAACCTCCCTTCAAGGGTCTATTCAATCCTGCCTTGCTAAAACCTTCGTTAGCAAAGGCTCGGGCTACAGCACGTATGGATCAGGCACCTGCAGCTGCTGGGTCCACTTTAGATAGCGGGGAACAGGATGATTTCCTGTTCACTGAGCAGACGGTGGAGGCAGATACCATTCCTATCCCTAAGATGTTTTTGGACTTAATACAAAGGCAGTGGACCTCACCGGCTACAGCTTCCAGGCCCACTGGGTTGGAGAATCAACTTTTTGGAGTGGAGGCAGCCTTACTGAAGTTACTGGACATTCCCAAGGTGGATGCTCCGGTGGCTGCTCTGACCTCTTCTTCTGTTTTGCCACCTGAGGGCAAAGGAAAAGAGAGAGGAGACGGCCCTGCGCAGGGCTCACTTGGCAGATTCCTGGGCTATTAGAGCCTCTACAGCGGCTTCCTTCCTTACTAGAGTGTCAGTTCGATGGTTGCGACAACTTCAGTCTCACTTAGCGCCGGATGATATACGTGCTCATCAGGATCTCTCCACGATTTTAGCTGCTGCAGAGTACACCGCGGACGCAACTTTGGCCTCTGCCAAATTTTCTGCCAGGGCCATGGCGGCATCTGTCACGGCTAGACGTCTGCTTTGGCTACGACACTGGCGCATGGACGCTAAGCATAAATGTAAACTGGCTTCTGCCCCATTTGAAGGGGAACATTTATTTGGCCAGTCTCTGGATCCTTTATTAATTGAAACCAGAGACAAGAGGAAGGTGCTTCCATCTCAGAGTAGAAGGGGCGATTTCCGTCAGTCACCCTACTATAGGCGGCCCTCCTTCCGTCGGGGGGGGGGGCTGGGCCTAGCTTTTCCCGACAACAACGGCCCTTTCAGTCACGGTCAGGTTACCAGACCGAGAGATCTTCCTTTGCCAGAGGTAGACAACTGCCATCAAGCCAGTCCTTCAGGGGCAACAGTGGGAGAGGAGCTCGTCGTTCCAAGTGACGACTGGCTCCAGGCTCCTATTGGGGGCAGGCTGGGTCTGTTTGCGGACCGTTGGGACGACCTAACAACAGATAGCTGGGTCAGGGAGACAGTGCGAGCAGGGCTCTCCATCGAATTTCTCTTCCCTCCTCCGAGGCTTTTCCTCTGTTGCCCAATTTCTCGAGACCCAGTCAAACGGGGACTCATGGAGTCGGCTATTCAGCATTTGCTGGATATTCGGGCCATTCAGCCGGTTCCGTTGGAGCAACGGGGGCGGGTTTTTTATTCAATATTGTTCATCGTTCCAAAGGCCTCGGGGGGGTGGAGACCAATTCTCAATTTGAAGGGACTGAACTATTACATCAGGTACAGGAGGTTCAAAATGCACTCCCTGCATTCTATCTTAGCGGGGATCAGGAAGGGAGACTTCCTAGCTTCCATAGATCTCACAGAAGCGTACCTATCAGTCCAGACCATCGGCAGTACCTGAGGTTTTGTTATGCCGGCCGGCATTTCCAATACAGGGCCCTTCCGTTCGGATTGGCCTTGGCCCTCCGGATGTTTACCAAGATTTTATCTGTCCTGGCGGCATACCTCAGGTCCATTCCTATCAGGATCCAGTGTTACCTGGACGACCTTCTCATCCAGGCATCGTTCCAGCAGCTAGCAGAACAAGACTTAACTACAACCTTAGGTGCTCTGAGGGATCATGGATTCTCCGTGAATTTGAAAAAATGTCAGGTCATACCTTCTACGAGGTTAGTGCACCTGGGGGCCCTGATAGACACTTGGGCGGGTCAGGTGTTCCTATCCCAGGAGCGGCAGGAGAACATACAGACTTTAATTCAGCTGATTCGGCAGAACCAGACGGTACCAGTGGCCCGATTGTCACAACTGTTAGGGAAAATGATCTCCTGCTTGGCCATAGTTCCTTGGGCAAGGTTCCATGCTCGACCACTCCAGTGGTTCTTGCTTCCCTTTCAGAGGGCGGGCACCAGTTCCCTGAAAGCTCGGGTCAGGGTGCCTCCACAAGTGCTGCTCTCTCTCTCTTGGTGGGAGTCGGAAGCCATCAGGAGGGGATGTTTTTTCAGGGAGCCTTGCAGAGTAACGGTGACATCGGACGCCAGCCT
Source organism: Ahaetulla prasina (assembly GCF_028640845.1). Lineage (NCBI taxonomy): Eukaryota > Metazoa > Chordata > Lepidosauria > Squamata > Colubridae > Ahaetulla > Ahaetulla prasina. The sequence continues at coordinate 29,102,607 of NC_080549.1, read as the reverse complement.
CTTCGGCTGGGGAGGACATTGCGGGTCCCAGGTGGCCCAGGGACGTTGGACTCGGCTGGAGATCGATCAACAGATCAACTGGCTGGAGCTGCGGGCTGCGTGTCTGTCTCTTCAAGCTTTTCTGCCACTGGTGAGGGGGAGACATGTTCTTCTTCTCACAGACAATACAACAACGAAGGCCCATGTCAACAGGCAAGGCGGGACTCGATCACGTTCACTGATGCTGGAGGCAGAAGCACTTTGCCAATGGGCAGAGACTCATCTGTTGTCCCTGACAGTGGACTGTATTGCCGGGACAGACAACATCAGGGCAGACTGGCTGAGTCAGGCCTCAGTGGATCCATCAGAGTGGAGGTTCCATCCCAGCCTATTCGCAGCCCTCGTCGACCAGTTCAGCCAACTGGTAATCGATCTTTTCGCATCCCCAACGAACACTCACCTTCCCCGGTTTCTGTCACGATTCCCAGCCCCGGGAGCAGAGGAGTGGACGCTCTGAGGACCCCATGGCCCAGGGGCCTCTTGTATGCTTTCCCTCCTCTACTATTGATCCCGGCTGTCATCAGGAAGGTGCTGTTGGAGAGGGCAGAGATACTATTGGTAGCTCCTCATTGGCCCAGGTGGTTCGCCGACCTGGTTGGCCTGTCAGTGGCCAAGCCCTGGAGGATTCCCCCGGACATTGTCTCCCTCAGTCAAGGACCGGTGCTTCATCCCGAGCCCCAGCGGCTCCAGTTGACTGTTTGGCGATTGAGCGGAGGCTCTTGAAGCGAGAGGGGTTTTCTTCTAGGGCCATCCCTACGATGCAGGCGGCCAGGCGGCTTTCGACCATGCGCATTTACGCCACATGGACCACCTTTGCAGAGTGGTGTAGTGCAAGAAATTGGGATCCTATGTCGGTCTCAGTGGCGGAGGTGATAGAGTTTTACAGGATGGCCTTGAGCGGGGGCTTTCTCCTAATACCTTGAGGAGGCAGGTGGCTGCACTGGGTTCCATTTTGCCATTTGGGGACTGGGGCTCCCTCGCTCATCATCCAAGGGTGCGTACCTTTCTGCGTGGGGCTTCTAATCTTCGCCCTCCTACGCTGCACCATTATCCAACTTGGGACCTTGCCAAGGTTTTGCAGGCATTGACCAAGGCCCCATTTGAACCATTGAAGGAAGCCAGTCTCCGACTTCTATCATGTAAGGTTGTTTTCCTTGTGGCCATCACGTCTGCCCGATGGATATCAGAGTTGGCGGCTTTATCGGTGAGGAAGGACCTGTGTATCTTTCACTCCAACAGGGTGGTCCTACGGCTGGACCCTGCCTTTCTACCAAAAGTCAACTCCCCATTTCACCGAGCACAGGAGTTGGTCCTGCCGGACTTCTATCCAAGGCCTCGCCGTGCCTTGGAGCAGACCTGGCATATGTTGGATGTTAGGCGGGCCCTCCGTATTTATATCTCACGGACCTCTTCATTTCGGAAGACTGAATCCCTGTTTGTTTCCTATCAACCGTCAACTCTTGGCCACAGGGTGACATCTTCCATAGTGGGGCGTTGGCTTAGGTCATGTATAGCACATGCTTACGAACTTCAAGCTCTTCCGGTGCCTCAGGGGATAACGGCCCATTCTACTCGCAATGCAGCTACAACAGCAGCGTGGGCTACCCAGGCTTCGGTTGAGGAGATTTGTAGGGCAACTACATGGACTTCTCCATCTCCCTTCATACGTCACTATAGACTGGATGTGTATGCCTCGGCAGAGGCTGCCTTTGGGCGGAGGGTCTTGCAGAAGGTCCACGAAGAGTCAGGGTCGTCGGCCCAGACCAGTTCCCACCCGTAGTGCTCATCAGTCTTTGGTATATCCCCAAATGGCGCCTCCCATCGCCACACTATGGAGAAGGGACGTTGGTCTTACCGTGATAACGTCCTTTCTCATAGGGGCGATGGGAGGCGCCAGTCCCACCCTGTTTCGGTCAGGTCCGACTCCCATGGGGGTGTGGGGGTGTTTCCTGTTTTTCTAATTTCAGCTGGATCGCTTCGGCTTCGTTGTCAAATGCTGGGGAACGTCACCAGGGAGGCAGAGCCTCAGCAGTTTTTTCTTTCAACTCAGTGACCATAGAGCTAGAGACTGGAATAACCCAAATGGCGCCTCCCATCGCCCCTATGAGAAAGGACGTATCACGGTAAGACCAACATCCCTTCCCTCTTAATAATGCCTGTTAATTTTTTTAATAATGCGTTTTGGTTTCATTAGGAATTCTAATAATTGCCAGAGCATTAACAGTTTTACTATAATAACAGTTGTCTGAATAAGAAAAATGAGGGTGTTGGATAGACTGCTTGTTGCTCTTGTGCCCTTAGACAGCCCTTTCGGAGCATGGCCCAGACTGTCAAGACTCCATTATCATTTGTGACATCACAGATGCTCAAGAGGAAGAGGAGGAGGAAGATGATGCTGCCCCAGAGAAGTTTTTGGCGCTCGTGCACTCCAATCATGAAAATTGGTGAGGTTACAGATATTCAGATGTTTTTACTAAGAGACAACATTGAAGCTGAGGCAGACTGCTTCATAATAAGTGATCAGAGTGCTGAATATTTTTACCCTAGAGGTGTTGCCAAGAGATGTCTGTATACCTTTGTTTGTTCTGTAAAATCTTGGTTTGTGATGTGGTTACCGCCATGTTCCTGGGAAGGAAAAGTAGAATTGGGAGTTTGTCTTAAAAAGTAGATGTATCTGGTTTTTTGACGGCTTGGCTTCTACCGCTAAGAGGTTGAAAGTTTGTGGGTGTGGCATTTGTGGTTGTATGAAACCCGATTATGCAGCCGTGAGGTCTAGCATTGTCTGTTATGGTTTGTCAAGAACTCCAAGGCTTCTCCCAGCTCTGCCAGGCTCAGAACTTGAACCTAGAATTCAATTACATAGCTGTGGGCCTGGCCCCCAAGGTGCCCCTAACACTTGACAATGCCATGAAATGGAGATACCAAGCTTCTCAAAATGCAAGTTTATATGGTGCTGAGAATATCGCATGTAAATTTAGAAGGAATAGGGTTTTCATAATTAAAACCTTCCTTTTACGGCATTTCATAAAGTGTAGAGTGATATGCATGGGATTCTGTTTTTTTATATTTGATTTTTTATTGGTTTTTCAAAATATAGAATACAAAGAAAAATTAAAAAGTAGTGGAAAAATAAGAGGGGGAAAGAAAAGAAAAGAAATATAGTATAAAGGGAGAAAAGGAAAGAAAAAGGCACCAACTTCCAACTCTCAGTAGACGATAATATTACAGCCACAACTTTTTGCTTTTACACAACAGTATGTACAACCATTTCTATAACAATAAGCCTATCTAGTTAACAAAAACAAAATCAAAGTTTCATTTTTTTTTCATTGCAAGCACAAAATCTGGAAACAATTTCAGAATAAAAACAAGGTTACACATATTCTCTTCTTTGGATAAAAGAATCAATTTGAACACCTGCTTCGCTTTGCGATGGGGAGTAATATATGTTTCAGTTAACTCGTTAATCTTTATCATAATTTATATTAAGAAACTGCTTATATTATTTCATTTTTTAACCCTAAAGGGAGAAAACACTTTTTTTTAGTTTTGATATTTTACTAACTTTAAAAAGTACTCTAATATTATATATAAAAGAGAAAAAAGAAAACCCTTCATTTTAAACCCAAAACACAACACTACATTAGAGCTTTCATTCAATTATATATATATATATCATACTGATAAAAGCTCAATTAACTCCAATTAGCACATTGAATCTGAATCTGTCCCTCGAGTTTATCCTCATGGAATGGATCTTTTTCTTCTCTTATTTTCAAATTTAGTCAATAGTATTTTACAAATTTTTGGAACTATTCAGCATTACATAAAAAGACAGTGGACTTACATTTACAAACTCATTTTATACATACAAAACTAACTTAAAGCTTTCTTTCAATATATACGGTATATCAAATTTCTGAAAGTCCATCCTAACGAAGTCATTAAATTTAAGTCACTCCCTCCAATTTATCTTCACAGAATGAAGTTTTTTCTTCTCAGGGGAGCCTATCAAGTCTCTTTTCTTCAAGAAGTTTTCAGCCTTATTTATATGCATGAAAAAAAATTCCCCAAGTTGGTTTGTTAGAACGTTGTAAATTAAACTGGAGCAAATCCTCATAGATTAAAAGTTTCCTTCTCTAAGATGACTATCATATCTTTTTTCTCAAAGAATTCTTGACCTTGTTAGTATCCATGAAGAATAACTTGACTTCTTGAGAGTTGTGAATTTACTTGGCACTCTTGTTTCATTTGCACTCGGAGGGTTATATTCAAAGCATCATCATAAAAAAAGCTGATATCAGATTTATATTATAAAGACACACTTAGGTTATTTGCATTGCCCAGCATTTGTAGAGTTGACAGATTGGGTTGATAATTTTCTACACCTAATTGTGTCTCTTGTTCTTTTTTAATATCCTCTATATAATTAATACCTTCAAACTGATTTATGAAAAAAGCAGTTTTCTGTATGGACTTTTCAAAATTTCCTTGATGACAGACTCCAGCTCAGAGTTAAACATCTTTGTAGCTCCCTCTGGTGGCCAAACAATTTGTTTGTTTCTTTATTCCTTTTTCTAGCCAATCAGAGTTCATGAAAATTGGCAAATTTCAACCACCCACAACAGAACATTACAGGCCTACACAGTACTTTAAAAGTAGTAGATTAAAACCACAAATTTTATCCTTATATTTCAAGAGAAAAAAAATACTCCATGCTTCCTTCTTTTGGCTGCCTTTAACAGCCCTCTTCCTTGTTGTTTAACAATAAAGAGGACTCAAAAATGACGTTCAGAGCTTCAAAAAGGAGTTATAGGCTGTAACTAAAGATAGCCTCTTTTAACTAATAGAGAGAATAGTCTCGAAGTGATTAAGAAATGAAGGGCACGTCTTATTGTCTATTTATTTATTTATTTATTAATCATACTTTTATACCACACCATCTCCCGTAGGACTCAGGGCGGTTCACAGGCATATTAAAAAACAATATAATAAATAAGCATTAAAAATCCAATTAAAACTAAATATTATCATAGCCAAATCACTAAAAACGGTAAAACCAATTAAAAAACCCTTAAAATTTAGTTAAAACATTTTATTCTTAGGCTAGTCCAGCGCGCTGAAATAATAAAGTCTTCAGTTCACGTCTGAAGGTCCGGAGGTCGGGGAGTTGTCGTAATCCCGGAGGAAGCTAGTTCCACAGGGCTGGTGCCGCCACAGAGAAGGCCCTCCCCCTGGGGGTCGCAAACCTACATTGCTTGGTCGACGGCACCCTGAGGAGGCCCACTCTGTGGGAGCGCACAGGTCGTTGGGAGGCAATTGGTGGCAGAAGGCGGTCTCAAAGGTATCCTGGTCCTAAGCCATGGAGCGCTTTAAAGATGGTAACCAAAACCTTGAATTGCACCCGGAAGTCTACCGGTAGCCAGTGTAGACCGCGCAGGATGGGTGTTATATGGGAGCAATGCGGTGCTCCCTCTATCACCCGCGCAGCTGCATTCTGGACTAACTGGAGCCTCCGGGTGCTCTTCAAGGGGAGCCCCATGTAGAGAGCATTGCAATAGTCCAGGCGGGAAGTGACGAGGGCGTGAGTAACCGTGCGTAAGGCGTCCCGGTCAAGGAAGGGGCGCAACTGGCGAATCAGGTGAACCTGATAAAATGCTCCCCTGGCGACGTCTGTCAAATGATCCTCTAAGGACAGCCGATCGTCCAGGAGAACGCCTAAGTTGCGCACTCCCTCCCTGGGGGTCAGGGCTTCCTCCCCCACAGTCAGCGATGGTGTAAGCTGACTGTACCGGGACGCCGGTTGAGTCGGAGCCTGTTCCTCCCCATCCAGACCCGCACAGCCTCAAGACACCGGCCCATCACCTCAACGGCTTCGTTGGGGTGGTTCGGGGTGGAAATGTACAGCTGAATATCATCAGCGTACAGATGATAATCCACCCTGAAACCACGGATAACCTCACCCAGCGGCTTCATATAGATGTTGAACAGGAGAGGCGAGAGAACAGACCCCTGAGGCACCCCACAAGTGAGGCGCCTTGGGGTCGACCTCTGCCCCCCTGCCAACACCGTCTGCGAATGGTCAGAGAGATAGGAGGAGAACCACCGATAAACAGTGCCTCCCACCCCCAATCCCTCCAACCGTCGCAGCAGGATACTATGGTCGATGGTATCAAAAGCCGCCGAGAGATCTAATAGAACCAGGATAGAGGAACAACCCCTGTCCCGGGCTCTCCAGAGGTCATCCACCAACGCGACCAAAGCTGTCTCGGTGCTGTATCCGGGTCTGAAACCGGACTGGAACGGGTCCAGATAGACAGTTTCCTCCAGGTGCTGAGGAAGCTGATATGCCACCACACTCTCAACAACCTTCGCCAAGAAGCGAAGGTTGGAGACTGGACGGTAGTTCGCTAAAGCAGCCGGGTCCAGGGAGGGCTTCTTGAGGAGGGGCCTCACCACCGCCTCTTTCAAAGCGGCGGGGAAAACACCCTCCAACAAAGAAGCGTTGGTAACTCCCTGGAGCTAGCCTCGTGTAACCTCCTGTGTGGCCAGTACCATCCAGGAGGGACACGGGTCCAATAAACATGTGGTGGAATTCAACCTATCCAACAATCTGTCCATGTCATCAGGAGTCAAAGGATCGAACTCAGCCCAGATAACACTCTCAAGACTCGTCTCCGCCATCCCACCTGGATCTATCCAATCAGTGTCCAGGCCGTCCCGAATCTGAGCGATTTTATCAGACAGATACTGAACAAAATCCTCAGCGCGTCCCTGTAAGGGGTCCTCCCGAGCCTCCTGCGTAAGCAGGGAGCGGGTCACCCTAAACAGGGTGGCTGGGCGATTATCTGCCGATGCGATGAGTGCGGAGAAATAGTTATGTTTCGCCGCCCTGATTGCCACTAGATAGGTCTGAATATATGACCTCACTAGTGTTCGGTCAGATTCGGAGCAGCTGGACCTCCAGGCACTCTCTAGGCTTCTTTTCCAGCGCTTCATCTCTCTCAGCTCCTCGTTGTACCAAGGAGCTGGTTGAGTTCGTCGCCGGGTCAGAAGCCGCAAAGGCACGATGCGGTCTAAGGCACCAGCGGCCGCCTCCTCCCAGGCGGCCGCCAGCTCCTCAGCCGAGCCGTGGGCTAACTCCCTCGGAAATGGCCCAAGCTCCGTCAGAAACCTCTCAGGGTCCATCAGGCGCCTGGGACGGAACCATTGGACCGGTTCCGTCTCCCTGCGGTGAGGTGTAACGGTCCGAAAGTCTAACTGAAGGAGTAAATGATCTGACAGTGACAAGGGTTGAGATATTAATTCCCCTAACTCCAGATCATTTAGCCACTGTCCCGAGATGAAAATCAAGTCCAGTGTGTTATCCCCGATGTGGGTGGGGACCGCAACTACCTGGGTCAGGTCCAAGGCCGTCATGGAAGCCATGAACTCCCGAGCTGCCATTGATGAATCGCCCGCCGATGGCAAGTTGAAATCCCCCATGACCATAAGTCTGGGGGTCTCAACCGCCATCCCGGATACCATCTCCAGCAGCTCGGGCAGGGCTGCCGTCACGTAGCAAGGAGCCAGGTACGTAATCAGCAAGCCCACCTGCACCCCCCGGCCCCACCTCACGAAGAGGGTTTCACAACCGGCTATCTGCGGGACAGCGACCTCCCTCGGATCCAGACTCTCGTTGATAACAACCGCTACCCCCCCACCCCTACCCTGGGCCCTCGGTTGATGAAACACACGGAAACCTGGCGGGCACATCTCAGTGAGGGGAACCCCCCCTTCCGTGCCCAGCCAGATCTCCGTAATGCCCATTAGGTCTGCTCCCCCCTCTTGAATAAGATCGGATATGAGGGGGGCCTTATTCATGACGGACCTGGCATTACATAACATCCGTCGAAGGTCCAGGATCCGGGGGATATAACCACTCGGGACCCGAGTAAAGCCTAGGGGCCCGGAGTGCGGTATCGCTTTCAAACAGCGAGAACGCACTCCCCGAACATGATACGAGCCCCTGCTTCCGCCATACCTGCCCCTCCCACGTACCATGCAGATGGAAGTGCCCATACATGGTCGAGCCTTAACCTCCTCCAAGACCTCCAATTTACAAACCTCCAAATCGTGAACCTTAGAAGCCTAATCCCCTGTGGGCGTGCCCCCCACCCCCACCCCACCCCCTAACCCTTATTTGAATTAGATAAAAGTTTACAAAAAGATAAATTTAAAAACCTCCTTAACCCTCTCTTAGAAGCATGCCACCTCTCGGGATTCCAAAATCCGTCATCAAGGTAGGCCCTCGATAAAGAAGAGGGCCACACCCGCGAGAGGGGGGCATCTCGCAGTGCAAGAAGCTGGTTAAATGAAAAAGTCATCAGAGATTGAAGAAAATGGTGGTATCCTGGTTTGTCAAGGTCTCAAACGACAGTCGTTGGGCAGAACCACCAGCTGGAAAACGAAGAGATCTTAAAAAATAAATAAATCCCCAGATGCCTTTTTAACCAACAACGATGTGATCTCAAGCCCTCCCCCCAGCTTCAGCTCACCAACTATTCCTGAAGCACGGCTTCTAAAACTCTTGCAGACTGTTGCTGTTATCAGAAGATCTTGAGGGATGGTTCTGAGACTCTCCTTAACCCCGGAGAGCCAAATAAACAAAAGGAATCCTGTTCCTTCTGTTGCTGAGTTGGAAAAATGACAGTTCAGAGAGAGGAGATTCTCTGGGCATGTCAGTGCTGGCCAAATCTTCACCAGAAGTCCATTGGATTTTGTTTTAAAGGAAAATTAAAGGCAAAGATGCCCTCAAGGCGAGTTCGGCTTCTGGTGACTGCACCCACACAGTATTACAGAAGAGGCTTGCCTTTATCTCCTTATGGATTGTTCTTCCAAGTTCCCAGTCAACGGTATTCAAATTCATACGTGGATCCCCAGACAAGCATGAACCAGGACTGATTGGTTTTTAGATTCTAAGATCAGTCCAAACCATTAGGGACTCTGGGAAAGAAAATCAACATTAGATTTCCTTTCAACAATGTTAGAAAAGGATGCAAAACCACTTCTGTAGCCCTGCTGAATGCTGTGATTTGATTCAAGAGTCTCTTTGCCCTTTTAAAATGGATAGACGCTAGCAGTGCAGGATTCCCATTGGAAAAAGAGGGTTCTCTTTTTGGGTGCTGTGGGAGGTGCTTTGCTGCACTATTCGGAGAAAATGAAAGTTCAGTCTGTGCCTGTTGTGTGTTTTCAGGAAGGCTCCTGTGCCCAACAGAGAAGGAATACCCACTTGTAGATCACTAGAGACCTCTGAGCCAGAAGTTCCCCAAGGTGACCATTTGGTTCAGCTCTCGGATGGCTCCCTCCAGTCCAGTGCTGTGGAGTTGCACACTCCACAAGTCAGCGCTAATGAAGAAGCTGCAGCAGTGATCGATTCCATCATTAACGAAAACCAAACAACGGCCTCAAGTGACTCTTTCCTTGACAGGTGTGTGTCTACTTTCAGAGAGGCAACACCTGGCAGGATTATCCCCTGCCACAGAACCTGGCATTGGCATTGGAGGAGATTAGTCTCTTCCTTGCCATCCATGACAAGTACCTGTCTAGCATCAGACAGCTCCCCCCCCTCAACTTTCCAAGAAAGTTGGCTCTGTTTATTAATGAAACCCTTGGATTTTTCCCTTTGTTTCTGGTGCTACTGTCTCCCTCGTTCTTCAGCATACCCTTGGAAGGAAAAAGACTTCTGAGTATTTCTGTTGAGCACAAGCTGTAAATTCCTTGCTGGATTCTTCCTCCTTATTTCTCAGTGTAAACTGCTGTAAAAGAAACCCTCGCTTCCCATCCTCTATCCTATAGACTAGAGTAAAGTACAGTACAGTACAGTACAATAGAATAGAATAGAATAGAAGAAGAGAAGAGAAGAGAAGAGAAGAGAAGAGAAGAGAAGAGAAGAGAAGGGAAGGGAATAGGAATAGGAATAGGAATAGGGAATAGAATAACTTTAATGTCACTTTAAATGTACACTAATTGGCATATGTTAAAATGAAATTTCGTTGCATACAGCTATCAAAGGGTCACCACCTCCAATATACACTACATAAACATGACTAACTAACTAAATAAATAAATTATATGTATACCTACATATGGGTATATGTATACCATAAGAGAGAAACAACACAGTCTAGTTCGGATGTATACATGTACATGGCGAAAAAAACTAATCTTGCAGGTTTCACCAGATGGATGGCATAGGGAACAAAGCTGTTACAAAATCTGGTAGTCCTACTAGAAATTCTTCAAATCCTCCTCCCAGCGAGGAGCAACAGAAACAGACAGTGGGGTGAGCGTGTAGGGTCTCTAACAATGTTTCAGGCTATAAGTACAGAGCGCTTATAAGCAGTATCCTGAATAACAGGAAGCGAGCTTCCTATAATCTTCTCCACTGTTCTTACTACTCTCTATATGGACCTTCTATCTGAGGCAGTGTTGCAGCTTGTTAAAATGCTCTCAATCGTGCTTCTGTAAAAAGTGGCCAGGACAGAAGGAGAAAGATGTGCTCTCCTCATCCGATGCAGGAAATGCAGATGCTGGTTTGCAGGCTTCACTAAGGATGACATGTAGAGAGACCAACTGAGATTGTTAATTATCTGCAGCCTCAGATACTTAATACTTTTGACCACTTTTACAGCTGCATCCTTGACACTAAGCGGAGTATGACTATGCGGCTCTTTCTAAAATCTACAATGATCTCCTTTGTTTTATTAACATTTAGAACCAGGTTACTTTTATTGCACCAATCCAGCAGAGCCTTCACCTCTTCCCTATAAGCATCTTTACTGTCGTCCCACCACTGCCATGTCATCCGCACACTTCACAATATGACTCATAGCAGATTTGGCACAGCAGTTGTGGGTCAAGGTGGTCTCAAAACACAGCCCTGTGGGGAACCCATACTCAAGGAGGTGGAAGTTGAAAACTTTTCTTCCAACTTGTAGAAACTGGGGCCTATCAGTAAGGAAATCAGATATCCAGTTCCATAAAGGAGTATTAAAACCTAATAGGCTTAGTTTGTTCATCAAATGCTGAGGAATGATTCTGTTGAACACCAAACTAAAATCAACAAACGGCATTCATTCACACATAAGTATTCTCCTCCAGGTGCGCCAAGCTAAAATGAAGCACACAGGAAAATGCATTATCTATAGATTATTCTGATAGGCAAACTGTAATTTAGTAAACTAAAAGCCTCTTATTACTGCAGATCGAGCTGGCCCTTCTGAGTTTCTTCTTGGAATGTAGTGAAAAGGCATTTGCTTCCTTCTACCTGTTTTTTTTTAAGTTTTATTAAATATAAACAAATCTATTTCTCCATCAGAAAGGAAACAGCAGTCAGGAATGGGTTAAATCTGTCTGTTAGCTGATGGACTGAGTCTGCAAAACTGTTAAGCCATGCCTCTTCCTGTTGCTTGCTAACTTTTTAGACTCAGTCTAGCTGGACAGATGTGTTTATTTGAGCTGTCCATTTCTGATTGCTTTTTCCTGCAGGAAAACTTCCTTTTTATTTATTTTGCCTTTTTCTACTACTTTTATTTTTTCTGAATGGTTGCATGGATTCCAGTGTGAAGGGCGACTCAGCCCGAGCCCGCTGAAGGCCGCTGAAGTTTTGAGTTCCCCCTCTTCTTTCAAAATACCTTTATATCTTGTAATTTTTTCCATGTTAATAACATTTGGATGTATCAGTGCCTCCACTGTAGAAACCCAGACTGGTATTTTCAAGTAGTTCTTTACTTTTTGCCCATATTGACAATACTGCATTTCTAATATTGTGTCTTTGAAAATAGCTATGCATTTTGTTTTTCCCATGCCATCCCAGTTGGAGATCATGTCCCTCCAAAGTTAATAATCTTTTATGCCTCAAACTAATCCATTCTTTCACCCGTGTAAGTACCAAAGCCTGATATATAACTCCAATGTGGCTGTTATATTTATATTTCCCTGCTTCCCTTTGCAGAGAAGAGATCCAAGACTTCTTGAATTGTATTGATGCGAGTCTTGAGGAGCTTCAGGCAATGCTGTCTGGGGAAAAAACCAGCCATGCTTCGGAAACACTTACTGATGTGAGTCCACTTCTTAGCTGGGCTGCTGCCTGCCTCTCCCATTACCCAGCGAAGAAAACCGGGTTGCTACTATTCTTCCATTCTCTGCCTTCTCTGCCTTTCCCTCCCCTTCAGGATCAGGGGAAATTCTCCAAGCACCTCTGACAGCAAATTGGTGTCCTGGCAAGACACCAATATGCTGTCAATGGTGCTTGGAAAATTTCTGTGACAGCTGGGACTGACCTAGGGGGCTAGCCTTCAGCACCACCCCTGTGCTGCCTCTTTGCTGCCTTCTTCCAAGAGAATATGGCCAGTTCTGCACCTGCCGAGTCACTAGGACAAAGCATGTTGCTTCCCTGCCCCCTGACTTGGACTCCACACCAAAGCTCAGACCTTGCGCTTCTCCCGTTAGAAGCCATAACTTACCACAACTAGTTACCACATTCCCATGTGTGTCTAAAACAGTGGAAAACACCATTTTGGTAATCCTTAACGGAACTGAACCATTGAGGGTGAGGTGGGGAAGGAAGTGATGCTGTTCCCTTCCCCTCTCTTCGGAAACCTCCTGGCTGAGGCCTCACAAGGATAAGGGCAGTCAACCCCCCTCCCCTCCCCCCCCAATTAAGATACCTCCCTTTAGGATGAGTCAGATTCTAGGAAGATAAGGGGAGCGCCCCTAAGAAAGAGGAGGCTGTGGATTTGCTCTCCATAGGGCCCAATAGTAGGAGAAGAATCAGTGAGTGGAAGATTTATAGAGAAGGTCAAAGCATGAGATTCATCCTAATGACAACAGTTGAGCAGTGTGAAATTGTGAGGCTTTGCCAGTGGAGGGTTTCAAGCAGAGGCTGCACAGCTGTTTATTTGGGCTGGTTGTATGATTCCTGGGGGAGTGGGGGTGGGGGTGGCAGCTTGTACCAGAAGACTTCCAGGTTCTCTTCCAGCTCTTTGATTTTATGATTCTTTTTATTTATTTATTTATATTTATATGCCACCCGTTTCACTTATAAGGCACTTCTGCTTCTAGGATTGAGAGACATCATCATTTAGTCTCAGTGCAGCAACAGCACTTTGGCTAACTTGAAGAAAGCTTATTTTACATTTATTCTATGTTTAAGCATTTGACTTCAAGAGAGGCCCTTGTCATATTTTTGTTGTTTAAATTGTTTCTAATCAATAAAATCAGATTACCTTCATTTCTACCTCTAGACTTTCAGTCCGGAGCTTCCTGTGTTGGATTCAAGCATACCAGAAGCTCCTCTCAGATTGGAAAAGGTAGGTAGTGGGTCTTCCTTGGCTCCTGGGAGGGAGGGGAGCAGCGAATTGTGAAAATGGGGGGGGGGCACTCTTGGAATTGAAGGTGCCAGACTGCGTTTCTTTCTGATCAGCAAAGTTGCTTAGAAACGTTGGACCCTGAACAGTTGAATTTCAGGAATATCTTTGCCAGGTGAATGGAGTAGTAGAAAAAGAGAACAAGAGCAATAAATGAAGACGGTTAACAGATACAGATCTCCCCTCTCTCTCTCACTCTCACACGCGCAAACACACACATTAGCTTTTTTAGTGTAGTTATACCTCTTTGATAGGAACTTTCAGCAGATCACAATAATTGAACCATTTCAAACTGGTTTACATATTTGGTATAAATCTGATTTGTGGACAATTTTAGTCAGCTTAAGAAGCTGCCCAGTGGAGAAAGAATAAAGGTGGGTACTGAAGATCCTGGAGACATTTTCCTCTTTCTTCTCCTTACTTGTTCTCTTTTTTTAAAGAGAAACCCACCCACCCCCAGTCAGTCATAAAATAAAGCTACAGGGCAAATCCACGGCATGATTGTCCACTGTTAAATGGGGATCCCAGATCTGACTTCCGCATTGGTGGAGGGATGTCCATCAGAACTTTCTCTTGAAAGTTGGCTGCCATCCCTATCCTGGAGGGCATAAAAGTCGGCTGCCATCCCTATCCTGGAGGGCATAAAAGGTCTAGCTGCCCACAGTCACTTTCTTCAGACCACGGACCTGTAGGAAAGCTGATGAATGAGCTGTAGGTAAGCAACCTTTGCCCCAGGAGCCCTTCCTTTCAGGCCACTGAGTTCAATGAAAAACAGCTTTAGTGTTGTAAGTCACCCAGTGTTGCCTCGCAGAGAGATGGGCGGGAAATAAATTTAATAAGTAAATCAATTTCCCAAATGGTATTTGTGCTATCAATATTGCTGGCTGAGCTTCTGAAAAGATTTTTCCAGCATGGTGCTGTTCAGACAGAACTAAGAAGAAATTTCCTGACAGTTAGAACAATTAATAAAATAATGGAACAACTTGCCTCCAGAAGTTGTGAATGCTCCAACACTGGAAGTTTTTAAGAAGAGGTTGGATAACCATTTGTCTGAAGTGGTGTAGGGTTTCCTGCCTAAGCAGGGGGTTGGACTAGAAGACCTCCAAGGTCTCTTCCAACTCTGTTATTCTATTCTAGACGAACTGCTTCCATCATTCCCACTGAGGCTGAGGAATGCTAGTTCTGTCCTTCCTTTCAAGAAGTCAGAGTAAGAAACATTCAAACCATTTTTTCCCTGTCAGTCTCAGCCCAACGACATGGGTTCACCAGTGGGCCCCTGCTCTCTTTCCAACCTTCCTTCAGAAGCCATAGAGCCAACTTGTATGTAGCTCAGGTTCCTCAACCTCCCCTTGGATTAGAATTGATGCCTATTGTGAGTGGATGCTCCTGAGGGTATTGCAGAGCCAACTTGAGGCTTGTGGGTGATGAGGTGGTGTGGATTCCTCCCCTTGCTCAGAAGGTCCTGTTCAGTTTATGTTAGGCCATTGAGGGATCAGGAGTGATTTTGCATCGAAGAAGCCCTTTTATTATTATTATTTATTTATTATTTGCATTTATATCCCGCCCTTCTCCGAAGACTCAGGGCGGCTTACACTATGTTAAGCAATAGTCTTCATCCATTTGTATATTATATACAAAGTCAACTTATTGCCCCCAACAATCTGGGTCCTCATTTTACCTACCTTATAAAGGATGGAAGGCTGAGTCAATCTTGGGCCTGGTGGGACTTGAACCTGCAGTAATTGCAAGCAGCTGTGTTAATAACAGACTGTCTTACCAGCCTGAGCCACCAGAGGCCCTTTTTGAAAGCAGTGTGTGTTTTCTTGGGACTTTGCCTGGCTTGCTTGGTCTTTAATCTCTTTTTTTTAAAGGTTTTTTTTTAAATAAACAAACCACATGCAAGTCTTTTTGAACAAAATATTAGTCAGGTACATAATTAAACATATTTCAAATTTTACCCCATTGTATTGTTAACCAGTATTTTTCCCTTCCCCTCTTAAAATTTTATTATTTGCACATTTCTATCAAAACATCTATTCTACCCCTCTATCCTGAGATTGATGTTAAATCTAGTTCCCATATTTTTGCCCCCTTTCTTGCCTCCCTTCTTCATTAAACAAAATACAACCATAATTATCTCTAATTTTTATCAAAGACCAGTAACTAAAAAAGAAAATAAGAACAAGATTATATAAAAATCTCTCACACATTAAATCTCACCTTTTAGTTTCAAAAAGGTCTCCCATCACTTATTATTTCGTAATCCCATTCCAAATAAAAAAATTAAAATAATAAACAAAATGAAAAGAGCAAAGTGAAAAGGAGTGAACAGGAGTGTCTCATTTCTCACGTAATTCCATGCTTGTATAATAATAATAATAATAATAATAATAATAATAATAATAATAATAATAATAATAATAATAATAATAATAATAATAATAATATTATTATTATTATTATTATTATTATTATTATTATTATTATTATTATTATTATTATTATTATTATTATTTAATTTGTATACTGCCCTTCTCCCGAAGGACTCAGGGCGGTGAACAGCCATATAAAAAACTTATTAAATTTGGCCCAAATTTTAATACATTTAAAAACCCAAAAAACTAATTAAAAATTAAAACCCATAAAACATCTAAAAATTCTATGCCAGTCCCGCGCGGACAAATAAGTAGGTCTTAAGCTTGCGGCGAAAGGTCCGGAGGTCAGGAAGTTGTCGAAGTCCAGGGGGAAGTTCGTTCCATAGGGTAGGAGCCCCCACAGAGAAGGCCCTTCCCCTGGGGGCCACCAGCTGACATTGCTTGGCTGACGGCACCCTAAGGATAATAATAATAATAATAATAATAATTTAATTTTTATACTGCCCTTCTCCCAAAGGAGTCCCCCTCTGTGAGAGTGCACGGGTCGATGGGAGGCAAACGGCGGCAGTAGGCAGTCCCATAAGTAACCCGGTCCTAAGCCATTCAAATATTCTATTGAAAGTTTTATCTCAAATTATTTCAATTTCATTACATATGCTTAAAAATTTCATATTTTCATCTTATTAAATTTCTTAATACCCCATTCCTCCTTTTCTCAACATTTTTATAATCCTCTGATGATCTTTAATACAAATTTTAACTTTACATTATTATATCATGCTTTTTGTATTCTTGACGATCATTGCTGCAAGCAGCTCTTGTCTTTAATATTCCAGTTCTGTAGTCATTTCTTATATTTCTTGCTTAGATGTCATTTGTATACTTCTCTTGTTATCCATTGTTTTCTGCTTTGTTCTTTGCTGTTATAAGTCTTAAAGGTCAGCCATCTCGTTGCTAAAATCCTCCTTTGAAATTGTCCTGAAATCACAAGACATTTCCCTCCTTTATTTCTTCTTCTGCCTTTAGGTGTCAGTCTTTAGTCTACAGTTGCAATCCACAATTAACAAAGTATCCATTTCGTCTGTAAGATAGAGTGCACCTTTTTTTTTTCTGTATCAATTTGTTTCCATTTTTCAGTCCTGTTTAAATAGTTTCATTGTAATCCTTTAAGTCCAAATTTGTAAAGAATAGAGGAACTGGGAGATGCTTGATTAAAATCCATTTTTAAAGTCTTAGTTAAGTCCTTTCTTTTTTCTTCTTGCTTGTAATCTTTAAATAATCGATAAAAAAAATTCTCCAAAATTAATTTTAATTAGAAGTCTTATTTTCTCTGTTTTCTCTATTTAATTAGGGCTCTAGACTTAGGTTCCGAGCCAAATTTTGTCAGGTTTTAAGTATCATTAATTATTTCCTTCCGTTTTCATTTCCTGTTTAAATTAGCCGCTATTTCTCAATTTTTCTTTAAAAGCTTATTAGCAAAATTACTCCAAGTGCCTCTTCGTGAGCTGGTATTAACTCATCCGGCTTCAATATTTTGTTCAGTGTTTGTGCTTTATCCTCCTGCCCATTCTTTGTGGCCGTCCCGACTTCAGGCAGCTGGTGATGGCTGCGGTCCTCCTTGCTGGGTCAGGGGGGAAAAGCCGGAGCTGCAGGGAATTTGCAACTTCCCTGTTCGCTCCAGCGGCTCTTTCATTCTTCGCTGCCCCTGCAGGGCAGCTATGGTCCGAGACGGACCCCCATATCGAGGGGATTTTTGGCACTCACCCCGGGGCTCTTGGGGTTTGTGTCCGTTCCGTCGCGACACTTGTCACACCTCTCACTTGGGCTTTAATCTCTGATGTTTCTCTTCTCTGTTTATAGAATAGAATAGAATAGAATAGAATAGAATAGAATAGAATAGAATAGAATAGAATAGAATAGAATAGAATAGAATAGAATTCTTTTATTGGCCAAGTGTGATTGGACACACAAGGAATTTGTCTTGGTGCATATGCTCTCAGTGTACATAAAAGAAAAGATACGTTCATCAAGGTACAACATTTACAACACAATTGATGGTCAATATATCAATATAAAACATAAGGATTGCCAGCAACAAAGTTACAGTCATACAGTCATAGTGGAAAGAGATTGGTGATGGGAACTATGAGAAGATTAATAGTAGTGCAGATTCAGTAAATAGTTTGACAGTGTTGATGGAATTATTTATTTACCAGAGTGATGGCCTTCGGGAAAAAACTGTTCTTGTGTCTAGTTGTTCTGGTGTGCAGTGCTCTATAGCGTCGTTTTGAGGGTAGGAGTTGAAACAGTTGATGTCCAGGATGCGAGGGGTCTGTAAATATTTTCATGGCCCTCTTCTTGATTCGTGCAGTATACGGGTCCTCAATGGAAGGCAGGTTGGTAGCAATTATTTTTTCTGCACTTCTAATTATCCTCTGAAGTCTGTGTTTTTCTTGTTGGGTTGCAGAACCGAACCAGACAGTTATAGAGGTGCAAATGACAGACTCAATAATTCCTCTGTAGAACTGAATCAGCAGCTCCTTGGGCAGTTTGAGTTTACTGAGTTGGCGCAGAAAGAACATTCTTTGTTGTCCTTTTTTAATGATGTTTTTGATGTTAGCTGTCCATTTTAGATCTTGCGATATGATAGAACCTAGAAATTTGAAGGTTTCTACTGTTGATACTGTGTTGTCTAGTATTGTGAGAGGTGGAAGTATGGAAGGGTTTCTCCTAAAGTCTACCACCATTTCTACGGTTTTGAGTGTGTTCAGTTCCAGATTGTTTGGGTTGCACCACAAGGCTAGTCGTTCGACCTCTTGTCTATATGCGGATTCGTCATTGTCTCGAATGAGACCAATCACTGTTGTGTCATCTGCGAACTTCAGTAGCTTAACAGATGGATCATTGGAGATGCAGTCATTGGTATACAGAGAGAAGAGAAGTGGGGAGAGCACACAGCCTTGGGGGGCCCCTGTGCTAATTGTACAGGTATTTGATGTGATCTTGCTTAGCTTCACCTGCTGCTTCCTGTTTGTTAGGAAGCTTGTGATCCACTTACAAGTCTGTTCCGGTACCTGTAGCTGGTTTAGCTTAGTTAGAAGAATGTCTGGTCATCAAAAAAGGACAACAAAGAATGTTAAATGCTGATCTAAAGTCTACAAAAAGGATCTTGCATAGGTCTTTGGAGACTCAAGATGTTGTAGGATGTACTGCAGAGCCATATTAACAGCATCATCTGTTGATCTATTTGCTCGGTATGCAAATTGCAAGGGGTCTAACAGTGGATCCGTGATGGTTTTCAAGTATTATTATTATTTATTAGATTTATTATTTATTAGGAAAGCCTACTTGAAAATTAGGGGCATTTTCCAAGACCTGGCTTTTTCTGATAACATTTGGTAGTTAAAGGCTTGGACTCTGGCAGATAGGCCTAGAAGCCTTTTTCTTAGGCCATTCAGTTCTAATTCTGTGTTCTGTAAGATTTGATCAGAACAGCCTTCCTAATAAAAAGGTTCAGGTTAAACAGTTTTAAATTATATTGTGATCAAGAGACCTCTGCCAAGTCTTTTGTCAACTGAGTACTTAGAAGAAAATCCACCCAATTTTCTTTTCAAATGAGCTCCTTTTTTTTTTATTAAAAAGTTTTACAGAAAATTTTCACAAATGCCTCCCCTGTCAGGCTGCCTCTGATTATATCTAGGAAAGAATACACGTTGACTTCATTTGAAAATAAAGAAAAGTACTTTTACTAGGTACATCTGGATTGCAGCAATATTAAGTTGAATCTGAGACAAAATATGGCTAACAATCTATAACCCCCCTATTTCTCCCTCCTCTTCCCCAAGAGGTCATCAGGTCTGGTCCAATGCCAGCTCCTTCCCGTGGTCCCGTGGTAATCTTCTTCCGCAGGTCTCTGGCTGTCAATCATATCAGGAATGCAATGTCCGTTAGAGTTCGCGCTCAAACATTCCTGTTGAATTCAAAACATTAATCTCCCCTCCCCCCTTAATTATATCAGACCGACACTCTTAAAGGGCCCTCTCTACTTAACTTGAATCCAAGAGCTATTTACATTAGAAATAAAATCCCATGCTATCTAACAACCGAATATAAGGAATACAAAAAGATATGAAGATTGGAGTGGAGGCTGACATTCGGCCCTCCTGCAACAAGGACGTCAGTCCTAGAAAGAAAAAGAGAAAAGTTAGGGTTTGTCAGGATATTTGTTATAGAATTGGGCTATCTTTTCTGAAGCACGAACATCTTCTTTGTTCACTCATTCGGCTTGGGACAAAGGGAAGTGCTTCCAAGCAATGAGATATTGAATTTTATTTCTATGTTTTCTTGAATCCAAGATTTCTTTTACTTCAAAATGTTATTCACCCTCTATGAGAATCGGTATAGGAGGGGGTGTATGGTTCGCACGGAAACTAGACGTGTGTTCTGGTTTCAGCAAGCTTACATGGAAAACGGGGTGAATTCTTCTAAGTGTTTTTGGTAATTCTAGCTGTACAGTCACGGGGTTGATGATTTTCACTATGGGGAAAGGCCCCACATATTTAGGTCCCAGTGTTTTAGATTTTTGAGTGGTTTGTAAATATTTGGTGGAGAGATAAACTCTATCTCCAACTTGGTATTTGTTTTCAGGGGATCTTTTTTTATCTGCTTGTTTTTTATGTGCGTGGTGAGCGTCATCGATCGCCTTGCGAGTCATTTCCCATGTGCTTTGTATTTGATCTATCCATTCTGACAAGGAGGAAACTGGTTTTTTCCTTTGGAAGTTCCGAAATGGGAACAAAATCTTGGCCTGAAGCTATTTTAAAAGGAGTAAATCCCATGCTACTATGAATTGAGTTATTGTAGGCGACTTTAGCAAAAGGTAGTAGGTCTGCCCAATTATCTTGTTATAGTTAATGTAACAACGTAAATATTGTTCTAGTATGGAGTTCGAGCATTCACAACTTCCATTAGTCTGGGGATGATGGGAGGAGCTTAATCCTTGGGCGGAGCCAATCAGTCGCAAAAATTCTTTCCAAAATTTAGAAGTGAATTGAACTCCCCGATCTGAGATGATGCGTTCAGGAACTCCGTGAAGTCTACAAATGTGTTGTACAAACAACTTCGCCAGAGTCTTTGAAGAGGGTATTTTTGAACATGGAATAAAATGGACTTGTTTGGAGAAAAGGTCTGTAACTACCCAGATTACAGTATTGCCTGCACTTTCGGGTAGTTCTACTATGAAATCCATGGATATTTCTTTCCATGGAGCTCCTGGCCGGGCTACTGTTTGAAGTAGTCCAGGAGGTTTTCCTGGAGGCCTTTTAGATGATGCGCAAACAGGGCAACTTGAGATATACGATTGAATGTCCTTTTTAAGACTTGGCCACCAAAATTGTCTTTTAAGAAGATGCAAGGTTTTTACAAATCCAAAATGTCCTGCCATTTTGGCATCATGGCATCATTGTAGGATGGTTTCTCTGAGTGATAGAGGAACATATAGTTTCGCTCCAATCCAAGCTAGTCCATCCCGGAGCGTGCATTCATGCGAATGCGTCAAGAACCAGGCATCGGAGTTCAAAGCTTCCTTAAACAATTTAGTTAGTTCATCTGGCAGTGATGACTCGGTTTCGGTATGGCTTCGAGTTATAGCTGGAGCTGCTATCTGTTGAATGGGAAGTATTGGGCAAACCACCTTGGAACGTGTACCATTGTAGTGGGGCAAACGTGAAAGAGCATCTGCCAAAAAGTTTTTCCCTCCAGGAATGTAATGTAAGGTGAAATTAAAACAGTTAAAATATTGAGCCCAACGGGCTTGTTTAGCCGAAAGTTTTCTAGGAGTTTTAAGCGCTTCTAAATTTTTGTGATCAGTCCAAACTTCAAAAGGATGATTAGAACCTTCTAAGAATTGTCTCCATGTGCGAAGAGCCCAATGAACTGCAAATGCTTCTTTTTCCCAAATAGCCCATCGTCTTTCAGTTTCAGTCAATTTTCGAGAAGTGAAAGCACAGGGTTGTAGTTTACCATTGGAATTGTTTTGGAGTAAAACGGCTCCGACTGCTACATCACTAGCATCTGCTTGTATCACAAAAGGAACATCCATGTCGGGGTGTTTTAAAATAGGTTCAGCGGCAAATAGTCGTTTTAATTTTTCAAACGCTGCTTGACATTCCATTGTCCATTCGAGAGGTAATGATGGTTTGGGTTTTGTATTTCCTTTAGTTTTTAAGAGGTTGGTGATTGGCAAAGCAATTTGAGCGAAGGAGGGGATGAATTGACGATAAAAGTTTGCAAACCCCAAAAAACTTTGTAGCTGTTTGTGTGTGCGGGGGGGGGGGGGGGCATTCCATGACAGCTTTCACTTTCTCTGGGTCCATTTCTAATCCATCTGCTGATATGCGGTACCCTAAGTAGTCTATTTTTGTTTGATGGAAATCACATTTGGATAGCTTGCAATACAGTTCTGCAGACAATAACTTTTTGAGAACAGCTCTTACTAGTTTAATATGTTCTTCCATTGTTTCTGTATAGATAAGTATATCGTCAAGGTAGACAAGAACCCCTTTAAACAAATGCTGATGGAGTATTTCATTTATCAGTTGCATGAAAACTGCGGGCGCCCCCTGCAGTCCAAACGGCAGTACTCGAAACTGGAAACACCCTAGCGGACAGTTGAAAGCGGTTTTCCATTCATCCCCCTCCTTTATACGAACTCTGTAGTAAGCCTCTCGTAGGTCCAATTTGGTGAAAAACTTTCCTTTCGCTAGATGCGCTAACATATCTTTCATGAGCGGCATGGGGTATACGTTTTCAGCGCACACCAGCGTTAAGGTTTCTATAGTCAACTATCAGACGAAAAGAGCCATCTTTCTTTTCTCGGAACATCACTGGTGCGGCCACACGAGGCCTAGCCGGTTGGATAAACCCCCGCTCTAAGTTTTTATCTATGAATTTACGTAACTCCCCCAATTCTTTTTGGGTCATGGGATAAGCTTTTGGTTTTGGAAGCTTTACCCCTGGAAGTATGTCTATTGCACAGTCAGTAGGCCTATGGGGAGGTAGAACATCTGATGTTTTCTCACTAAAGACTTCTCGCAAGTCCCAGTACTCCTTAGGTATCCTCTCCTCCCCTTCTATTCGCTCGATCATTGCCCCCATCACGTCATGGGACATGGCCACTGTAGATCCCTTCTTGGTTTCTCTTTTCTCCCCCTTTTGTGTCTTAGAACGAAAACGTAAGACTCCCGTCTTCCAGTTAATATGGGGGTTCCACTTCCGCAGCCATGACAACCCTAGCAACAGGGGTTGGTCCATCCCTGGGGCTACTATGAAGTTTAGGATCTCTCGATGGTCTCCCATTATCATTTCTATGGGTTCTGTTACAAAATGGGTGGGTTCTCCCCCTGCCACAGAACCATCCAACTGGGCAAACGCTATGGGCCTATGTACGGTTCTCAGTTTTAGTTCCATTTTCTCTACTACTTCGGGACTGATCATGCACCTAGTACACCCAGAGTCTAGAAGCACTAGCATTTCCCCCTTATTACCCGAAGAGGGGACGTGCAGGTTGACCGGGATGTTCAAGGGACCCCGTGTCCAACTCACCAGAAGATCTTCATCGGACTCTGACGTGGTTTTGCTGTCATCGGATTCGGTCAGCGTTT
This sequence comes from Ahaetulla prasina, assembly GCF_028640845.1. Lineage (NCBI taxonomy): Eukaryota > Metazoa > Chordata > Lepidosauria > Squamata > Colubridae > Ahaetulla > Ahaetulla prasina. Next base: position 29,079,123 of record NC_080549.1, on the reverse strand, counting down.
CACACTCCTCCCTGCAGGGAGTGGCCTTCTTGGCGGCGCCTTCTCCCACCTTTGCCGGCTTTCGCGCCTTAGCAGCTGGTTTCACTGGTTCCTTTTCACCACCATGGGTCGACTTAGGCACCAGCTTCACCCGACAGTCGGCTGCTCGGTGGCCTTCTTTTCCACATCTGTAGCACGCAGTCGAGTGTTGCCTCCCATTCTCCGACGTAAGAACGTCCTTAGGGAGGCCTCTAGGGGCATGGGCAGGGTATGGCCTTCCATTGCGCTTTCTTCTGCCACGATCCTTCACTAGCTCGATTTCCATCTCCGCTGCCAGGGTGTACCAGCCGTACAACGTGGTTGGAGAGGCCCGTGCCCGGCACAATTCATAGAGATCTCCATTCAGACCATCTTTGTAAATGTCCACAAGGGTCACCTCCGACCATCCTCTCATCAGGGGAACCAGATCACTGAACTCCTGGCTGTAATCCGCCACCGGTCTCCTCCCTTGCCTGATGGTTTTCATCCGGCCTTTGGCCTTCTGCTCCGCCAGGGAGCAGGAGTTCAACAGGAATGTTTGGGCGCGAACTCTAACGACATTGCATTCCTGATACGATTGACAACCAGAGACCTGCGGAAGAAGATTACCACGGGACCACGGGAAGGAGCTGGCATTGGACCAGACCTGATGACCTTTTGGGAAAGGGGAGGGAGGAATAGGGTGATACAGATTGTTAGCCATATTTTGTCTCAGATTCAACTTAGCACTGCTGCTATCCAGATGTACCTAGTAAAAGTACTTTTCTTTATTTGCAAATGAAATCAAGGTGTATTCTTTCCTAGATATAATCAGAGGCAGCCTGACACTCGTGTATTGTTGCGATTGAAGCTGAAGTAGTCTTCGACAGGAAGGACATTGTAGCAGATGATTTTATGAATTATATCAGGTCATGCCGAAGGCGGCGAAGTTCTAAATTTTCTAAACCCAGAATTTCACGTCTGGTGGCATAAGTTTTTTTTTTTTTAATTTGAATTTATATCCCGCCCTTCTCCGAAGACTCTGGGCGGCTTACACTGTGTTAAGCGATAGTCTTCATCCATTTGTATATTATATACAAAGTCAACTTTTATTGCCCCCAACAATCTGGGTCCTCATTTTACCTACCTAAAGGATGGAAGGCTGAGTCAACCTTGGGCCTGGTGGGACTTGAACTTGCAGTAATTGCAAGCAGCTGTGTTAATAACAGACAGACGTAGTCTGCTGAGCCACCAGAGGCTCATTTTGTTGTGATCAGAGGAGTGGAGAGAACTTTTTGTAAAATATTTCTGGACACGCTCAATTGTATTAATGTCCGAAATGAGGTGTGGGTTCCAGACAGGTGAGCTGTATTCGAGAATTGTTCTAGCAAATGTTTTGTATGGTCTGGTTAGTAGTGTAATCTTTCTGGAGAAGAAGCTATGCAAGATTAAGTTTACAACACTTAAAACCTGGCCATGTAGTTGCAGTGGGCTTTGGCACTTAGATCATTTGATATGAAAAATCCAAGGTCTTTAACGGGGTGAGGGTCATCTACAAGGTAATTTCCATCAAGCTTGTATTTAGTGTTCTGATTCTTTTTTCCAATGTGTAAGACAGAGCATTTGCTGGTTGAGATTTGGAGTTGCCAAATTTTTGACCATTCCGACACAAAGTCAAAGTCTTTTTGAAGGGTAGTCGCATTTTTGGTAGTGTTAAATAGTTTAACATCATTGGCGAAGAGAACACAATTACTTATAATATGGTCACAGAGGTCGTTAATGTATAATATGAAGAGTGTTGGTCCTAGAACGCTGCCTTGGGGGACACCGCTATTGACAGGAGCGAGATTTGATAGGGCACTGCCTATTTTGACCACTTGTTGTCTGTTTGACAGGAACGCTGTTATCTAATTATGGAGGGGTCCGGAGATGGCGTAGGATTTTAGTTTTGGAAGAAGTTTGTCATGTACCACTGAGTCAAAAGCTTTACAGAAGTCTATGTAAATTGTATCTATTGCTTTGCCTTGATCAAAATTTGTAGTCCATATGTTTTTGCAATGAAGAAGTTGTAAATTACAGGATAATTCTTTTCTGAAACCAAATTGTTTATTAAAGAGTAGGTTGTTCGTTTCAAGGTGGAGGGTGATGGATTGGTTGATGATTGATTCCATGACTTTGCAGGTGATGCAGCATAAAGAAATTGGTCTGTAATTTTCAACTAGGCTGGGGTCTCCTTTTTTGAAGACAGGGATAACCATGGCTAGTGATCATAGTTTGGGAAGGGAGCTGGTCCTGAAAGATTTTTCAAAGATTATGCTTAGGGGTTTTGCTATAACAGTGGAAAGCTTTTTTAAGAAGTATGCACATAGACCATCAGGTCCAATAGTTAGAGATGGTTTCAGCCTATGCAGCACACGCGTCTCCTAGGAGAAAATGGGCGGGGGATGCAGGGCGTTTTGCTTCCGAAGCAGAGTAGAAGGCTGAGGCCCAGAGTCCCTCTCTTTCCAGAACTTGTGCTCTGCAGGCAGACCATCCTGGCTTCCTGCAGAGACAGTGTGGCTAGTCAAGGTGGTATGTTTCAGTAGAGAGTCCCAAAATGAAATGTAAGCTGTCAGGTGCTTGCAGTATTCATCTTTCGTGTGATGCACATAAAAGTATAGTTTATCAGAATTATTTTTATGTTTATATCCTTATTTTTTTTAAAAAAAAATTACAGCACTCAGTTGCAGCAGAAATATCAAAACAAGCATCTCTAAATATTTCTATTGATCACTTGTAGAATAGAAGAAAAGCAAACACCGAGAGGTACTGTCAGCTAGGGCACATGTGAAGCAGCGATGCTTTAAGTTGAGCATTACCAATAGAAGCTGGGGAAGCAAAGCCCTGGCTGGGCTATTATAGCCAGAGTGATGAGCTGATTAAAGGGAAGACAGGAGACATTATTAAACGGATGAGGGTACAGTTGGTTCTCTTGTCTTTGTGTTTTAAAAGTACTGTAGCATTTAAAACAAATATTCTAAAAATTTTGTTTCTTTTTTAGACAGAAGACTTGCCAGAAAATTTAGACACAGATGGGATAATGGATGAGGAAACCTCAGGGAAGAATGGTGAGCAGGCCAAGAAATTGGGAATTGTTTTATCAAATCAGTCTGGAGAAGCTAAGCAGGGGTGGATTCATTTGGAGGGAACTTCCACCCTTTCAGGCCCTGTGTGGCTTACAACATCTGTTCCATAGGAGTTGGTGTCCTCCAGATGACCTGGACGTCTCCTTCCATAATCTTGAGCCCATGTGGCTCAAAGGGGCTAGGAATTTGGAATGTCAAACTCCAGTCCATTTGAGAGTATCCAGTTGGGAAGAGCTGCCCCACAAGTGCCCGAATCTGCCCCTGGCTCACTGGCTTTCATGCACTGCTAGAGAGAACAGCCCTGAGCACCTGTACTTTCCCCATACAAAACTTTATTCTTAGCATCTTGTTCCAGTTTGAAATTTTATTTGGGTTATAACTGATTGAGTCTTTTTGTTCTTCTTACACAACATTTGGAGAGCAGAGAGAGGAAGAGAGGAATCGGACTTGTGCAATGAAAGGTTGTGACTTTCCTTTCAGAAGTGCAATCCTGTTTTTAAAGGCAACTCTGATACCGGAGGGCTGAGTGGATAGTGCAGGAATCCCCCATCAGCTCTGTTTGTGTTTTTGACCTCACAGTCCGGCTTTTACTTTCCCAGCCCTTGAAATCATTTACGGATCTGAGTCCGAGGCCTCTTCTGTGGGGCTGGAAATTGAGGGGATTGGCTCACAGGATGTGAGGGATGTTCACAGGAAATACTTTTCAAAATCAAGATGGTAGCCCCAGCAGTGAGGTTGAAATTGCCAGTTTGTTTTTGTGGGGGCAGAGTTTTTGATTTCCTTATCATGCCCCGTGGACATCCCTCCCCCAATCTTGGTGGTGGTGACAACATCCCCTTCGCCAACTTCCTATTTCTAGACTTTGGCCTTTTGTTTGGAAAAGAGTCAGTGCTGAGTTGGCCATTATTATTTTTTATTGCACTGCTAGTAAATTGACTTTTATTGTAAAATAACAGTACATTGAAGGAATAGTAACGGTAATGATACACTTGGAAATAAGTCTAGTTTGTCCAGGCAAGAAGTCTTTATTGATGTTCCAGCTGGCGGCTTCTGTTGGTTCTTCTCTAAGAGCGACAGGCAGGGCCCATCCTGCAGGCCTGAATGGCCTCATGTTTCCTCCTTGTTGCAGCCTGGGATGTGATTCAGACGGCAGAGCTTCTGCTTAAATGTTCCCTCCTCCGGGATCTTGTCTGTGCCGCGCTTGGATGGGCAGGGGGCCCCTTGTTCCTTTCAGGATTCTCCACATGACAGCGCAAGCATTTAGTTTAGCTATTAAATATTTATTAACTAGCTATTTCTTCCCCACCACCCCCAGACATGCAGCTGATTCAGTATCGGGGAAACCCTTTGCTTTCACTATTTGAAGAACCACCTTCCAGTGAGGAAGATGGCTGCCTGGGGAACGCCGGAGGGGATCTGCTGGGTTCCATGGAGAGCAACAAAGCAGCGCAGCAAGTCGCCAGCCCAGGAAGCCAAACGGCTGGAGCTGCTCCGCTGGAGCCCCTGGATCAGCCCCTTCTCTCAGAAGACATGAATGGCGAATATAAACTCTTTCCTCTTCTGCTTCTCAGCCCAGTTGCAAATTTCATAGAGGAGGCCTCAGAAATAGAAACAAGTTGAACTGCTGATCGCATCTTTTCTGTGGAAAAAGATTCAAGAACCACTGCAGGTTGCAGTTCTGCTTCTCTTACTTTCCATGGCTGAATTTCCTCCACAAACAATGGAAAGCTATTTTTACTGCAAGAATGTAGTGTTAGGAAGGCAGCTGCAAGGCTGAAGTTCCAAATTGCACTGATTTTTTTTTTTTAAATTTCAAATCTGCTTTTGAACTATTTTATACACAAATATGCTATAAATAAGATTAATGTTTATATCTTAGTGTAAGATTTGCATAGGGGTTTCAGGTTGTTTGATCCCATGATAGTCAGTACTATCATAATACACTTATTTTTCTTCCTGAACTGTTGTGTTGGAAATAACAAGTATGTTAGAATTATGTTGAGTTTTTTTGTAACTGTAATCTTTCTTTGCTCCAAACTTTTGCCTCAGTCCTCACTGCTCTTGTCTTCTCTTGTCTTCATCTATGTCACCTTTTGTGCATTATTTACCTTTAAGTTCTCCCTCTAATTATTATTGTAAGTAACTTCTGTTTCCTATGGCAAACAATATATTTTAACATTTATTTTAAAATAATGGTAGTATGTGTACCTGCTGCATATTTAGATATTTTGCAAAAAGCTTGTTTCTGATGCACATTGCATGTCAAACCTCCTGTTCCTAGGATGACTTTCCCAACAGTAAATAATGGGATTATCCAAGAAGAAGTATCATCAAAGCCACCTTTGCTCTTTTAAGTCAACATTTTCTTCATAGGCCTGAACACTGAGGGTGTGGATAACCGGTTCTGTCTAGGTACCTCCGGCAGGTGCACTTCTGAGGCTTGGGACCCGATGCTCATGAAGTTTGTTGGTTCCAGCGATTTTCACCCAACCTGCAGATTCCCCTTTGCCCCTTGTCTTCAAAAGCAGAATTATGAAGCCATTTGGCATGTTGAGACCTATAGAAAGATAAGATACTTTCTGAACGGGCAGGACATCTCCTGAACGTCTTTGGCCCTTTGCCCATAAACCAAATATGGTGGCCAAATCCAAGAGTCATCCCAGAAAGTGCCATGAGTGCCAGCCCTTTAATTCCACGTCATCCATGGGCAGAACCAATGGGGATTGGAGCCGTTTCCACCTTAGCTCTCCTGTAAATGGTGTAATGGTAGTATCACATACTTGCCTTCAAATGAAGGCTTCCTTTTAAAAATAACTTGTTTGTCTGAAAAATTGACTTAGGCTTTTGCCTCTTGATTGCATGGATACGGATAATCCTCAATTTATGATTGGTTGCTTAGATTGAAGTTATGACTGACCACCCCAAAAGGTTCTTTTTAATATATTTGAATATTAATATTTTGTCGTGTCCCACTCCTCCGCCGACGACCGGGTCCAGGAAGTCCGTATCAAGCATGGCAACGAAGCCTCTGCAGCTTTGCCAAATTCCTTCCAGGTTTCTTGGGGCAGGCAGGAGTCCAAGTTGTGACTTCAGCAAACTAGATGTGTCTTTGCTTGACTCAAGGTTGGAATGCCACAAGCAGGTCCTTTATATAGTCTGTGGGGTGTGGCTCCATGACTCAGCATTTATCCAGGCCTGCCTCTCCCTTCCTTCTGCTGGCATCGCCTCTCAGATCTCCGGAAACGAGGATCCTCCCACTGAATTCTTTTCAGCTGGAACTGCTGTCAGTAATTCCAGCACGTGGCAGGCTCCCTGCTCATACGCTGTAGGAGTGAGGTTTGTTTGTTCATTCCTGACATCCTGTCCGGGCATTGGGCCAGGGCCAGGGGCTGGAGGCATGACAGGCCGTTCATCTTCATTATCAGACTCTTTGAGTCTGATAACAGGCCCGGGTGTAGACGGGAGGGGCCAGCTGAGGAGAAAAGGGAGGACGAGGCACAACATATTTTGTTCAAAAAAGGTTCATATGGACTGGTTCCAAAATTCTGATAGCCAGCACGCACGCATACACACACACACAGGCACATCACATGATTGCATTTTGATGCTTGGCAACAGGCTCATGTTTAAAGTCATTTGCAGCGTCCCACAATCACACAAACAGTTTGTAACAATATCTGGCACTTCTGCTTTTTGGCAAAAACATCCCATAGTAAACTGAGTTTGGTTAAGACGGCTGCCAAATGTCGTAAAATCAGGTTGGTCATGAGATACATTATAACTGTCACAACATATGACTGTAATAGGGAAAGCTCCATTACAGTCATAATTTGAGGACTAGCTGTAATGAAAAACTGCACAGTGTTTTTGTACTTTGTTTCAAAAGTGAAAATTTGAAAGTGAATGATTATAAATACTAAACATTTCACTGGTTTTGAACTGTCTGCTCCGAGCCCAGGAACACTTCTCTGAGTTTCCCTGTGCCAGGTTTTGTAAATTTCCCATCACCATGGCTGCAATACATAAACAAGAAGAAGTGGTTTACGTAATTAAATCCCAATTTTATTGGACCAGGAGATCTGAGTTTGCTCGCTCAAATACCCAACTCCCCGTGTTCTCAATGAGCTGGATGAGGAGTGAAGCTGAGGATATAGGTGATTGATGTCAATTCAGTCTGTTTAAGATAAGGCTGCACCAATGGAAGCTGAGCAGAGGCTTTCCAGGTCATGGATGTTACCAGTACATCTAGCAGGAGCTGTGAATGTAGAAGAACATTAGGCTCCAGGCCTACTGTCTCTGGGCAAGCGTAATCCCCATAGAGGATAGAATTGATGTAGGCTCTATCCTAGAATCAGCAGGCCTCTGCATCGGTAGTCCCATCTGACTTGTTCTGGAGAAGACCTTGTGTTTCTCCCAACCATGCCCTGATAGTCTTCAGATAAGATGTTCTCATATATTTCTTACAGGATCTCAGATACTGGTGTGCAACTGGATATCATCTGCTTATTGATCCTACCTTACCCTGAATTGACATGATCTGTCCCAGCAGCCTCATGTAGATACTAAATAGGATTAAACAGAAAATATCAAACCATGGGCATCCTATAGCAGATTGCTCAGGGTCCAAATGTTCTCCCTCTCCCTATTTATATTATCTATACATTAAAAAAAAGAACCACCATAACATTGTAGATGGTCCACAAGGATACTAGGGTTGAGAAGAATGGTCATACTCCCAGGTCTTGTTACAAGTGGACATGAGATTAGCTGATAGAGTTTCTGTCCCAGGCCAGATCCTAAATCCCATTTGCCACAGATCCAGATCACCCCTATTCTAGAGGATCTTTGTGATTGCAACAGTGATAGAATGGGAAACAAGAATGACGTTCATTGTGGGCAAATGGGAAGTTGTACACTTGGATCACATAATTTTTGAATGCACAGTACCTGTTTTGTCAGTGGTGCACATGCAATGTTGGGATTCCCATCAGTCATCAGCTGAACGTGAGTCAGCTGTGTTGCATCATTGCCAAAGAGCAGACATGGAATAGTTGAGAAAGACTTAAATTCTGCTAAGGTTACACCCTTTCCTGCAGTGTTGATTGAGCTTCAAAAGGTGACTCACGATTAGCATCCAATTAAATTGATTGATTACATTTTTATTACCTTATAAGTAACTCAGGGATGAACATACCTAATACTCTTTCCTCCTCCTATTTTCACCATAGCAACTCTGGTACATTGGGCTGGGAGAGGGATTGGTTCAAAATCAACCAGACAGCTTTCATTCCTAAGGCAGTATTAGAACTCACCATCTTCTGGTGATTGGCACAAAGTCACCCAGACAGCTTTGTGTAGATATTGTTTAAATATTTAAAAACCTCTCTTTTTAATGGATTTCTACAGCTTGAAGATGACTACAAATGTTAAAACCACAGAAAAAAATAATTGCAAAACCAACTTTAAATTAAATACCAACAATTTTTTTTAAAGTTGGGCAGATGCAAAATAAGAGGCTTCAGTGCTTCCCTTGTTTTTTTTGGTTTTTTTTTTTATTGAAAAAGTTTTTACAAAAAAAAGCTTTTCCTCCCATTTCCCCCCCTCTTCCTCCTCCCCCCCCCCGACTTCCCAGAACAAACACAAGGTATAATTAAAAATAAAACAAGCATATGCTAAAAATTTTCCTTCCTAACTTAGTTATACTCCTGCAATTCTCATCAAATCCTAACCTCCCCAATAACAATCAGAAATAATACATCCTAATCATTCAAAGGCAGTCTGATATCTCTTAGTCTGATATCTATTTTGAATATAGTCAATCCATTTTTTCCATTCATTTAAGTATCTTTCTTGTATTGTCTTTCAAAAAGGCTGAGATTTTTGCCATCTCAGCCAAATTAGCAATTTTCAATATCCATTCTTCTATTGTAGGTAGTTCTTTTTTCTTCCAATACTTCCAAGACTTCCAATAGTCTTGCCGCTGTTACTAAATTTAGAATCAGCTTAGTCTCAATTACTGTATAGTATGTGATAATTCCCAGTAGAAAAAATTGCGGTAGGAATTTTTATCTTCTTTTTCAAAACATTTTGTATAATCTACCAAATTCTTATTCAAAAAGCCTTAATGTTCTTGCAAGTCCACCAAATATGAAAATATGTAGTATCATCACAATTACATCTCCAACATTTTGCTTGCATATCTGGATACAAACACGATAGTTTCTTAGGATTTAAATGCCATTTATAAAACATTTTGTAAAAGTTTTCCCTTAAATTCTGTGCCTGCGTAAATTTAACATTTCTAACCCAAATTTTTCCCCAAGTTTCCAACAATATTGGCTCCTGAAAATTTTGTGCCCACTTTATCATACAGTCCTTTACCAAATCCCTTTCAGAATCTATCTCAAGTAACACATTATACAATCTCTTTATATGCTCCTGAGATTGGTTTCTAATTTGCTTTACCAAATTTTCCTCATTCTGCACTATACCAATTTTCTGATCTTCCTTCCATCTAGCACGTAATTGCCCATATTGAAACCAAGTATAATTTTTCCCTTCTTTTAATACGTGCAGAGGTTTTAATTGCAAACTAGTGCTTCCCTTGTTTTGATTTACCTTGTTCTAGAGCTGGTCCTTATAGGACGGAAGTATCTCCGTGCATTAAAAGTTGGTTATTTCATAACAAGGTTGGGTATCCTGAGTCCCTAAGAGCTTTGGGCAGAGAGACAGCTATGTTGGTAGAGAAAGTAGAGATGGGATTGACATGATGAGTGTCTGGTCTGATGCTTAAACCTCTTGATAGTTTTGAAAATGAAAAATACAACTATTATAACAGCAGCAATAATAATAGTAATGGTAATGCATAGATTAGATTGGTCCACCCCCATCGACTAGTGGACCCAAATGGGTTCCAGAAGGAACTGGGTGTTATAACTGCAGATCTGTTGTGTAGTCCAGCCGAGTTCTTAGTCACTGTTGGGAATAGGAAAGTGGCTGAGGCTCTGCATAGGATTGCGCCCATGCGACCTCTTCCCACCCATAACCTCTCTGTCCTCCATGGTATACAGAGGAACTGAAAGGGATGAAATGGATGAAGAGACATGTAGAGCACCGCTGGTGGAAGACACGGGATGAACTCGACCAAGTAAGAGCTGCTATTAAGGCCTACCTTGTGGCGATTCCTATAGCGAAGTGTAAGTACTTCTGTGCACTAATTGCATCTTTGGATAACCGACCAGCGACCCTCTTTAAGGTGAGCTACCTCCTCCTGGGGAAGGAGAAGACTGAGCTCCACCTAAAGGGACGTGCTGAGGAATTTGCGGATTTTCTGGAAGACAAAATCGCTCGACTTCGTTCCTAGTTAGATGGTTGCTGGTCTAGTGGAGGGTTCTGAGGCAGGTTCTTGCCCTGTTATCTGGGAACAGTTTGACTCTATCACTCCTGAGGAAGTGGACAGGATCCTAGGGAGTATGCACACAAGCACCTGGGTTTTAGACCCATGTCCCTCCTAGCTTCTGAAAGCTTCCCGGGAGGTGATCAGTGCTTCCTTACAGGAGGGTATAGTGCCCCAGCACTTTCAGTAGGCTGTGGCCTGCCCTCTTCTCAGGAAGCCATTGCTGGATTCCACCCTGTTGGATAATTTCTGACTTGTCTCCAATCTTCTCTTCTTGGTTGCTGAGAAGGTGGTTGCACAGCAGCTCCAGAGGTTTCTGGATGAAACTGATTATCTAGATTTCTACCAGTCAGGATTCAGGCCTGGAAATGGGAGAGAAACAGCATTGGCCACACTTTTTGATGATCTCTGCCAGGAGCTGAATGGGTGTAATGCATCCATCCTTGCTCTACTTGACCTCTCAGTGGCTTTTGATACCACCAGCCATGGTATTCTTCTGGAGCAGTTTTAGAGGTTGGGAGTGGGGGGCTCTGTGCTACCCTGATTCACTTCCTTCTTCTGTGGCTACTCTCAGTCGGTGTCAATAGGAGGTGAGAGATCCAGCCTTCGCCCGTTGCTTTGCGGGGTCCCACAAGGCTCAGTACTCTTTCCACTCCTATTCAACATTTATATGAAGCCGCTGGGTGAGATCATCTGTCACCATGGGCTGAGGTATCATCAATATGCTGATGATGCTCAGCTGTATGTCTCACCCCCTGGTGCGTTAAGTGATGCCGTGTCCTCCCTCTCGCAGTTCCTGGAGGCTGTTAGGGGCTGGATGGGGAGCAACAGGTTGAAACTAAACCCTGGCAAGACCGAGTGGCTCTAGGTTTGGGGGTTTTTGGTCCATGGAGAATTGCCGCCTTTAGTCTTAGAAGGGTTGGCACTGCCTCAAACAGACCCTGTGTGTAACCTGGGGGTTCTCCTGGAATCATGACTCCTGCTTGAAAAGCAGGTGGCAGAGCCTTTGCGTAAGTGTGGGTTGTGCGCCAATTACGCCCTTTCCTGGACCAAAAATCCCTACTCACAGTCACTCATGCTCTAGTCACCTCCTATCTTGACTATTGTAACTTGCTCTACATGGGGCTGCCCCTGAGAAGGATCTGGAAGCTCCAGTTGGTGCAAAATGCAGCAGCCCACATGGTTTTGTGCAGACCTCAATGTGCACATAGATCACCTGTGAGAATTGCATTGGTTGCCGATTTAAAGTAATAACTGATGAGATGTCTGAAATGAAAGAGCAGATATTAGAAATTCAAGTGGGAAATAAAGAAGTTAAGGAAGGATTTGTAACTGCAGTACAAAGTTTGGCAACAAATGTGATTTTATTAGAAGAGGAAGTTGAAGAAATTAAGCAACATAATTCAAAATTAGAAAATAAAATGGCTGAATTTCAAAGTAAAATGGAAAAGACAGATGATGAAATAGTTTTGATACAATATAGAAATATGGCATTTGCTCTAAGAATCCGTGGTTTGAAAGAGAATAAAGAAGAGAATTTAAGGGAAATTTTTTCTGAAGTATTTGCTGAGATATTAGCAGCTCGTCCAGCAGATGTGGCTTATCAAATTGATAAAATATATCGTGTGAATTCTTGGATAGCAAGGCAAAAAAAGTTGCCAAGGGATGTTGTTATTTTACAAATAGAACAGTGAGAAATCAGATTTTGCAAGCCTCATATAAGGGGGAGAAGATTCAGATTGCTGGTCAAGATATTTTAATATTAAAGGAAATTCCACCAAAAATGTTAAGGGCTAGGAAGGAATTTGCCTTCCTGGTGAATGAACTTAAAAAACGTCAGATTGAATATAGATGGGATATTCCAACTGGTATAATAGTATATTATGCAGGGAAAGTACATCGTCTCAATACAGTTGGAAAAGCAAGAGAATTTTATGCTGAAGTATTAAAAGTTGGAAGTCTTCCTCCATTGGAAGCTAGAAGAAGGGAGACGGAAGTGAAGGAAAGAGAAGTGAAGCAGGTACAAGAACAGATTGTGATGGAAGAAGATTTATTACAAGTGTTGGAAATACCTACGACGGGTTCAGACTCAAAAGAACAAAGGCTGACAAGAGCTGCTGCTAAACGCAAGGAACAAGAGATGAAGGCACAACAACAACTGGCGACTACTACAACGGAAACAGTGGGAGGAGCAAGGCCTAAAGCAAAATGTGATCTCCGGCTAGTGTTCCAAAAGTTTCCTTTGGCCGATAATGGCAATTAAACTATTATCTTGGAATGTTAATGGTTTGAATTCACCGCAGAAGAGAAGGAAAGTATTTCACTATTTGAAACAATTTAAAAATGACATTACCTGTTTACAAGAATATTAGATCTTTAGACCAGAAATATTTGATAAATTCAAAACTGGGAGTACATTTTGTTGCCTCCTCTTTGGAAAAAAAAATGGTTTAGTTATATATATAAAGAAGGATATATCGGCAAAATTAATTGAGGTGGATAAGCAAGGAAGATATATTGCTATCGAACTTTTGTTGAGGGAAAGAAGACTTTATTAATAGGAGTTGATGCTCCGAATCAACAACAAGAAAAAATTTTCAAGTTTT